>NW_027509442.1:6530000-7062500 GCF_048541705.1 Temnothorax americanus
TAAAACGATATCTTCAAATTTTACATTTATTTGCGATAATAATAATCAGGTAACAGAAACTTTCTAAGTGTTTTTCTGTTTAATCTGTGGTTTAGTCCCACAAAACCCAAAAACTAAATTCTAAATTCTCAATTCTAAATTCTCAATTCTCAATTCTAAATTTTAAATTTAAATTCTCAATTTTAAATTCTAAATTCTGTAGTTTAATCTTAAACCCAATACAGTAGTTTAATCTGAATTTTAATGATAAATTTATCTTTTAACTCGAGATCAAATTTTACAGTTGAAAGAATTTGTAAGAAAGTCATAATTTTGTTGTAGCTTTATTTATCATTAAAGAATTAACGTCTTTAGTAATAAGCTTAAACTTCTACTTAAATTTATGTATTGTCTAGTTTATTTTATAAAGTTCAATACATTTTCATGTTTTTCATATTTCAGGGACTTCCAGTATATAAACGTTATGCTAATTGTACTTATGTATTTGAGTGGAATACGAGTATAGCATGTGGAGCAGTGATGGGAGGTTGGACAGCGCCATGTACTATAAAGGATAGTTTCCTTTCATATGAATATGATCTTTCTTTATTATACAAGAAGCAACAGATACATTATGTGAGTTTAAAATGTGGATGACAGCTTTGTAGCTATCTCTAACGGTATCTCTTTGCATACAATACATGATGCACATATATAATGTCTGCTGACGATATCAACATTTTGAAAAAGCTAATCAGAAGTAAAACTAAAACTAGGTGAAAAGCAGACAAGGCAAGGAGTATGCTTTAAATATTTGCGGCGGAGAGAAATATTGCAACGGTTCTGCTGTATGTCGCGAAGGCAACGGTTATGGATCGCGGGGAAGTGTGATTTTTGATTACAGCCGTGACGACGTAAAACTTAAATATTCAAATGGCAGTAAATGTAACAACAGTAAGTTAAACATTTCTGTTTTATTAATGTATTCGTGATTAATTCTCCATTGTGTCTTAAAATTACATTTTTCTTGTAACAGATTCTTACACGTCCGAAGTAAGATTTATATGTAACGAATCCATGGGCATCGGTGCACCGAAACTATTATTGGTAAGTCAAAAATATATAAAATTTGATTGAATATTTTTCTACAAACTACGAAGGAAATTTTTCAAAAATAAGAAATAAAAATTTATACTTTGAGTAATATATATTTTCATTTATATATACAAGCATATAAACAAAACACAAATTAATAAATTTGTATAAATTTAATTTAAGCTTATTTTTGAATTTTTCCTTCTATATTAATAATTATGCATGACATTTCGAAGTTTTCTTCTAGACAATTTAGATATAATTGCCTAACACGAATGTCTAGCAAAAACATTATTTCTTACAAATTTGAAGATCTAATATATACAATTAAGTCTTGTTTTATAAATCTATGTATATTTACACATATACACGCATCACATATATAATGTACATATCTATGATTCACTCTGCATATTTCGTTTTAAAATTTTAATGTGTAACGTGTGCTTATAATACGGCACGTTTTAGATTTTTTATATACAAGTATAGTATCAAACTATACAAAGATGATTATAATTGCAATATTTATATGTTGATTATTATAACACGAATTCAGCATATCTTCGTATCATAACGTAAATCTTTTAAGTTCTTATAAAATAATTGGAAAAAAATTATACACATGCTTTGAGTTTTCGTAAGAACAAACATCTGTCAAATTGGTCCAAAAGTGGCGGTATGAAAAAATATACACTAAAAATCAAGGCACTTGATGTATTTGCATATCAATGCATGAAAATGCTTTCTAAAGTGAAATTAATTGTTTATCAGGTACTGTTTTAATAACTTTAACTTATATACAGGATGTATCCCATTCCTATTATATCAATATTTAATAAAAATTGATAAAATAATGCGTTTTTAAACGTTGATGCTAATCAAGTTATAGGAAACACCTTATATAAACTATTATATAAAAATATATATATATTACGTATATAAACCTATAAACTATTTTTTCATTATAATATTATTGCATTATACACAGGTATATTTTATGACTTAAGTGTATCACAATACATGAAATAACCCTTGAGTATTTTCTTATAAAAGTTATTAAACTGTACCTTGTGTGTGTGCAATAAAGCTTACAATATTGCACGAAAAACTACACCATTAAAGATGCATTTCAAAATGACATATTTACGAGAGGATTAAACATTTGATAATATTATGTAGTATTCACATAATCAAAGCTATAATTTGTAACAAGTTCCAAAAATTTTATTCTGGAATTTCATATGACCCGCAGGAAGTACTTGAATTCAAGTACGTATTTCTTATGATTAAGCGAAAAATTCTTAGATATTTCCCGCAAATTTATATCGATAGCAATATAGTAAATGTTTAAAATATATATAAAGTAATATTTTATCTAAGTTACTTATAAATGAGTTATTCCTGAAAATTATTTAATTTTATAGGAATCGATAAAAAGTCGATAAATTATAATAATAGTTATATATCTATAGTGAGTTTAATCTAACATCAGTCAGTTGCTCATCACTCATTTTTCCTGCTTGTTTTTTATTGTTTTCTTAAGTTTGTATCCTTAATTGTTTTGATTGAAGATTCTAAATTAAGATCAAGCCTTCTTAAAAAAAATAAAAAAAAATATCAAAATGTTCTTGCGTGGCTCTTGATATTGCACATATCAAAGACGGACCTAAATAAATGATTACTAGTTACTATTCTTCATGGATACTTCTACCTTCGTGCTATCAGACAAGACATTCTTCATTGTCGCGTTTCATTAAACGTTCGGGTGAGAGAATGATCGCTATGTTTCCATTCAACTTACGCGACTCCCGCGGGGAGTACCCATTCGAAATCAATTGTACCTCCGACTCTTTATCACACGTGAACTTTTTAAGCGTGTCGACCGGCGGCGTAGTGATCGGTGGAGTCTCAGGAAGCCCAATCGGATAGATGAGCTCCTTCTTTTCCCCGTTCGTTTGAATGTACAGTTGGTGATTCTCGAAGATTTTCTTCCCGGCGATGCTGTTTCTCGCGGGTTTAGGCTGATGCGGCAGCGCGTATCTCAATTTGTCCCAAAACCAGGGATCTCCCCATTTGACATACGTGTTCATGCTTAAGTACGCCTTCAGTTCTGGGTCCAGGTCGTCGGTCGGGCCGATGTCGTCGCACAAGATTAATATCACTCGCGCTCGACCTTCGCTCAACGCTTGACTGTGGGCGGCACGAAATTCCATCCTTCCCCAGACGCTCTTCAGGAAGTTCGGCGACAGCACTACTATCGTCCGTCTGGAATTTTCTACGGCGCTGGCGATATTCGCCGGGATCCATTCGCCCGGTAGAAAATCTCGATAGTGAAGGCAGAGCTTGAACGGCGTCGGACCATTTTCCAACTTGGGCACCAGTTCGTCCACGACGAAGTCGTGGTCCTTGTGCGAGAAGCTCACGAATGCGTCGTACAATTTTTCCTTATCTAACTCCTCTTCCGTTACGAACCATAAGCACCACTGATGCGCGAAAAGCCACACCTTAATTTGCTGTTGGTATTTGTAATAGAGTAGCCCAAAGATGCCGATAAGAAATCCCGCTAGAGAGATTACTATACAAATGCCGATAATCGCTGTCGTGTACAACGGGCAAAAATCATCCATTTTCATTTCCGATACGGAAATGTTCCTTCCCGAACACGTCACTTTAAGCAGATCGGTCAGATTCGTGAATTTCGCTTGAATAAAACTTAGAAAATCCTTAGCTTCGCAATCGCATTCCCATGGATTTTCGTGTAACGTTAATCGAGTTAAATTCGTAGATTGTTTCAGGAATTCTAGCACTTTAGAAGGTATTCTTGACATGTTGTTGTTATGTAGCTCCAAGACCTGAAATAGAATTTGATGTTAAATTTTAACTGAAGTGCAACTCAATCCTATCTTTTTTTTCCCCCTTTATTTCCTTTATTTTATGTGTATCACTTTACAAGACAATCTGAAAAAATCAAGAGACACGGTAGTGTCTCGCGCCAAGTACACGCGGAGCGAGACCGACCGTGACTCTTTTACGCGACGCGACGATTTGCGAATACTCGAGATTAAGATTGACCCGCGCATTTTATTAATTTTTTTAAATCTATTCTTATAAATACCTTTACTAGATTTTTTAATTCTTTCTTATCAATCTCTCAAATATTCTATATAAAAGATAAATTTACGCACCTGTAGTGTGTTGGATAATCTGTCCAGAGGAATTTCAGAAATGGCGTTGTGAGATAAAATAAGTTTCCTCACCGATTCAAATCCCATTGCTTTCAAATCTGGCATGCGAGTTAACCGATTGCCGGAGAAATTCAAATCGAATTGGAAGGAACCATCGACAGGCTTTTTTATATCGCTTGGCACAATAGTCAAGTTTTTGTGAGAGCAATCGAATATGAACGCTCTGTCCTCGGGTCTTATAAAACAGTCGCACTTTTCGGGACACACCTTGGGTTCCTTTAGCACACACGTGAATGTTTTAGAATTCAAGTCCGTAACGCGCACATTCTTCAACTCGTCCGGGCTTTGGCAAGTTAAATTTCCTGGTATTATGTGGAAATAATTTTGGACTTTAGGATGCATTCTGCCCTCGATATAACGCAGAAAGTCGTACAATCGACAATCGCATTCTAACGGATTATCATCTACTAATATTATCGCGTCTTGAGAAGCCTGTGTATCAATTACTGTGAATTCGGCATCGCGTAAGAAGATGTGCTTTATTTTATTGTGAGTCAAATCCACTTTGATATTACTCGATATAAACTGCATATCTGTGGTCTGAAATTAGAAAAGAAAAAGTACCGTCAAGTCTTATAAATCTATCTGTCGCATTTATGTCAGTTTTAGAGGTGCTTTTTTCCAGATAATTATACTTACTTGAATAGAAGATATATTGTTATATTTGAGATCCAATTTTCGGAGTCGTACATCGCTTACAATCCAGTCACTAAATATTTCCGAAATACTGTTATTGGCTAAATATAATTCCTCCAAATTCGAGCAATCGTGAAAAGGCGACTTATCGATAATAGGCGATTTATCAATAATAGAATTTCTTTGTAAAGTAAGATTATTGTAGGACAAATTTGCAATCTTCAAGTGTATTAAGGAACTGAAACCTTGGTTGGAAATAGTCATCAGCTGATTTTCTTGTATATTTAGTTCCTCCAAAGCGCGCAATCCACTGAATAGGTCACTGCAAAGAATTATCTATTGATAAAAGTATGAAAAACACAAGCAATTGTTATCGTTCGTATAATAACAGTCATTTAAACGTACTTGGAAATGGAGGTAATTCGATTTTTTGATAAATCTAATTTTACTAAATGCTCGGTATTCGAAAAGATATAATCAGGCAAATTTTCAAGATCGTTAAAATTCAATTCCAAAATTTTGAGTTCCTTCAAATCTCGGAATATGTATTTAGGTAAGGTTCGAAGATAGTTTCGTTCCAAATTGATATTAATTAGCGAAGTACATCCCCAGAAGAGATCTTCCGGTAGCGTGACAAATCCGTTCCTTTTCAATTTCAACATCTCCAGTTTCGTTAAATTAGCGAAAAATGCATCTGGCAAGGTTGTCATATTTCGCTTGTTGTCAAACAGAGTGAAATTGCGTAGTTTTATGTTATTTTGTAACAGATTCTTCGGTAAATTTGTGAAATTGTTTCGAGATAAGTTGATAACCTCGAGGTTTTCGAGTTTCGCGAAGATGTCTTCCGGTAACTTGACCATGTAATTCATATTGAGATCGAGGCTCTTGAGAGCGACGAGCTCGTCGAAAATTCCCGATCGGGGCTCGGTTAAATGATTTTTCCATAAATTGAGAAACGTCAGATTTTTCAGATTGGCGAATGTGCCTGGTTCTATCGATTGCAGAGCATTGTCGCCCAATTCGAGCAACTGCAGTCCGGGAGTGTAGTTGAAAAATCCTGTGACTTGGTGTAAATTGTTGTCGCGCAAGTTGAGGTTCGTTAAGTTGACTAGACCAGCTAATAGATCTTTATCTGCGTAGGACACATTGTTGCTCGTTAAGGACAGAGACTTCAAATTTTCGAAGTCATCCAAATGATGCTTGACCAGGGCGAAGCTCAAATTCTTGTACGATTGAAAGATCAATTTTTCCACGCCGGTGATTCCTAGCGTTTGCGTGATTTCGCCTAAACTGTTGTTAGTCGGTAAATCACACCTGGAGAAGAACATCGTTTTGATGGTCTTAAATCCTGGCAAGGACGACACGTCTAAGTGGAAATCTGACCATTCCGGAGAGTTAATGCATACGATCTGTGTAAAAAAGAAAACCCACTGATGCAAATTTGATTAATTAAAAAAAAAGTATAAAAAATTTATGAAAATATCTTAGGATAACGCAGTTTTTTTTTCCAATTTTAAAACGGTATTATAGTTCCAAATATTTTTTTGAAAATATTCAAAACCGAGGACGGAATAGAAAATATATCAGATAGTCAGATGACGAATATTCGTAAATTTATATATTCTTTCTCAAATTTTACATTTATGTTTCTGTGGAATGATTGATTAAAGAAAAAAAATTAACGAATGAGAGATACCATCAAATATTAAAAAGAATGATGAGCTACGAAGAAATTATAACCTCTATTTTATAATATTGCTGGCTAAGAATCAATTTGTGGTCTATGCCAAATTCTTGAGTACATTCGGGTAATTCAGAACACTCGTGCCAGTCGTTTTTGAATGTCGTCAAAATTACAGCGCAGCCAAACCAACTACCAAACTGAACCGAACCATGTTCGAAGAACCATCATCGATGATTACTTTAGGTGCCCATTAGTAATGCAAATTTTGTTCCTATATAACTTCCTGTCACGTCATATAAAAAAAGGCTGGCGCATGGGTGCTCTGAATCACCCGGTCTTTGAATATAAAGGTCTTGGAATGGTTGGGACGAATAATTTAATTTTTCGCATAGATCTCTGTAACTGTGTCTCGATAAATGCAAAACGCTCGTAACTAGTAGAGACGTACTTTTATAAATTGGCCTTGTTGAATGTTCACGAGAAACGAGGAGTCATTTTTCGTTATACAGTTTATCTCGATTCCTCCATCGACACTCGGAGCACAGATGCACGACTGATTTGTTGGGCAATGTAAAGTGGAAACGCTGCCCAGAGCAATAGCCAATATTGCAAATGCTTCACGAGTGATCATCTTGTGTTTAGTCTGATCCTCAGATATCTGTTTAAACAAACATAAACACACATTTTTTATTGTTGTACATTATTTTATTAATTATATACTTATTCTATTACAGTTGAAGGGTACAGGGGAAAACCGATCAATGTCCCTCCGGGATAATTTCGAGAAAAACGCATTTTTAAGTTTCAAGACATCAGATAATTGGAAACTAGTGAAAAAAGATACTGGCAGTAAATATCAGAATGGACAGTGTTTTTACTTACAAGGAGAATTTACGGGCTGCAAAACGCAGATATGAATCATACGTTAACAGTTTGTAAGGGATTCCCTGAGTGTGTACCTAAAATATTATTGATTATTGGTCAGCCATTTAAGAATTACTAACAAGAAAAGATTTAACCTTGTATATATTATTGTTGTAAGACCGAATTTCGCAGCTCCCAAGTTCTCCTTGTTAGTGTTTACGTCTGACTCTGATGGTTCTTCACAAGCGCGTGAATTAGGATCGTTTTTCCCTGGCGTGGGTACATCTTTCGGACTTATTTCGAATGACTTGTAACTGTTCTTGATTAAAACAGATAAGAATTATAAAAGTTCTTTGAAAATGTCACGAGATAGCATTAGATCAATTTCGATAAAAAGTGGACTTTGATCGTTTTTCCTCTGTACCCTTCAATTATTTTATTACAATTATTAATATTATTTTTTTTCAATATTAATTTATTCTCTTGCAAATATCAAGCAGAACACTGAAAATTGGAAGTATCGTGGCTTAGATAAATGTAACACTTCCTCTTTTCGAGATAAGCTCGTTGCTATGCTCTTACAGTTGCCAATACTCTCATATATTACAAATTTTTTTCTTATATTTTTATTCATATTGTATAAAACTTTTTAAAATTCTGTATATTTATAATTAAAATATGAATTTATATGCAGGCATTCATAAATTTCTCTTGTACATAAGAAAAAGTTTATTTTGTTTTGTTTCAAATTTTATTTATGGATATGCTTTTTATTTTATTTGATATTGTGATACGTAAAAAAATATATAGCAAAGTATAGCAACGAGAAAAACCTGTATCTTTCTACATTTTTATTTAATTACGAAAATTTAATGTAGTTCATGAGGTATTGCACAGCTCGATCTTCGATTTAAATTCTACAATTATAATGTTATATTGTGATAGCTACTGGACGACTCGTATAAAAACTATAAATTTCAAAAGGATCCACCGAATGATTAAAAACACGATCGTTGGGGCTTCGTTTTCATGTACTCCAAATAATAAAGTTTTAAAGCTTTTAATAAAAATAAAATTTACATTGTGACAGTAGATAGAAGATCCTACTAGTAAGATTCGTGGAAGCCTTAATGTGTTACAAACGAGATAATTGCAAACGGAAACTATTACAGTAAAAGACTAGGTCACGATTCTTGGTATTTCCCTAATCCGGAATCTCAATGAAGATATATTTATTTTTCACCGAAATACTTATACATATTTATCGGATTCTACCGTATGGCGAACCGAACGACAAATTGTACATTTTTCCTTTTTTTTTTTTTTTTTAAATGTGGCATTTTATCTGAATCAGAAGCTGATAGAAAAACGGGGAAACTTCTGGCACGAAGCTGTTATTATTTGTAGTGTATAATTTATCTTCAATTGGCAGCAATCGTTTTGTATCTCTTTTGTGGACGGTAAAAAAAACAGCATCATTATAAACCTATTTCTTAGAAATTTACCGCAAATTATTTGCAATTCATAGTAATCGTATATTCGCTGTTACTTTTTTATTTATTTATACTTCTCGTAAAGAAAAAACATTAGCGTTACAAGGTGTATGGTATTAGGTAAATCCACACTTACGTAAATCGTTATCCATCTATGCAAATAATCTATTCGCAGTATTATAGTTAAAAAATAGTTTTACAACGAGGAAAAACCTATCGTTTAATTCATTATCGATGGAAATTAATCCGAACCGAAATGAGAGAATCAATTATTTTGAGGCTTATAAAGGTCGAAAAGTATACAGATATAAACGGAGATATATATACAGGATGTTCCAAAATCTCCAATTTTTTAAAAACAGATTCTTTTTTAAATTGATTATTTTATAATTATAGCCGGATTTGCCATTTTCGTATATCACATAAAATAAGATTGATTTTAATGAAATTCGATTTTAATTCTTACGAAATTCAGGTTTGAAATAAAACTGAACAGCAAAAACTTCATTCATTGTATTAAATTCAAGTACTTATACGTGAATTTTGCTTTTCAAGATTAAAAAATTTGAGATTTAAGAATTTTTTCAATTATAATGACGATATATATCTCACAAGATTTTTCGAAAAGAGAGAAAGAAAGATCTATTATTTTATGTTCAAAATATTATTGTAAATTGAATAGATAATTTTGATTTATTTAATGTTTTGTAACAAGGGGTGTGTATGCATAATTGCTACAAATGTTTAACGAACGTCGAAAATATGAAATAGTTTTTGGGTCGAAGATAATTTTGAAAAATCACTGAAAGTTTTTAACATATATCTCCGGATGTATATATACTCTTTCTTTTCCATGTATACGTATTACGCCGCATTATTGTTCGGTTATATTTTAAGTAATCGTATGAAAATAGCGTTAAGAACATGCGAAAATGATACGCTATCGGCGTGATTGATCACTATTATCTTTCATTCAAAAACTATTGAGTTTTTTCTTCGATCGGTGTTCGTTTTTACACCGTTCGAGAGCACTCTGTTAAACTTGAAAAATCTAATTCGCCTGTATCGCTGATAAACACGATAACCGGTAAGATATTAATACTCGTTAAACCGCATGCATTTAAACGCAAACAAATAACACGCTTGAGATTTTATCCAAATTCTGTGATTCTGACGGGTCTTTCTGAGATTTGCGACGACATTTTCTAAGAATGTTAAGACCGAGGCGACAATTGCAGAGGTACATAAAAAAGACGACTAATATTCATTTCTATATTAATGCAGATTAACTTAAATCTCGATTTAATTTACTCTTTTTATCTTTTTCTACTTTTTAGAATCCATTAAATTCCATAATTCTGACGACTGACGGATCTTTCTGACATTTGCGACGACATTTCTTATAAGAATGTTAAAGGCTGAAGCGATGATTGCAGAGGTACAAAAAAGACGGCTAATGTTCATCTCTATATATTAATACAGATTAAATGAAATATCTCGATTTAATATTTACCTTTTATCTTTTTCTACTTCTTAGAATTCATTAAATATCGTAATTCTGATGGATTTTTTTGATATTTGCGACGACATTTCTTAAAAATGTTAAAGGCCGATGCGATGATTGCCATGCAGAGGTACACAAAAAACACGATTAAAACTTCAATTTCGGTTTAATTTACTTTTTCATCTTTTTCTAATTCTTAGAACTCGATAAAGATGAAAAGTAAGTTATAAACCGAGATTTAAATTAATCTACATTGGTAGAAATATAAACACAAAATCGGCAAGACTTAATCGCAGATTTTACTGATTAATTTTCTTTATCAATTACACATGCAAGTGTTGGACCGAAGATTCATCGCGCTGGCTCGAGTAAAGTTTGAAATAAAGCTACGTAGTTTCTCGAGATATTTATTAATTAAATGCTCATTGGTTTCAACACTTTTACCTAGAAAGAAAGAGAAAGAGAGGAAAGTTTCGAATCTTTTTATTTTATCTAATTGCGTAAAAGGATGTTTCGCAATTGGTTGCTTAAAAAATATTTAAAGTGACTTTCCCTGAGACTTGAGAAAGAAATTATCGATGTTTTCGCAACAAATGAACCAAATCCGATAAATTCTCGTGAATTGTCATTTATATCGAATATGTCCCCGCAAACTCTGCGTTCGCGGCGGGCAATTTCTGCGTAAAAAGTGCTATCATATTAATGATAACACGTGATCTTTGCACGCTCCGCGATATTTTTTCGCTTTCTTTCTTTCTATTTTCCATTCTCCGTGTATATACATATATGTATACATTCGTTTCCAAGTATACGAAACTATATACATAAAACATCCCGCCCTTTCTTTTTACAAACATGACGTATATAATTTTCGCTTTTTCCTCTTATCGGAGATCCTCTTATTGGAGCACACGCTCTCACGCGTTCGACAGTTTACTTACTGTCCGACATTTCAATTTGACATTAGTTAGCAACATAGAGGAGAAAAAAGAAGATCGATAGACACCCGGATCCAGAGTTCATTAAGCTACAATTATATCTCGATTCCCGCGATACGACGCGACTCCTTTGCTCCTCTCGCTTTCTTGTCGCGTATCTTTCTTGGATATGTTTCAATTATGTCCCGCGTTATATAAACATCGGACGTGTAAACGCGCTGTAAAGCCACAACGGCGTCGTCGGGGCTCGCCGGGACATTCCCAAAGAGCATACGTTATTACCCCAGTGGTAATGACCGAGTTTGTGGGATTTGGTGGGATTGTGAGGAGAACGGATCTTACGGGCCTTGTTGATTTACTTTAGATAGACGAACGTCGTGACGGTAGGAAAAAAAAAGAGAAAAAGAAAGCGGTATACCCCGATCCTTGGTAATACCAAACGGCTCGATTAGATATAGACGAACGTCGCGTGACGGTAGGAAAAAAAAAAGAGGAAAAGAAAGCGGTGTATCCTGATCCTTGGGAATACCAAATGGCTCGGCTACAATTCGATCAACGAAACGCCACTCGCCAGTTATGTGTGGATCGTCCTTGGCGCGTGCCTACACGAACGAACGTTGTTTGCGTCATGCCAGGGTCTGACTTACCCACCATATTCAGGCGTTTGTACGTCAGTACGCCTGATCTGTCTATGAAAAGACGGGACGATGTTTACACATTTACTATTAGTCGGGTTTAATAACATCCGTAGTTACAATTACTGGCGTAAGATGTCGTACAAATGTTTAGTTAAATCCGGCTTTATAATAATTGTTATTGCTCTGCACTTTTTGACGAAGAAAGGTAAACTTATATAAGTCCGGTTTTAAGGAAACGTGCGGTAAACGCTAATTTCTATTTCCACCAACGTAGATCAATTTTGTGATCTTGGTTTACTTTACTTTTATCTTTTTCTTTCTTAAAATTAAAAAAAAAAAAGATATAAAAGGTAAGGTAAACTTTACCTAACGAGATTAAAGTTAGTCTCCACATTGGTCACTATATGAACATAAATAAGTTGTTATGATTGTGCAACTCAAAATAAAATTATTAAAAGTAGGATATCTTCTGTATTTCTCTGACAAAATCAAGATTTTAAGATTTCAACCGATGTTACACACACTAAACCCTCCCGGAAGTGATGCAAATGTTGGTTCCCGCGGGGTACCCTTACCAATGCACTCGAAAAAGGTCAACCGGGAAAAAGGAATCCGATATACCCCCTGGTCCTTTCCCGAAGATGCTCTCTAGTACGTAAGGTTTCCCCCTCGTTAAAAAAAAAGATGTTGCTAAACCCGATTAACAGCGACGTGTGAATATATATTTTTATTTATGAAATCTCTATCAATTTTACACAGGTGTAAAATTGATAGAATTCATAAATAAAAATATTGAACTTGTAATATAAAATTTCCTATTTAAATTATTCCATTTCCATTTCCCAGACAATTAGAACATAAAACGTCTTAGAGACGTCTTGATAACGTCTTATGTCTAAAACTTTTATTTCCGCAAAAGACACAAAGAAAACTAAATCTGCCTTAATGTGATTAATTTACGCGGTTCATCAGAATATAGAAGATCTTTCTTCTTTGCATTTTCAAATTTCTATTATGTCAGCCTATCAAGCGCGCGGGAGGAGGAGGAGAGAAGAGCAAGCGCAAACACGTTCCCTTTGCGATAAGGAATTCGGGCGGTGCGACGTTGTTGAATTTCGATCGTTATTGACCAATTGATTCTTGGAAAACGAATTTCGATTGGCGAGTCTGCAAACAATATGGCGGCAATATTGTTAGTCAGCGGTTGCGGAACACCCGCACCTTTTTTTTTCCTTTTTCCGAACGAGATCGCTCCCAGGCGACACGATGTCCAAAATCGGGTCTCACGTCCCGATTTCGGACACTGCGCTGTCTGGGCTGGAGATCTATTGGCTACGAGCAAAATCGGCTGGATCCGATCCTGCATGCGGATCCGGGATGGTCGGTCAGGCGCGAGGCGGTGCCTGAACCGGTTACGCGGAAACGATACGTCCGTCCGTCCGCAGGCGCGCGTCGTTTTTACTCACCAATCGCAATATGTTGGGCTACGTTACGACCATTTGCAGGGGGGGCCCCCCTTTCCGCCGCCGTTTCCGTTTTTCCTCCGTCGGGCGACAATAGATTGTTACCCAGTAACGAATATCACAAACGCGCGTACGTGTATCTACACCTCTCGTATTATACGCGTACGCGCGCGACACGTGATCTTCCGCGCACAATCTTCCTGTATTATATAAAAAAAAAAAAAAAGAAATAGAAAGAGAATTTGTTCCGACGGCACTCTGTGTCTCTTCGAATTCGCCAGCGGCAAAATTCTAAATGCCGAAAGTAGAGGAGGATCGCCGCGGCTGCTGGCGAACGGTCCCAACGTAGAGAAACCCGATTTGACTCATCGGAGCTGTCACTGAGACACACTATCAATTCGACCGCACGACCGCGCACTCTGGCATGCTCTGGCACCGGACTGACTCCAGCTCATTGTGAACAACCTGTCCCCCTGTCCCCCTGTTCCCCCCCTTTCCACTCCACCCTACCCCCTCTTATTCTCTCTTTGTCCCACTTGTACTCCTCCTGTTCCTCCTCTCGCTCGGTCTCGTTCGCGCTCGCCGTCTCTCTTTATCTACTATCAGCAATAGATGTAGAACAGATGTACACCCGGGGCCATAAATGTCTGAATCGTGTGTGTGGAGTCGCACTCGCATCACGTCAGTCGGAAATTACAAGCGCTGGGGGCGATAGAAACTTGTGTAACAATTTTTTTGTCTCTGTATAATATATGTATCTGTGTTATACATCTCTGTGTATAATGCGGATCTTTTTTAGTTTTTTATATGTAATATACGTTTATCATGCTACACTTTGCATCTGTTTCTTCCAAATAATCTTTTTTAGCCTGTTGACTTTTCTAGATTAGCACTCTTTTATTCGGTTACCACTTATCTATTCGATGACATGCGAAATGTATTCAGTTTGATAATATTAATACGCGAGCTTGATAAGAATAGCGACAATAGAAGAGGGGCCAGGTGCTAATGATATTTTTATTATCATTCCTATCATTGAAATTTTTTGTATATTATGTAACATCGATGAAATTGTTACATACATATATATGTATATGTATTTGTCAGACTTTAAAAATATTAAAGTCTTATTACTTCTTTAAAAATGCAAAAATCGTTAAGAAGTTTTTACTCTTTGGCAAACTTACAGAATTTATGGTTCCATTAAAAAATATGAAGTTGACCTTTATTTCACCTGTATTTCTTACGTTATATTGATTAATATCAAGTTCAGCTATTCTTATATCATCTTAAATTGTCCAATTTGAAATCGTGCAAGAAAATTTTAAAATATATATGACGACTTATTTTATTTTTAATTTATTTTACACTGAATATGAGGATCCTAAAAATATTGAGAACCAAAAGTTTTGCTCCTCACAATTCTTCATATCTTGAAATAAAAATTTTAACGTCCCACTTTCTCGGCGATTCGCTCGATGCTTACCGTTTTTTTTCTCTCCGTATAATTACGCTTTTGAATATCGTCGGTCGTATAAAATATACATATACAACATTTATTTATAACTGAGATGGATAAGATTGTCATATCGGTCACGCGTTTAAGTCTCTGGACAGTTATCAGATGCAGTCGCCGAGTAAATTAATTTAATGTAAAATTTACATTAAGCAAACGCTATACCAATTCATATCCGACTTGGTGTCACTCTTTTCTTCTTTTTCTTTCTCATGATCCCCAGGAGTCGCAATGCAGCGCGGAATTCGAGTGGCACACCGAAGTGATCTGCGTGAAACATGCCAATTCTCGGAATATGTCTCGGGAAGATGCATCGTCCTCCAGGATTCTCTTGGAACAATTTTCTCCTAGTCACGGTAAACAGCCACATCTTTCTTTATAATTAGATTTCGAATGCGACGTTACTGTTGAATTTAGTAGTGGGACAGTCCGAGGCAAGTGATAAGAGTATTTCTATTATATAACTGAGGAAAACAACAAAATAAAATTGTTAATTTCTCTTTATCTTCAAACATTTGTCGAATTATTTTACGTTGAAAAATATTAAAGAATAACATTATTTTATTATACTTTAATAATGAATTTATCAAATTCTTCTTTTTGCACCTGATTTATTTCTTTCTATTTGTCTCGGTTTATTTCGGCATAATGATTATTAATATTATGATGATTAATATTTATGCTTACAGCTGGAGCGGTAGCAGGCGTAGTACTAACTGTGATCGCGGTGTTAGCCGCTTTAATTTATTTCCGAAATCCAGTAGAAAGGGCGTGCTGTCATTCCTGGATAAACCTATTTAGTTTCAGAAGAGGCTCAGGTCGTGTCCAATATTGTAGAGTACGTTTGCTTCGTTCTTCTTACTTTAAAACGTTTATAATGTTACATAATTTTTCTTTATTAAAATACCGTATGTATGCTACATGTACACCTTGCTTTTTCATCATAGGTCGATACCACTGAGGAAGCTAGACTTTTGCTCGACGCTTCCGATCCTACGCAGTGTCAATCGGACAGCGATGACGATCTTCTGCATGCATAGCGATGTGGTTGTTATTATTTCTGTTTTAGATTGTAGGTACGTAATTACTGAGCAGTACGTTATTTTCAATATTTCTATAAATTGTCGAATAAAGCGTCTTGAAAACCCCATATAAAAAATTATCTAAATATATTACATTAATAAATTGTGTTTCATAAATTCCTATCGCTTTACATCTACTTCTCCATTATTCTCTTTCTTTTGTTTCAATATAAAAATAAATGCAAATGAAGAATTTCGTACAAATACTTGTGTATCGGAAGGACTTTTATAGTATGAGAAAAATAATATCTGCTAATTAATAACAAGAAACATTATTAAGTTTTATTATATAGACTTAGTATTATCATTAAATAATTAAATCTTATGTTAGTTTGATTTGGACATTCCATAAAAAGATTATAATATCTTATATTCTGTATAACAAGTATATATACTTTGGTCGCAACTTATACAGCTCCTTTACGTTACTTTGTTAGATTTAAAGTTTATAGTATATTGAAATAATTATCCTGGATAAAACAATATAATTACAAGTACTTATAAAGCGAATAGTAAAACGCGAAGAACGTAAATTGTAAATATACACAAGTGTAAACGTGGGATGCAGCGGACGCTGTAGCATTGTCCTTTCGTTTACCAGGTTTGGAAACGCATATATCTTCGCAATCTTCATCCTCACACAAATCACACAAAGTTGTCTTTCTAGGTTCGTAAAATGCTCTTGCTCTTCTTGCTGTGCATGTGAAAACAGCAAAAAAGTAATTTTTAAAAATCTTATATTACATATTATTATTTATCTTAGAATATTTTTTACATTTTTTTCTAGATTAATTTATCAACAAAACATTTACGTTATACTTACACGAATCATAATAGTCGTATACAGAAACGGGAACTGGTTTTTGCTTAGCTACTTTATGCGTCCTGAACGCGGACACGGTTGGGCAATATTCTTCCTTCACCATCTATGATAATAAATGATTTTCTTTATTTCTTATTTATCAATTATACACACACACACCTCTTATCAGATTTTTATGGAAAAATCTATTCAAATAATTTGTTAATTGATAATTATTTATGATCTGTGATATATACCTTGTCGAAATATAAAACTACCATTGTGTCACCATTTCTAGTTTCCACACGTTTTACATGTGATGATATCTCTAAACTCGGTAGCGAATCTCTGTCTACTGTGAAGCCAGAAGGTAGGCTCACTTCCATAACAGCCATGTTGCTCTCGTTTGCTTCTTCGGTCGGAACAAATCTGACAAATAATGGCTTGATTATATAATCTTCGATCAACAAAGTCGTATAATTGCTGTCTAATGTCCATTTCTATTGATACAAATTAGAGATTAACTTTAATCTTCTTTTTATCTTTTTCTAATTCTTAGAGCTAGAAAAAGATGAAACATAATAAGTTAAACTAAGATTAAAGTTAATCTTTATTGGTAGAAATGGGACATAAGAAGCAGATCACTCTATCTTTATTTTTCTATTTTTGAGAAAAATTAAACGTAAGTATATATTTTATACACATATATTTCCCTCTTTGCTGGGATCAAAAAATAAATTGAAAAATTGTTTCTCTTTCATGACAAATCATAACTACATAACAATATCAGAATTAAAAAAAAAAGTATTTATATTTTTCTTGCTCATCGATATGATTTAAGATTATTTTTTAGACTTAGATATAATGTTAAAAGATAATAACAAGAACATACCCTGAACATATAGAAAGCTGTAAATGATTAGCGTTGGAATTTTTATCCACTTGAGGATCCAAGGTAAACAACGGGAATGCACCAGTCACGTTTAGATTATATTGATACGAAACTTGCACCAGTACAAAACCTCTACCAGACGCTGTTATATTGACGGATCGTGTTTTCGAAGGTAGCTGCGAGAAATGCAAAAGTATTAATATCTCGCTGTAATAACGCGTAATGTACGCGCAACGATTCGTTTAAACTTACTATCTGCTTTTGGAGTATCATGGAATTGCCACTATTTATGTTTATGTAGTTTTGACCTTCTTTGTCGTGTTTAAACGCTATTCGAACCGAACTCGTGTCCTTTGACAGTTTTTCAGCAAGCTTTGCCAATGCTTGAAGTCCAATCACGGTATCCTAAATTATTTTACATATAATTTTTAACTAAACTTTAGTTCTTCCTTATTTGTATGCTTGAAATAATAATTTTGTAGTTGAAATAATCGCTTACTTGCGTCGACGCAAAGCCGCCTTCTGTATTTCTTTGCTTGACGAGCCACTTCATTACAGGAATTGCATCTGCGACTAAATTGCGTCTAAGATACAAGAGTAAAGCGTACGATGTCATTTCGACGTCGACGGAACGCGGTAAAGAGTAGTGTGGATTTTTATTGTCTTTCGGAATGGGTTTGCTCCACCATTTGAGATCCTGCTTCGTCATAGCTTTCGATTCCAGGAAGTTAAATGCCGATGTCTCATAAGGGTGCTTCGCCAAATGTAAGGCGTAGGCGCATAGGCTCAATGCATAGGTATCGTTTAGTCCTTCCATATTACGAATAATATAGTCAACAGCCTTGTTTATAGTATTACGATATTTTCCCAAAGATTCCTACATTAATATGTTCGGTTTCAATAATTGTGTAACATAGAAAACGCAGTCTTTATTTTGCGCATTGCTTTTAAACGACATATTTCTAGCAAACAGTTATATCTCTTTAAGTGCTATTAAATAAAAAGATATTGCGCTAATAATTGTATTTACCTCATTTTCCAGGAAAGCAATAAGCGTGTATGCCGTTAGAGCGAGTCCCTTGGCAGCTCCACCCTGCATATCGCGATGGCTAACTTTTCCCACTTCGGGAAAAGAACCGTTTGCTGCTTGATTGTTGGACAGCCACTGCAATGCCTCGTTTATGATCCTATCCTCAACCGCTATGTAATCCGCCGCTTGCTTGAAAGACTTCGCTACGAATGCTGTAAGCCTGATGAACGTAATAACTTTAGATCTTATGACTCAAATGACAAACATCTTGGATCTTGTGGATGAAATAATTGTTAGATAATCTTGTTGCGCGTACCATGTACTCCCGCTAGGATCCGACATGCCAAACGCGCTAAACGAGCCATCGTTATGTCTGTAAGTCAATTCCTGCTGGTAGCCGATGTCCAGATATTTTAACGCTTTGCTTTGCACGGCTTGCGTTAATTGATTCGTATTCTGTGTGTGTGAAAAGTAGTTTTTTTTTAAATATAAATTATATTGTGCGTCATGTAGCAAAAAAGATAATTATCGGTACCTTCAGATAATTTAGAATGACAATATTTGGTACAAAGTTGAGCATGTTCTGCTCGCCACAACCAAACGGCATTCTTATTAAATTTGCCAAGTTCGGGATACTTGGACCCAAGATGTCACCTGTGTAATACACAATCAATAAAAGAGTGGGATATTTTTCAAGGTTTTACGTAGAATAAATTTGCACACGTATTACATAGGACGTAGTATAAATTATCGACACAATATGTAATTATTTATAGCTCGTTATTAAATTGATACTCAATGTGGATTATGAAAAATTTAGAAGAAATTAGCTTGGGGAATAGAAAATCGACAAGATTTTATTAAATTGGAAGCAATATTATTACCAACTGCAGAAATTTGTATGTTCTCGGATCCTGGAACTGCATTATTAGGTATGTTGATGGTGACATTTGCACCCGCCTGGTCAGCATTTCTCAAATCCAGAAATACCGCTTCGTTTTTATATTGCGTTTCTCCCTCAGCCTTAAAGTAGAACAACATTATTATGGTTGTCGGACAGTTGCGCGAGTAAAAAATAGAAATAAAAGATCATTACGTTGACAAGTAATTTGTGTTCAACACTGTCGCCAGCTAAAACGCTGTTAGCGGTCACTTTTATAGTGATGTACCCCAATTCTCTTGGAATAATCATGAATGACACACTCGAGCCGGAGTTGGCTTTCACATCGACTTTTTTCTTGCGATATAACTCCAATTCTGAAAAATTAAACAACAGCAATTTAATTCTGTAAACTTTTCTTAATTGGATTCTCATAGTTATATATAATTATAAACAACAAGTCTATTATTGTCATTCTCTTTTTTTCTCGACTTAAATAACATTACATCACTTACTCGGTACATCGTGAACTTCATTAGAAACCTCCGCGAAGTCAAATTGTCCCTCGTTTGTTAGCAGAACTTCAGCTGTCACGTCCTTATTCATATAATTGAACACCACAATCTGTATCCCCACGATTTCTCCGCGTATCACAGAGTACGGCAAATCGACGGATATGAAGAAGGGTTTGAACACTTTCAACTAATAAACAGATAATAAATAGTATATAATACAATAGCTCGCTGATTAAAGCGATCTTCTTTTTCATACTTCTATAAAACAGTTTCCTGTTTTGCTACACAATGCCGCACAAATTTTTATCGCGTTTACATATACCGCACGTATATACAAAGATAATCGTCATACATGTAATTCAACGTTGCGTCATTTATTGCAGATTAAAAGAAGAGATTGGTAAAAAAATCAATAAAAACAGAATAGTGAACCGCGCGAGAAAAGAGACTCGGAGAATTAATGAAACTTGCGCACTTTACTTTGTTATAGCAAATTAAATTATTCAAGGAAATTTATTAAATAAATTGGTTTTTCCTTAATCTTGGGATTTCCGCGCGCGTATATAGATCATATTAAATGTGTAACAACATATCTGTAACAACCTTTCTGGGTTCCTCTATGAGGCCTAATCCGTGCGCGTCGTTGACGGAAAATGCAGTCAGTATCCACGATGTGATGGAATCAGGTACAACGCGTCGTAATTCTGTTTTTCCATTATACCTGCAAGAGCACATGTACTTAATATTATCATAATCGCGCAACAAAGGTGAAGTATTTAGAGGGTGTCCTACATCTCGTGTACTTTTATCATTTAAATAATAAATGAATTGAAATATACGATGTGAACTGATCTACCTCCGAAAAGTATAATGCTTCGGATAGCGATAAAAGAGATTATATATTGCAGCTTTCTAATGAAGCGACAATACAGGTATACACGATACAAGCAAGTTGATGTAATATGAAATAATCTTACGTATCCTTCACCTTTACAAATGCGGAGAGACACGTTTTAACATAAATGATGTATAAATAGCGAACGGTGTTATACGCGGATAAAAATCGATCGTTCCTTTGTGAATGACATGATGCAAGACAGTTCATTTTTCGAGAACTGAGATATGCATGATACGCAGAACAAGCCTTTGTAACGCAACTTACATTTACATTCTTGAGAAACATGAGATCGCACCTTTTACCTTGATCAACTTTCACGTAACTGTACAATACGGTATGCATTGCACGTTTTATTTACAGGTATACAGGGTGTCACTGAAAAACTCGCGAGAGGTAAATTTCAGGCCGATATATCGAGCGGAAGCAATATTTTACTTTATAACTTCGAAACGGCAGATTTTCTCTTTTTGTTTTTCAATACACGTACACCCTGCATATATACCGTATTTATACAGACGTGCGTAACACGCTAAAAAAGTATACAAGATACGAAATAAATACCCTGAAGAGAAGTTTGTGAAAAGCCAGGTGTTTAAGATGTCATGCATTAGGAATACACGGGGCTTATTCCAGACAGGGGTTGGGATGCGAGAGAATGCGTAAGGACCTGCCAGCGGTGGTCTTGTCGCTAATCTGTGCGTGACAGGTGGACCAAGGTCTGGTCGAAGCGTGGACAACCCGTGAGGCGAGCCCGTTATTCTACCCTCCAAAATTTGTGGTCCTGCAATCCAATTCTGCATGTTGTATTACACCAGCCCCGATCATGAATCGAAATAAGGTAATCTCTATCGCTATACTCGAATACTATCGATGCATAAAAAATTATAACAATTAGAGATAATTGTAAATCTGTATAAGAGAGGCTTAATTTCATAATAAATAATTGATATATTTTATTTCACCAGCTCTGCACCTACTGTATCGTATCAGATTTCTTAGATTCGCATCTATCTCTGAAAGTTTTTTTACCAATCTCAAATAATAAATTTATAGTCTCTAATATATTTATATAACTATTATTGCCACGTTTTTAAGAGTGGCGCGTAAGCTACAAGAGACCGCGGAATCATATTATAAAAATAAAAAAATTTTATTTACGTAAAAGAAATTATCAGAAATAGATGTCTGTCTAACATATTAAAAATTATAGACAAATAGACAAGATATTAAATTAAATTTCGGATTGTATATCCGAAGTAAATATATTATATACATATATGTATATTAGAGATAACGATACCTAATCCACATGTTAAATAATATTCAAATTATATACAGAGTACAGCGCGTGTATGTACAGAGCGTTTCCAAATCGACGGAAATGCAAAATAAGGATCTTGAAAAATTGAAGATTTTTTTCCATCACCATAAATTACCCAGCGCCATTTTCCACCGCAACAACTTTAATGCGAAGCATTCTAGTTTGCGTTATTTCTTGTTGTACAAATTTTATTGTTATTATACATGTTAATATTTCAATAGAATATGAGTGTAGATTTTGGATATCAAAATTTCCATCAAAATTCTTAGTCCTAAAAAAAGATTATATCATATAAAATGAAATAGTAGCTTGAAGATGTATTAAAGAGATGCTACGAAACAGTAAGGAACGATTTCTATTATGCAATCAAATGTCTATCTAGTGAATAATTACGTGTTCAAAAAATTAACGAGTGGATGTGTAAAACGATAGTGTATGCGTGATAATTTATTATGTCAATGGCATTACCCAGCGTCAAGCGTTTGCCAAAGCCAAGTTTCAGGGAAATTCTTGCGAACTTTGACCTTCTCAGGCGGTAATACAGCAGCCGGGCCTGAGAGTCCCGGCATTCCCGCAGCGGACGCATACATCACGTCGTCCTGGATACTAGATCTGTAGTATACTACACACATACAAGCTCGGTTAAAAAATATATATCTAATCTGACCGAGATCGGCCCAACGGTCGATACTGATTAAAAAGAATAAATCGAGAACAAGGATGTTATTCTCATGCTATATTATAAACAAGTTGGAATATAATAGTTATTCGATGTGTCGCATATTCTACAAAATACTTAATATTTAACGAATGTGCGCGTTATGTTTTTAAGTGCGCGTTAGTCCTTTTACTAAATATAATAAGTATATCTTAAATTTTGCATTTCGACACTTACGTATAGGGAAATTCTCGTGGACGTATCCGTTTGTGAGGATTACCACGCCAGTTTTCTGTTAAAGACATTCGTCATTTTAATTTGATTATCGGATAACAAGCGAGAGGATAATAAGATGAAATATATCCCAGCATGTTTTACTTGAAAGACGTCGTCCGCTGTTCCCGAGCCGGGCCTCCAGAGGTGACGGCCGAAGAACGCATCTGCGTGTGGCGACGTTTCTGCCTTATCGTACGACTGCAGCTCCTTATACACTTGATCCTGCGCGCAATTAATGAATGCAATCGGAATCAATTAAGTGAAATCGCTCCAACAGAAATTTACAGATATTTATAACATACTACGTACATAAGAGATATCATTTCCAGATTTCAGCAGGATGGATCTCTGGTCAATACCTAACAATCCAACGAAAGAATTTGGTTTCGCAGATACTATAATATTAACGTTAGCTCCGGGCGCAACTTCGTCTGGTGTTACTTTAAGATCGATCTATAAGTACGCAGATTATAATGTTAGAATATTATTTACATTCACGCTCTACATTTTTTTCTAATGTAAATCTTTAATGTGAAACTCAAGCGCGTTTCACAAGCGCTATAATAACTTGCGATGACTTACATGATTTTGAAGCACTCCCGTGAGTTCAACGTCTAACGAGTCCGCTATTACTTCACCATCCGTCCGTACGTAGTATACAATTACATGTGCAGTGGGTGCCATGACGTATGTTGCTAAAAACCTGAAACGTATTTTTATTATGTAAAATATCAATTTTAATCTAAAACTCGGGCAAAAGTTTCGATCGAAAAGTTTCGCTTGTACGATCGGGCTGTCAAAGAGTGATATTCATAGTTGAATCTTATATTTAAGATCATTAAGTCTGATCAAAGACAGTCTCAGGACTCCATTCAGCCAATAAAGAGACCATATAGCGTCTCAAAGTAGTATTTATTACGACGCTCTTAAATATGAGATTAGGCTATGAATACCGGCAAAAGTTTGAATCTCAGAATTGCTTTTTTTTACGACCCGAAGGATTCGAAATTTAACTTAAAATTCGACTATCAGAAAAGTCCGAACACTCTTCTTTAATATTTAACCACTTACCTGAATGAGGTCGTGTACTTGTCTTGCACATAGATCGAGTCTGCATGCAAGATATCACCGCGACCAAGTACCTCATAACTTATGTATTTCAACGGTGCGGTAGAATTCACTTCGATGTCGACGTAATTGTTCACCTTGCGAATTAAAAGATTGTGAGAATATTATTACAGCCGAAAGATTTCTACGTAATGATAACAGATGCAAAACGTACTGTTGGTTTTTCTGTTTTCAGAATCGCTTGGATGTATTCGTTGCTTACGGACATGGCTTGATTAGTTGAGGGAAACCATTCGTGGAGGTTTAGGTACTGCGCCTGCGTATATACACAAACAATTAGGTATCACGATTAGGTATTTCTAAGTAACACACACGGAGGCTTGATTAATAATGTTACCTCAACATTTAGAGGAAAGGAGATGTTATCCTTTGCCTTAGGCGGATAAAAGTCTAATTGCACCATGCCATGCTCATCTAATTTTCTTGTGATATTTGAATACGCCGATTGATTATATGTGTACCCGTATGCTATCAAGACGTCGTTTTTGGTGTCCTGTACTGGCGATCCGTCGTGATATGTTAATTTTAACTGCAAAAGATATAATATATTGCACAATAGTTGCAACTTGAGTATTCAAGTTCATTTGTTGAGTATTATAATAAGATATTCGACTTACGAAAGCAGTATATTTCAATCCCGGTTTGAAATATTCCGATGTTCTTATTAATTCCATCGTGTACGGGTGTTTGTGTAGCGTTATTTGTGCCGAAGCGTTTTGCCTTCGGGTAGTTAATTCCTCTTCCACCACCACGTCGATCATAATGGGCCTTTCATATTCGTCAGTTAATCTATAAGATAATGTATTAGTAGGTATGTGTACGGTGCAATATATATACAATGTTTCCTAATTTAAAACTTGTCGAGTGTCAGAAAAATACGTAATAATAAGTTTCGGCAATTTTTTACTTAAGCAGAAATTTTTTTAAACGCTACAATACTTTGAAAAGTAAGAGGAAAATCGGAAATACGCAGTACATAACGCTATATATCTGTAACCAATGCAATATTATATCGGATTTACCTTAATTCGGACAATACATCGAAATCGATTGTAACTTTTCCGTTAATCGGTACCACTTTTCTCACAGGTTGTTGGAATATGGGTTGGATCACGCCAGAGAAAATGTCTGGATAAGCCGTTATCGTAGCTTCACCTTTTACTGGTTTTCCATAGGTGTACCTAAATTATGTCCACTTACAAATGAATACTTTCGGTCAAATGTGGCTTAAGTAGGTAGTGTCAAACAGTTCAAATCATTATCAATTCTTTAAGTGATTATAAATTAAAATTTCCTGAGATAGCTGAAAAACCATCTCCAAAGTCTATCTTCGCTAAGAAACGTAAGATTCACGCGGATGGGACTGGACGGGAGTTTTCCGCAAATCCATAAAACTTATCTCCCTCGTAAATTGTTGTTGGAACAGTCGCTTACTTTGCGTGGACAGTTGCCGTGACTTTCGATTCTTTGAACTGTACGTGCTTCGGCGAGTCGATCGTCACCTCGAAGTTCGGTAGAACGTACTCCGCGACTTCAAATTCCTTTTCAAACGTCTGATCGCCGACGTTGGCAACAAGCTTCCACTTTCCTAATACTGGTGAATGCGACAACTCCAATTCACTGCCGAAAATACCATGAGTCACTGGTGGCCGAATCCATTGCTTGATACGATTACCATCGCCATCCTGTAGAAAATTTTTTTTCTCAAGTATTTGAAGTATAATAATACTGAATAGTACTTTACAATAATAATTGTATATTCTCAAGAAGAGTTAGTACTATTTTATTGTTATGAGCATCAAAGTTTAAACGACATGCACAGTGAAAGATATACATATACTTGTGTATATATATATGTATATGCACTTACGACGATATATACGTCCGTCGGTCCCACAATGCTCGGTCTCAGCCTCGAATCCAATATTATACAACGAAACATAACTTTGTGACCGGGTTTATAAATCGCCCGGTCGGTCTGGATGAAGACGGAGTAACTTTTATGTACATACTCGATATCCTTCGATTTAGAAAAATCAATACCGGACAGACCGCGTGCTGTGAGTTTGTATTTTCCCGGCGTGGTCTCGCCAATCTACACACATTGTAAGCAAAATCCATGATATGAATGTTAAATTACGACATAAAGGTAGTAGATAGTTCTCACTTTTAAGTAAGAAAATTCATACAGGCTACCACAATATTAGACTATACGACCGCAAATTCATATACGTACGTCTAATCGCAAGATCTGAGTGGAATAAGGCTCGACGGTTGCGGTCCGTGAAATGTTGAATGTTTTTCCCGAATCCAGTTCGCCAGTCAATTCAACGTATATCACTGACGGCGTCGACACGCCGGTGGTGCTCGCCGCTACATGATATTCTGAATCAGGACGTACCACTTTCGGCGCAATAATAGTGTAATACCTTAAAGGAGAACAAGAATCTTCCTCATTCCAGCTTTTCCATTCTATTCTCTCTTCGGACTTATATATATATATATATATATATATATATATATATATATATATATATATATATATATAAATCTACCGTTAGTATTGTTTTAACATTGAGGAATTATCCCACGTTACAATACAATCAAATACGGTGGGCTTTCATCATAGATCGCAATGCAAACACGGTTTGTTTATTACGAGGCGTCATGAGATAAATCATTTTGAATGAAAATATATCTGATAATAATATATATCTGATTGATATATCTATACTTACGGTTCTGCGACTACATTTGAGATTATTCCCGATAGCAATAGAATGCCTAGCCATTCCATGTTCCAATAGGAAAGTCCTATTCAATTAAAACAAAAAGGCGCTTAAACATCTATAAAAAATAAACACATTTTTTTATACTTGTGGAATAATATAAATTCAAAATGTATAATTTGAACATAATTTATCACAACTTTATTTTCGACGTTAAGGCCGATCTTATATATAAGATACTCCGTAGTCAATGAAACGAGTCGTTCAGCATCCAAATATAAAACTTATTAAGATGATCTCAAATATAAGATCTGACTATATATACATATATGAATACTGGCCTGTGTTTTTCAAAATTAAATTTATTAAAAAAAATTATTTAATTAAAACAAAAAGACGTTTAAACATCTTTAAAAAATTAATGTTTTTTTTTTTCAATACTTTGTGGATGTATGTCAATTCAAAATCTATAATTTTTGAACGTAATTTATCCCAACTTCATTTTCGACGGATCAAAATCTATAATTTGAACGTAGTTTATCCCAACTTTATTTTCGACGATTAAATGTGCATTTAAAAAAATATCTTTATGTCACTTAATACGACATTACATTGCAAGATAATGAACGATTTGCGCTTTCCACAGAATTATCTTCCAAGATTTTGCAATGTAACAACGGTAATCAATTGTGATTTTTTTTTCTACGAACGTACGTGTTACGAGGTGAAAACTCGGAAGGCAGTGATAGATACAAATGAACGCATAAAAATCAAGAATGTTAAACATCGCGAGTAATTAGACGTCATTATGCGTACGTAAATGACACAATGTGCACGTCGTACCGTGCGCACAGATGCCCATATAATTATGTCGCCGTGCAGTTTCCCTTCTTTGCGAAAGCTCAGCTCGTCACAATACCGGTTTTTCCGGGAGTCCATTATCTATATCCGTCATCGTTAATTTCGAAAAGTTACGATCCGAATGAAGTAATTATACACTAGCTGTGAGAGGAGGGGAAAAAAGACACGACGGATAAATACCGTGACCGATTATTCCACGAATAAAAGTCTCGATATAGCCGTGTCGGATCGTGATGTCAGAGCGACAGAGAGAAAGAGAGAAATAAAAGCCGGGGAATTCCGACAAAACATACGGAAATATTTTTTGCGTACGTTACATCCGCGTGTTACATAATGACCCGCGTGTCAGCGAAAACGTTTCTATTCTCATGGGGATCTTTGAAATATTATATTCGTAAAAAGTTCAGCTTTGCAGATATCCCATTTTACGCAGTTACATTTCGCAGAAACGTGAAGTATAATTGAGCGTCACGGTGTAGCAATTTGGATGCAAAATTCTTAACTATATTTCAGAAGCTTGCCTCATCGTGCAGCAAGTACAGAGCATTGCATACTCCCAAGCTGCATGGTAATAAATGCTCCGTTTAAACTTTAAGCAAACATTGTAAAGATAGAGATAAACTTGCTATCACATATGTATCCCGATGACGCAAAAATGCAGCGTTTCCTTTGAAATGGAAAACATCACTTCTTATCTAATAGCTATCAGGATATTTGATATATACATAACATGTGTACTTAAATACTACTTTTTATGTGTTCAGAAGTATCTGTTGACAATACGACATTTATTTAACTCTAATTACTCGCATTATCTAAGCGTAAACTTGACGCATTATCTCTTAAGCGATAATAAGTTTAATTTACACTTGTTGTTAGAAGAAGACAGGAAGAATTTGACAGATTAAGACCGAATTTTAAATTAATTAAAACAATTTTAATTTCAACTTTGATTTATTAAATTTTTTAAATTAAAACCTGAATTACGTTTCTGTTAAGAAAATCCTTCCCCCTCACACTTTTGCTATCACCTGATCGGTATTATTACTTCAATCTTATGACGAGACGTCATAAAGTTTATTAAGATTAAATACAACTAAAAATTCAAAAATGTTTAATTTTTTTAAATCGTTTCCTCCTTTTTTTGTGAAAGAATTGCGACAAATATAGGATCGAATTACGAGTTTCTTATTAGTGCTGAAAGTCTCGTAACATAAGTATAGGATTTAATTCCATTTGACACTTTTGCATTGCTCCGCTTCTTTTGCGAAGAAACAAGATATGGGCGTATTGTGTGTGTGTGTAAATTCTAACTCCGCGAGACATTCCTCGTATTCGTCAATCATATTTATCGTATCGAGGATGTGGAAAATATTACGCACGATTTTTTTTACCAATGTTCAAAGCAATTTTCTTATTAATATTAAATTTTTCATTAACACAGTAACATAAAGAAATTTAAATAATAACTTTCAAGTTGCGAACGATTGAAAAAAAGTTGAAAGTTGCTAGAGATTACAATTTCTCTCGACATATTCTCGCTGAGGAAAAATCGACCCGAAATTAATCAAGGAATCTGTCCTTAAGACAATACGCGGGAAGTGGGACACTCCTTATATGATAATAGAGCGAAATTTCTCAGCATGAAAGTATTCATATTAGGCTACTCCACTTTTCATTCGTTTGCTCCGTAAATTGGGAAACCGATGGTTGATGTCAAATTCAACGACCGACCTGTCGTTCCCCGTCGATTAAATTCCACCTGCCATCAGCTCGTTTAGGTCCGTATAGATTGCTGACCGCAATGAAAGTACCGCGCCAGACGATTCGTCGCTACGACTTTGGAACTTTCACCGACACGGGGAGATTCAGGGCAATCGTGGAGGAAAGAAAAAAAAAAGAAAGAAGAGACAATAAAACCTGAGGACCCATTGAACAGTCGGACCTGTTCGTTATGGGCCCTCGGTATGCGTCCCGAAGAAAAGCAAAGGGAAGGATACCCGCTGCGAGAGGACAGGTATAAAGAAGGTCGCGTCATCGCGCAAAATATAATTCGTCTCGGTGACTCACCTCTGGCCAGAGACGGAAGCGGGCCCCAACTTCCTCGGCTGCACCGAGAAAAATGCACGGATCGTCAGCCGGGGAATCGCCGTAGACGGTGCGGTTCTCCGTCGGCGTTCCGCGATGATCTTCCGCTGCGGAACGCGCGGGAGGTGGACGCGGGAGGAGCTGACGCCGAAGTGAGTCGGGAGAGTCGGAGCGGAGAGAGCTCCGGGAGAGTATATTCGCGCTCCTGCTAACGGGCCAACGGTTAAGCAAGCACTGACGGCCACTACCAATCATGGCAGCAAGAAACCGGGCAGTGCAGGTTTCCCTTCCGCCTCCACCGCGTCTCCGTCGCCGCCGCGCCGGGCCACACGGGACGATCTTTATACCGTTAGATAAAAATAGCGCGATAATGCATCGGCTAGATACGACGCTGCGAGCTCTCGTCCCGCGAAAATCCTGCCTAGAAATAGATATGCAGTTCGATTTATTTACTTCTCTTTTTTTTAAATTATGTTTATAACGTCCGGTCTCAAAAGGCGCTGCGTAAAATAGAGTTTTGTACCGAGAGAAATTCGCGCGCGCGAATCATATTCAATTGTCTCACGGGAAGACATCCCGTGGAATCTCAGTTTCTGTGGATGTTCATCCCTGAATCTCTTTCTTTTTCTTGAACGGAAATTGTGTAGGATATTATACAATTCAACTGGTAATCTCGTTTGCTGACTTGAATTAATTAAGCGGAACTTTTTGCAAATAACGCAAGTTTAACACTGCAAAATGCATCTCGGCAAGATAACACGGTTGCATACTATTGACACGCTTTAAGATTCAATTTAACGTTAATCGCTTCTATTTTGCGTCACGCTTATACGCTTTGAGGATATAAAAGGCTTTCGGTTCTATTGACGTATGGCTTAAAATTCGAATTGTAGAATTCCAGTGAATAAACGGATATGGACACGATTAAATCTGACGCATCCTGACGCGCGCGGCGTAATCTTAATATCCTTGCGTAGGCAACATCTGCGGCGCGCGCGGTGACTTCAACGCGTGTCCCGGTTAGCGAGAGTAGACGAGGCCATCGTGTATGTAGGTCTGCTGAAGCATTTTGTATTCTTTTTGGCGTTGTTTGTCGGGATATATGCATGCCGCTGAAAAGATACTATTTAACATCGTTATGGCATATATTTCGAGGAAAAAAAAACGCAGTTTCTTAACATCTGAACTCTATACTGAACTTTGTTACTACAATTTTTTCCTCGCGATGTTTTTCAATAAGATAAGATACAATTAATCGTAAATATTGTTAGAGAAACATGAAGCATCGCGATACTAAAAAAAGATGTTTTCTGTATAAAGAGAGACCTGCGAAATATGTAACATTTTCAGGGTTTTGTAATTGATGAAATGTTTTACGAGGAGCATAATATGACAAAATTTGCAGAAGAAAATCGCGATCTCGATAACGAATAATAGAGGTGAAGGTCTCGATGTTGAATCGATATAATATAATCATGTAAGTATATATTTTTTAATTTTTCTTATTATTTTTCCTGGTCATCATAGGGCAGTCAAATAAATAAATGTCACGTACCTACTATATTTTTATGCGATTCAATACTATAAATGTTTACTAACTATATCAATTAAATTTTTCATTGTTTCTTTTTAAATAGTAGATGATCCAATTGGCATAAACAAAAAGTCACATAAAATACCCCTAGTAGCGCACTGACGTTAAATGACGTTTTAATGACGTCGTATACGTCTAGAGACGTCATTAAAACGTCATTTAACGTCAGTGCGCTACTAGGGACGCTTGGCGCGATGAATTGGCGCGGTGTAAAATAGTAACAAAAGGAGTTTGGGAAGTATAACAGTTTATATCAATGCTAAAGGATGTACTTTGTTCATGTATAGACACACACACACACACACACACACACACACACACACACACACACACACACGCGCGCGCACGCGCGCACGCGCACGCACACGCACACACACACGCACACGCACACGCACGCACGCACACGCACACACACACACACACGCACACACGCACGCACGCACGCACGCGCGCACGCACGCACGCACGCACACACACACACACACGCACACGCACACACACACACACACACACACACACACACACACACACACACACACACACACACACACACACACACACACACACACACACACACACACACACACACACACACACACACACACACACACACACACACACACATGGGCAGGAGAGAAGCGAAACCTTTTCTGCAGCCCCTTCCTAAAGAGATCGAGAGGGTTCAACGGAAGCGCATATCATATCATATATACACACATGCATGTATCTATGCACACATGCATGCATCGTGCATCTATGCACACGCATATATTATACATATATATTTGTATATAATATATACCTATATGTATGTATGATGTACACTAACGGGATTCTCTCGGTTGTTGGATTAGGTCAGGTTTTTTCGATGAGATAGGAATGCAAGGGAAAGGATGAAATCCTTCTCGGCCCATACACATATATATATACTACTACTACTTTTACATACATTTGAGTAAGGGCCGGTTGTTCCAACCTGTTGGAAACATTTTTACATTTCTATATATTTACTATTATTACTATTTATACACACTATTGTCGGCAACATTTACTATAGTCTTAGTGAATTCTGACACAGCCTGGACACATTTATTTCATCGTGAACGACTTTCTTCACGTAAGAAATTCCACAGAAGTGATCAAAATTGCGAGCCTTTAATAAATTCATATAAATAGAGAAAATTCAAAATTATCCAACTAATTGATCAAGGCAATATTCTAACACACTGACCAAGAATAGCAATACTGTACACGCACTAAACAAGAATGTTTAATATACAATATATTATAGACTGAAGAAATCAAAACAGTAATATAGAGTAAAATTTGATGTATGATTGACATTTACATGCAACATGTATTTTAAGTGTTTATTTCTTAAATATATACGGTATCGGAAAATTACGTTGTATTTATGAAATTTTTTATTAATTTTTAAATAAATAATGGCTTTCTGATAAACAATGACCGACGCTAAAATCTTTGGAATGTTTATTTAACGCTGTGACCGTAACAATATATGCGCGTCAATATAAAGCAAAGCAATATATATACGTCAAAAGCAAAGCCGATGGAGAGAATTAATTATCTTTTTTGGCAGGTTTATGGATACAAATTGAATAAAATATAATTGAAGAAAGTAATTGTCTGTTACAATAGATATATTTTCTTTTGAGCTAAGTAGAAAAGGGGATTCAGGTAAGAAAAAAAAGGCTCTGGTGGAAAGCCAAATTGGGGAAAACGGGCTAAATAAGAACCATGTGCTGTTGTTGGTGCATGCGTCGAGGTATAATTCCTTTATTTAAAAAAAGAAAAGACTGTTCAATTATTCCTCCGTTTTATTTTCGCCGAAGATGGTCCAAACTGTCGGACCGAAACGTACGTAAACATTTTTTTCAAATAAAAGAGTATACCTCGACGCACCGAAACAACAGCGCTTTCGACGTTTTATACTTATAGCCCATTTTTCTCAATTTAGGATTCATATAATTAGCGTGCCCTCGAGGGCAGGTAGTCGAGCGCATTAAACCGAATAGAAAATTAAGTCCTTTACCCCATTGTGCGTCATACCTATCAAAGTTTATTCAATATAGATCATAAATCATGAGTCAAAAAGAAGACAGCTAAATAATTTGTTCAGAATTTAACGATGTTTTTCCAATGTAAAATATCGCGTTTTTAATATAACATCATCAATCAGCTCGAGAAACATATAATGTACATTTTACCAAAATTTTGTTTCTTGTTAAGTTTCCGCAATCTTCACGCATAGAATAAAAAAACTAACATAAATCTCTATAGTTTTTCAATCAAAAATTTTCCAATTTTTACGTTCAATTACCGTTCAATAAGTGTTGACATTGTAATTATTTTGATACATTTAAGTTACACAAACATTTAAAAAAGCCCATATGGCGGCATATAAAAATTAATCGTTAAATTAGACAAATGGTTTACTTATTATTGTTATTACAGATCTAAAAATTATCAGAATTATACAATTTTTTATTTTAATATAATACCAGTCACTTGTTTCTCTCTCTCTCTCTCTCTCTCTCTCTCTCTCTCTCATTTAAGTTTTCGAATGTGTCTAATTCTAATTTCATATTACATAATACATACGTAAAACCTATCGGCCGGTATTTACAGTCCATTCTTATTTTGACCGTCTTAAATTAAAATGTCTTAAAGACGCTAAAATATTTCATTAAAATAATGCGATGGAATCTTAAGACACAGGCCGGTATTCATAGTTATTTAAGATCGTCTTAAGTTCAATCTTAAAATGTCATGAACCAATCACAGAGCCGTATTAGCTTCTTAAGACATTACTTAAGACGATCTTGAAGACTATGAATACCGGCCTAAGACTGCTCTTGACCAGGGAGTATGTATATGTGTACATACAAAATATGTATCTTGAAACGAGGTGAAAATGGACGCATTCCAGCAGACCAAGCCGCTGAGTAACAGTCGAAGGTGCGTGGCTACTGGCTCTTACTTTTAGAACCAACCACGCAACGCAGAGTGTTGATAAGACGACCTCAACAGCAGTTGTGTCTGCCGAACGCGTCCATTCACTCCAGTCGAAAACTATATCTATGGAACACACTTAGTATAGAGAAAACGAGAGAAAATGACAGAGCCAATCGGCAGCCGTCAATACCGATCACGGGGTTTTTTTCCCATAGGCTAATTTTATAAAAGTGCTCGAAGTCGTCGTTAAACGCATCAGTCGTATTGGAAACTTCGACCAGTACATACGTTTGTAATTGAGTGGGCTTTGGATAGCAAAGTGAAACGACGGTAAAAATGAACTCGATGAACTGGGACCCGAACGATATTTTACAGTTTTTAAACAGAACTGACATGCAGTCTAATACGTGCGACATCAACGAAACGAATAACGATTCGAAAAACGAAATTAATTACAAAAATGATTCCATAATAAATGTGTACGATGACAAAGTAAATTATGAGCGCAAACTCAAAGAGAACTATAATGAGTATAAGAATGATACAAATTATGATTGCAATAGCGAAATAAATCATAATTGTTGTTGGGATTGCATACTATCTGGGAATTATAACATCACGAATGAGAATGATACAAATTATGATTGCAATAGCGAAATAAATCATAGTTGTTGCAGTTGGGATAGCATACTATCTGCCAATGAAAATTTTCAATTGGTGAGTAGAATTTTAATATTTTCCATATTTAACTATTATATAATTTATTTTCTTGAATTTTTGGGATCGTGTTAGTCTTTTATTTTAATGTTTTTAATATTTTATTTTACCAACGTGCAAATAAAAACATTACGAATATAAATATTTTGAAATTAATTAAATTTCATCTTTCATTCGTTTCTTCAATTCTACGCAATTCTACGCCGGCTAACTTTTAACCTTGGGTTAATTCACTCTCTCGTTGTAAATTAATAACCGACATTTGTGGAACTCGGCCTAATACCCATTTCTACTATTGTAGATTAACTTTAATCTCGGTTTAACTTACTCTTTCTATCTTTTTCTAATTCTTAAAATTAAAGTGAGTTAACCTAATTAAGGTTAAAAGTTAATCGACGTTTGTGTGTGTGTGTGGAACTGCTGGATCACTTCGATCGAACTCCGATTAACTTAATCGTTGATTAAGTTCATTGGAAATGACCAATCGCATTTGTCAATCTGCTTAAATGAGCAAATGCGATTGGTCATTTCCAGTGGACTAATCAACGATTAAATTAATCGGAGTTTGGTCAAATACAGTGAACTGCAGCACTGAATTTCACTGCAATAAATAACGGATTTAGAGGTTATGTTGCACCGCAATTAAGGAACGTACCGGTGCCACTGGTGTACACTGGTGCAAGAAGTTGAGTAATGAAGAACAAACCTATAGCATAGGCTGCTGCGTTTCGCTTTGGGCATTTTCGTGCTGAGAGCACAATGTCGGCACTTTTGATCTACTCGTTTCCGATTTTCCGCCATGTTTTTGGGATAACCATCGGCGTATCAACTAAAGACCATTGCACGTAACAAAGTTTTAGTAATCGTAAGGTTATAAGAAAATAGACCACGCACAGTCGATTATTCTTCTCGCCCTTGTAGTCCAGTCAAATTAGACAAAAAAAAGGCTTTTGCTCGGAAGTGAAGCGGTATCAATGAAACCTTTTTAGGGTTGTTGGGGAGATGTAGAAGAGCTTATTTCTCAGTTGTCGGGTTAATCGGACCGATGGGTTTTTAAGGGGGGGAGAGGGAATGAAAAATTTCGTTTTTTTTCGCAATAACTCGGCGAATTTTGACCATACATGATTTACTAACCTTTCATTTTGTAGCTCTTTTAAAGCCCTACAATTCATTCCCTAAAGACCCTAACTTAAAATCAATATTTATCGAGTTCTAGCCGGTGAAAGTGGGAAAAATGCATTTTGTCGCGGTTTTTTGCGTTTATCTCGTTTCCATTAATAGATAGAAATGTGCCGCCACTGACAAAGTTGTAGGGCTTAAAGAGACCTACAAAACGAGGGGTCAGTCGTTCAGATTCGTTAAAAATTGAGCCCAGGGAAGCCTCTGGAAGTCGCGCTTTTAACGCGTGGCCGATAGTCGCCGGCGGCGCGGCGGCGGCCCGCCGGCGCCGCCGCGATGACGATCGGCCATGCAACGGCGCGTGTCGAGTCGAGTGCGCTCGGGACTCGCTAGAACTCGACAAATATTGATTTTAAGTTAGGGTCTTCAGGAAATGAATTGTAGGGCTTTAAAAGAGCTACAAAATGAGAGGTTAGTAAATCATGTACGGTCAAAATTCGCCGAGTTATTGCAAAAAAACGAAATTTTTCATTCCCCCTCCCCCCTTAAAAACCCATCGGTCCGATTAGCCCGACAACTCAGAAATAAGCTCTTCTACATCCCTCCAACAACCCTAAAAAGGTTTCATTGATACCGCTTCACTTCCGAGCTCAAATGTCTAATTTGACTGGACTATTGAAGAATAATCGAGTGTGCGTGGTCTATTTTCTTACGGCCTTACGATTAAAACTAAAACTTTGTTACGTGCAATGGCCTTAAGGCCTTCACACGCGAATCGACGGAAGACGTAAGACGTAAATTGTAAAGGAAATCCACCAATCAGAGTCGACTATTCCCCTCTTTAATGGAGGATTCACACTGCGTCCGATGTTCGACGACGATCCGACATCCAATAGGAAATTTTTGTCTCTAAGGGTTGATTTATAATAGCCGTAACCGTTGATTTAAGCCGTAATCTTTAAAAAATTGACTAATCACAGTCGAATGTGAGAAGAATAATCGACTGTGCGTGGTCTATTTCTTAAAGATTACGGCTTAAATCAACGGTTACGGCTATTATAAACCAACCCTAATAATAAATTCTGTTATTGGATGTCGGATCGTCGTACGTCGAACATCGGACCACATCGGACGCAGTGTGAATCCTCCATAAGAGGGAAGAAGAGGGGAATAGTCGACTCTGATTAGTGGATTTCCTTACGATTTTACGTCTTAGGCTGAGTTTCCACTGAGCGCGTCACGCGTCGCGTCGTCACAAGTTAACCACGCAAAACATCCCATTTCTTTCATTACATTCTTGTGACGGGATCGAACGGGGATGTTTTGCGTGGTTCAACTCGGAACGCGCTCAGTGGACAGCCTTACGTTTTCCGTCGATTCGTGTGTCCTAAAATCTATAGTTTACGTCACGTATGTACACACACTATAGCATTTTAGTTAACTAGAGTGAATTTTGGAACGCAGTCCTGGAAGTTCTTCAAAAAGGAACAAACCTCTCGTATCACGCATCACCGCATCACCTTTCGAGATTTCACCCCCGTGGTTAGCTATCTTTGCATCGCAAGTGGCCCCGCGGTCGACGGTCGTCAGTTGGCCGCTTGGGTCGCGCCAGTAGTCGCCAGTCTAGCGAATATGGCTGAGAACAATGGCAATGGTTGTTATTGAGCCAACTTTGCGTTCCGCTGGTACTTGTCAACAAAGACGTTACCCTTGATCTGCGCGCGACGGATCTCGCCGTCGCCTGGCGTAGAGTAACCCGTAAGTTGCCGGCGTTCTCGGGATTACCGTCCCCCGTCGTACCGGCGGGCGAATACTCGGCGAGTGTCTCTCTCCGCTCTCCGCTCGCGGAACGTTCTCCTCGGACGGTGCCGCGCAGCGAAGCGGTCGTAAACCTCTCGTCCCCGGTGCCGCTCTCGTCGATTCCCCGTTGCTTTTCAACCGCGACCCTCGCCCGTCCCTGTCGTCGGCGCCCGTCGACGTCGAGGGTATCCGTCTTGTGACGCGCGAACGGCCCTTCCTCCCACATGCGGATGTAGCGCGAGCGGCGAGCATCGTACGTCCCCAGCATCCGCTCGGTCTTCTCCCTCGCCGCTCGCGCGATCCTGTCCCGTCGAGGACCGGTCGGACGTACGATCGCACACGCCTGACTCGTTGACCTGTCGAGACCGACAGCCGAATGCCGACCGGTATCTCGAGCGGTACGATAATAATTCGGTTTTACTCGCTAGTCCAGTTTCTCCGCGCGAAGGGGATCGGAAATGAACGTTATTTCCGTGACGATTAATGTCAAACAGTCCATTTTAGCCCGGGATATAATTTACTACGGTTTGCGTACACCTTGATAAAAGTTTTTTTTTTTTTTTTTTATAAATTAGTTCATTATCTTTGGCATTTATCTTCGTTGGCAAACTGTCGTTTAATGTTGGCTTTATTACTGTATCATTTCTTCTCTGAGCATCACTTGAATTTTATTTCCCACGAGTCGTTAGAAACGGCCAAGGATAGCCACTTCTCTCCTACAATTATGCATTCTCTCTCAATGTAATTTACGTGTAATCACACTAAAGAATATTCTGTGTAAGAAATATTTCAGTTTGTATGTGAACTATATGAATTTTGAAGCAATCGAATGTTTCGCGAACTGTGCGATATTAAAAATAGATGTTTCATAAATTAGCATAAATTTGTTACTTAATTTTTAACGGATATAGAAGCAGGATGTACACTTTGATAATAATAACCGAAAAGATAGTAATGAAGAATATTTGTATCTCTAAGATTAAGATTAGAGTTACAAAGTATAACTTTTTAATATTCAAAATTTTCTTTGTGTTAACTGCAAATATGTTGGATTTTTAATTAATTTAAAAAAAATGTAAAATTACATCATTGTATATTAATTACACCACCACACATGCATTTTATTACATTTTATGTCAATTGTAAAAACATTTTTTTTTTTTTTTTTAATTTAATGATAACTGAGGCAATATACATTAAAATGTATTTTAAGTGTTAAAATCTGAGACAATTTAAACTAATATAAAGAATATCAAAATTTTAAAGGTTGATTTTATTATATGTTGCAGAACCAGGAGATTATGGCAACTGCTATTCAGGAGAATGGCATGAAACCGTTAACAAATAAATCGCTGAATCGTGTAAAGGACGTTAATAATTTGGAAAGTGCAAACTCCTGTACAGAAAATAAGGACAATAGATTGTTTGATGGTCAACTTCAATCGTACGTGGGTCATACCGAAGAGCGTCATGAGGCGATCCAGGAAGAACCTCGGGAAGAGGCCCACGAAGAGCCTCCTGAGCTTGATATCGTTATTAACAATGTAGTTTGCAGCTTTAGCGTAAGATGTCATTTGAACCTGCGAGAAATAGCGCTCAAGGGATCCAATGTTGAATACAGAAGAGAAAATGGGGTATGTGCTGATAATTTTTATATATTTGCACTCTCTACAAGAAATGATTATTCTCTCTTCTTTCGTTGCGTCGTTCTTCGACGAACCAAAACTTGCGAGATGAAAGCGCTAGCCCTATATAAATTTTGGCTTTCTCACTGGTTCATTACATTTGCAATTTTTATCAGAATGTGTTGTAAGTTTTTTGCCTAATCTCCACTATAGAGTTTCCACAATTCATGTTTCTAGTAGTTTGTTTCTATCATAGTGAAATATTTTCCTATTCAAAATTCTAATATCATATATATGTGAAATTTTGAGAATTGAATCAGTATCTTTTGCTTGATAAGTAACTGCTCTAGCCATGAATTATCCAGTATATTAAGAAATGATTATTATTGTTATATAATTACAAGCTAATATCTAAGAAGAAAAACTGAATTTTGAAAAATATGATTCAAATAGTCAATGGATTTTAAATGGGTCCTCTCTAATTTATACAGAGTTTATCTTTATTTTGAGTCATATATTTCATTACATCAAGAAAAAATTAGTTTCTAATTAAAAAGATAATATCATCACAATATCTTTTTTCAAAAACTGTTATGATTACTGGAGACTTGTAGTTCTTAGTTACGATCTACAATTGTAACTTGAAACATCTTTTTTTTTTTTACTCAGCACTTTATACATATTAGATTACAGCAGTTGTAATAAAATACTCTTGATACTGATTATTACGTGTAAAGGGTTTCTCATTCATCTTCTAATCAAAGGTATAAAAAAAAAGAAAAAAAAATTGTGAAAAATAAAAAATCGTGAAAAATAAAAAATTGTTGGAGCAATAATTTTTTTCAAGTTTAAAATATGGTTAATTTTGAACTGTAATTAGAAAATTAATTTTGTTGAGTCTAAGTTGATGGATGTCTGTAACACTTTAAATTTTAGTTTGTAAATAAAAATTTTTAATTGTATGATAGTACATAAAGAGAGCATCTTGATTTTTTATAATCGTTAAATATATATTTTTAATTTATTATTTAATATATTCTGTTTATAAAAACACAATATATTCAGAATAAAAAGGCTATATTTAAAGTACATATTAAAGTATATTTTAAAGTGTATACGTAAAGCGTATATATTGATTCTGTTTGTGATACTTTTAGATGATAACGATGAAATTAAGGAGACCATATACTACAGCATCCATCTGGTCATCTGGTAAAGTAACTTGCACTGGCGCAACCAGTGAGATTCAAGCAAAAATTGCGGCACGCAGATTTGCTCGTTGCCTTCAAAAACTTGGATTCGAAGTGAGATTTAATAATTATAGGGTGGTCAATGTATTAGGCACTTGTTGTATGCCATTTGCCATCAAGATAACATCATTTTCGATACATCACAAAGAAAATGCTGAGTAAGTATAAAAGAATGGACAATTAATAATAAAATTATATCATACTATGAGTATTGTTTCAATTTGTTTAAAGAATTATTCAATTAATTTACCGATATTTTCAATCAATCAATGATAAAGAATCTAAAGTATTCAAATTATTATCAATGCATTAGTTAATAATTATACAATAGAAATACATGAAAGCACGATAGTTATATTAATATTTATATGTGATATACAGTTATGAACCGGAATTACACCCTGGTGTTACATATAAGTTAAAAGAACCAAAAGCTACTCTGAAGATATTTTCTACAGGAAGTGTTACTGTAACAGGTCGGTATTTATTACGGTTTTGTTACTGTACAGAGACTTGTTAACTTTTGATATATTATTTTTATTATCAACAGTTTTAATCTATATATATTCCTGACCATGTATATATATATAAAATTATATCAGAAATATACAAGAAATTAAACTATATTGTATCGAAATAAATCAATACTTTTGCACTAATCAATATTTTTACATTTGATCTTTTTTTTTGTTTTACAATGCAATATACTGCTTAAAAGTTTTAATTGAATAAAAAGAACTGAATATATCATGAAAAGTTAAATATTAAATTTACATGTTTAAATCATAAATATCAAATTATATTTCAATGTTTATATTTGATGAATAAATTGACTGACATAAAGCCACTTTATAATATATATTTGTGTGTTATGTTACAGCACCTAACGTTGCTTCAGTCCAAGCGGCAATTGAACATATTTATCCACTAGTCTACGAGTTCCGGAAGGAGCGATCAGTAGAGGACGAGCTTGCGTTGTCAGCGAAGAAACGCAAGTTAAACTCGAACAAAAGAAAACTGGATGAGTTCCTAGATGATGAGCCAGATATCTCGTATGAAAGTATGATCTCTGATGCAGAAGACGCACTTGACGAAGTAGGAAGTGAGGGCAGTTGGGACTGATCTGTTTTATTTTTTTGCTCTACTGTTAAATGTGAAACTGTTGTCTATATCTCGTTCTTTCGATATAATAGATACATACTGCTCGATGTACAAAAGTGTTATTGCTAAAAGTGAAGTGAAGCGTAAAGTCGTTTCTATACAGTGCATGGACAAATGTGTGAGTGTTAGAGATAAAAATAGAGATACGCATATGCACTTACGTGTACGGATATACACAGGGGCATAATTATCAAGTACACATCAACTGAACTGATCATCATCTTAAAAATGATATCCTAAATAGTTACTTTTGTTAGCAATATCACGTTATAAATATAAATATAGATATATATGTAATGCGTAATACACACATGGTGTATTACACATGTAAATATGAATATATATATATATATATATATATATATATGGTATTTATTAAATATATATATATATTATGTTTACAAATGTAAATATAATATATATATATTTATATTTGTATTTATATACGTATAAATATATAAAACTTTACATATGGATGTATCTTCGCCATCTACATACATACATACATAGTGTATGTATGTATGTATGTATGTATATTTAAATGTGCGTAGAACACGTTTTTAATTATAGAATTCATTAATTTTTTTGGAGTTTATTTATCATTAGGCAAAATTCATATATATTTTCTGCTTTGGACAAGTGATGAGTACAGGTTTAAAAAGAAGTGCACATTGTTTATGCGTACATGCATACGTATTATGCATATGTGCATGTGAATTATGGCCTGTACATTTATGTTTCCATTTATTTCATGTTTAATTATAGTTTTCGCTTAATTAACATATTGTGCCAAAGATAGATATTCAAAATTTAAGACAAAGTAATCAGGATGAAACACACGACTTTATGTACTAACTTCCACAGTGTTTACAATCGATTGGAATATGGCCGAAAATATTTTAGTTTTCCAATCAATATTTTATAGAATGTATTCCACTGATCAAAAAATTATTTATTTTATGATTTGGATTCTGTATTCTGCAAAATGCATACCAATCAATATAAGTCCGTACTGCCAACAGCTCGTTCTCGCTCAAATAACTTCTATTACTCAAGAGTTATGTATCTTGTGGTTTATTATTATTATATTCCTACTTTAATATCTCTTAATATGTCTTTTAAATGTACAAATTTTGTTTTGTATCTTTATATTTACAAAATTTTATATACGAGATATATTGGTAGGAATCGTTTAAATATTATAAGCACATGTAAATATACGCCTGCACATTTGTTAAAATATCTTAAACTATAGTAAACCTACGTAAAAAATTATATTGACGATAGCATAAGAATACGATGAGTAAGAAAAATTAAATCTTAATAAAAAACATGTCATTTTTATATAATTAACCAAAAACTTGTATGAACTCCTTTCGTTTCAAGATTTTGTTATACGTATTATGATAAATTTTTGTGTATTTTTCTATTTTTAGAACACATCATTGAGTATCAAAATTTTACGTTAACAAACAGATAAGATCATTTTGCATTGTTTGGGCGAATACGGGCTGTTTTTGTGGGTGTAAACGATGTAATGGTTAAATTTGGTTTTAAAATGTCTATTACATCAAAAGATGTCGTCTGGTTTGCAGTATTCATGAATTAAGATTTACGTATTACAATAGTGTTTATTTTATTTGCGTAAATATAAGAAAATGAAAGAAATCCTGACATTAATTTAGAACTGTGACAAACTATTTTTTAGAGAAATTATGAAAGTTCATTGTGTTAGTGTTTTGTGAAAGGTACTTCTTAAAATCGCAAGTTTAAACATACGAAACGAATGTATTGTGTTCAATGAGATATTTATTTTCGACTTATATATACATATATAATGACTGGAATTGCATATTCTAGAATCTGCAACAAAGACATTAATAATGCGATAAGACCTGTTATAGCGTTAGTTACTGTTTTTTTTGTATTAGTCATCTCTACATACGCATTAATACATACACATCATAAGTATTTATTTGTCATTTACAGTATCCTTATATGATATTATGATAAGCGCATTTGAAATTTGAATCATGTCATTTTCATAAATATTAATTTCCTGAAAAATCTAAAGTGTCACCTGAACAGCCTACGACGATGTTTATTTTGCCCATTCATAAAATATTTTCACGAAAAGAAATATTTTTACACACGACTTTGCAAATCTAATTAATCGTATCTTTAGAACTCAGTTTTTATTATAAAGATGTATATCGGATATTGTGCAAAACGTTACACTGAGGGTATAATATAAAATGCGTTGTCTTTTTTATGCTTCGCGATTATTCACATGTACACAAAGTTTAACCTTCTGTTTGCATTTAGCTGAAGAAAAGCAATATATTGGTAAAAATATATAGAAAGATTATTAAAGACATGCGTAATTCGTTAATAGGAAAAATTAATTATGTGAATATCATATAAATATCTTATCACACATTAAGTACAAGAGAATACGATAAGGAAGGTATGGCCGATATTTTATTAAATGATTAATCTGTTCGTGCCATATGACATTATATATTCGTTAAAATTAGTTAAAGCAGAGTTTCATAATTTTCATAATGTATATATTGTTTTTACACTGATTGTGAGTAAATTTTTTACGATTTAAGCTAAAGTCACTGCCCTTAGTGTATTCAATTAGAAAATGTAAGACTAGATCCACTAATGAGTATGTGACACAAACTAGACACATTTTGTTTACATTATTGGAAATAAATGCTATTTGCGTTATTAATCATAGGAATAAAAGTTTAAGCGAATAAAGAAGTTGAATGATAAGACATTGTCGAAGAGTGTAATGACAAAAATAAATTCTATCATATATTTAATTTCCGTGATTAGTGTAGAAACGTTTCCTTTTGTTTGCATTTAATTTTTATATTAATATCTAATAAAATATAGCATATCGGCGTGTGTGGCCTTATATGTAATATTTATGAATTTTAAAAGAAGTGAAATTCTTCTCGAATCTCAGTTTTAAAAAATTAAAAATTTCATTGTGTTATTTATAAAAAAAAACGCTTTCTTTTTTAAATTATATTTTTTATTTTCTTTATACTTGTACATAATCAATGCTTCAGTATTTTATATGTGTGATATGCAATTAATACAATTTATGTTCATTTATTTCAATTCTTTTTATAAAATTTTTACGTTCAGTCATATATTATCTTTTTATGTATTATAATAGACTCTGGATATATATCTTATGTAGTGCACAGCTGGACCGTTAATGCTGAACGTCACTATAAATGCTGAATGAGACAGCAATAGAGAGTAAGATGATCTCTATTGTCATTAATAATTCGGACCCCACTCTCAATATGTTGCCATATATTGGGAATAAAAACTACCGTAATTAGGTAGTTATACATAATGGAAAAAGTACGTATTTATCGAACTTTTGTGAATTGATACGATATTAAGTAAAACCAAAATATTAGTTTCCGATAAAAATATTATAGTGCATTTTCATCAAGCAAAAAATAGTAACTAATTTAAATTGTGTTACGGCTATTGAATGTTATAACATAATAATATAAAGCATTTGTAAATGTTTTTTTAAATGTGATTATTTATTAGTCAAATATTTACAAGAGAATTATTAAAAGATATTTCATAAATAGTTTCTATTAAAATATTATAAACTAGTATATCCACAATTGATTCAAGTAATAATGTACATTATCATTTCTCTCGTAGTAATGCATATTAATAAATATAACTATCCTAACAAGTGTTGACAGTATGCTAACACTTTGACAGCAGATTTAATCGATACTTTGCAACGAATTGACATTTTTAAAAATATATAAAAGCTTAATAACTGACTCTTTAATTATCTTTACATTTATTTGCTCCGCTAGTTAATTTGCTGTTGATGCTTGATGCATATTATAAAAAATATGATCCGTTCTTTTTCTCCTAAGTTTAAAGTACATCTTCATGAAACGCAGCGAGAAATTCGTTTACTGCAGGATAGTAGTGCAAAGCCAAGATCTTAGCATCCTAGAAAAGGAATAAAAGACATCTCTAAAAGACGTTAAGAGTAAATGTACGCACGAAAAAGTCAAATCCAAATATTTGTTTTAAAAATTAAATAGTAATATATGTAATTTTTTAAATAAATCAATTTTTTTTTATTAAAAATTTTTTTAATAAAATGAAAAATCGTAGTTTAAAATTTCCTGTGACATATTAGCTCACAATAAATTACAAGTCGTTTAAATTTGAAATAAAAAATTTATAATAGATATTTTGTATGTGTGTGTGTGTGTGTGGCACTTACCTCTTTTGTATCTATATTTAGGCCTTCTTTATTCATTGTACATCTGTAGAATAATATAGCACAATGATTGCTAATATTCAATAAGGTGTCTAGATCACAGTCTGCTAAATCATCAATCACTTTTTTTGAAAGACTTTTCAGAAGGTTACCATTCTTTCGGTCACTAAAAGGCTGTTTAAACAATTCTTTGAGTTTTGTTTATTTATACATATCTGTACGAGTTTAGCATTTATTATTTCTTCTTCGTACATACCTCATCATACCATAACGCTTTATGAATATCATTTGCATAAATAGATATAATGCGAACTTTTTCTTGATACACGTCTGATGGCATAATCTGGCATAAATGTGAACTCATTTTGCGATATCTGTAATCCAAGTATCAATAATATAGAATAAAATTAACTTGAAAGTCAATAAAATATTAAATAAAATCAATACCTTAGTAATAATCTACAAACTCTCGATAAAATAGCACAACTCTTCGTAATAAATGCTCCATTGATGACCGCTGGTGGCGGCAATGTCCAAGATGATACATAACTACGGCTTTCTAATGTACAGATCTTTGAAACAAAACAAATAAATAATAAAAAATCAATCAATTAAACATTTCAGCTACATTATTTGTAATTTGATTTTTGTATATACCTCTTCATAAAATGCCAAAATTTCTGATAACAATATAATATTGTAATTGTGTATGTTTAATCCACAAACAATCAGATTTTCTGATATCGTTGTAAGCACAGGTACAATTTCTGCTAAATCTTCCAATGGACCTTGTCGCAAAAAGGACGATGCATATTGACCTTGTTCTTCAAGACCTTGTCTTACAAACTGTAATGAATTGTCACATTAATGTAACAATAATATATATGTAAAGAAAATAAACTATAAACGTAAATGTATTCCGCAAAACTAGTTTTGCATACTTCTGTCAAAATAATATCCAATCCTTACCAAGTTTGTCATTAGTTTCTGCAGAGATCTAATTATTTCACATTTTACATTTAAACTTGACTCATAAAACACGTTTTGCACATGTATCAGAATGTTTTCTCGTAACTCTGAAAATATAAATATTTCAATTTAACATTTCAACATTTGAAAGTTTCAACACTTTAAAGACTAGAATATCTTCGTAGTTACCAGTTACTGATATAGAAGTCATCCATGGCAGCAAATCGAGTAACTTTAGCAGATGCTCTCCTGAATTGTAATATAAATATTCATCAAAAAACAGTTTAACTATAAGTATCCCTTCTTGCATGTATCGAGAAAATTCGACTGTCATAGTTAAAAATTTATCCATTTCTTCCTCAGAAAACTTTCCATTTTCCAGTATAAATGCTAAAACATTAACATACTGACTATGTAGTACATAAAGCTTATATTAGTTTTTTTTGTAGTAACAGTAAAATAATCAAAATATAGATACATACCTCTCGTAAGCGTATTATAAAGATTATACGAAAATCTACTTTGGTATTGAAAATCTGCATAAGTAAGAAGATGGTAACCAACCATATTTGCCAAAAGTGAAACGGCATTACAAGGCAATTCAAAAGTCTGATGATACTTTCCTAACTCTTCTATACTGGCACGTGTAACACATATTAAGTGTATATATATAAATATGTATTAATATTATATATTAATATTAATATGTGACATATGTTATTTCAGGTATATTATACTCACCTGCTTATATCAAAAATTGACTTTGCATATTTATCTTTAAAAATACTTGAACCAATGTGAAAATAACCAACCGATGGTAGAAGCCTCTTTTTCCCTTTTCGAACTCTCGTGTTCTATGTGCATGACAATTTTTATAATCTATCTTAAATTCATACTATTATACATATTACGATACATCTGCATATTTCTTTGTACCTGCATCACGTTCCAATTGAAATAAGCTCGAGTGTGACGCGATTGTTGAATTTCCGCACGATCTCTGGCATCTTCCAACGCTAATCGTAAGAATTCGGGTATAGGTTTCCACACACTTTCTATATTCACCGATTGTATTTTCTCGGGTACCAATTCTGGTTTATACGACTTAAATAAGCTACAAACACGTGTTCAATAATTAATTATTAAAAAGAATAATTTCTTTACTAATAAAGCAAATTTGCAATTATACTTACGAAAGTAATGCAATAATATGTGTTGGAGGTTTGGAATAATTTTTTTGAAGCGCTAATAATCTCGAGACATCTCTGCGAGAAACATCTTCCGGTTTTGTCAGCACGTAGATAAGACGTGCTATATAACGTTCCTGAAATTCACATTTATACATAATACAGAATACTATATTAAACTGACTTAAAGCTTAATTTAAGCGATGTATTTCAATCATTACATTTTGATACATACACAAAATACATATTATAAGACAAACTTTTTTTGTTTTCAAAATAATTAAAAAATTTCTTAATAACATAATGCTAAGAAAATCAAGTCATATTTTAACACTTCTCTTCTTAAATATTCATGTAAAAAAGGATATATATATATATATTACCAGTTTCTGTTTCTTGAGCATAGTATAGAAGAAGACGTCATAATATATGTTGATTACTTTTCTATCTACTAATTCGTAATCCCATACACCTAAACATCAACAATATTTTCAAAATATTTTTATAATCAATATAAGGTCTTGGTATAAGAATTAAATTACCTATGATCCATTGTATAACAATCACACAAACGGTAAACGGTAGATTATTCAACGAAGATAGACACCAGGTGATCATAGACTTCACTATTTCCTCGGTCAGTTTATGCCTTGGAATCAGACATTTGATCAGCGATACCCGTTTGACGGCACCTGATACATAAATTTGGAGCTCAGTTAATTTACGAACTTGCACATAAAGATCACGTAGTCTTTCAAATTGATGAAATACTATAACATTAATATGTATTATTGACGAGATACCAACCTAAATCTATATGTACAATTACATCTATGAGCTTTACGAGAATATCGTCATCTAACCCTCTTGCGGCAGCTTCCTCTTGTAATATAGTAAGACACGTGACAAACTCGGGACACGCTGCGCCTTTTGCTAAAAGAAGAAAAGAAGGAACGACTCTTAATCCCTCAGTCTGATTGTTAATCATTAATCCAGATGCAATAACCATTAGTTATAATCTGAGCTTTGTATGACATGTGCATATTATGTAAAAAGGTACATATACTCAAAACGTATTATGTAAAATGTAGATATATACGACACATATACATTAAAATTTATATCAAAACAAATGTTGGAAACATGCTCCATTTAAAGGAAGTGAGGAGAGTACGTGCACGTAAATAAACAAGTAGATCTGGAATCATATGGACGTTTGCAACTTACATTTGAGAGCCTTTATGTATTTCAGGCATGTTTCCCTCGTCTCACTTTCCACCATCCTGCTAGGTTCGCTAAGTAAAATCACACGAATCAAATCACCTGGAGTGTGAGTAAACCCTGGAAAATCGTGACAGAAAACCGCGCAATCTCTCCCCCCCTTCTTGCCCGACACCTATGAATTCAAATCAAAACATATATGCGCAAACGCATCATTTTAAGGCCGTATTACATTACGAATTGCGAACTAGTTGCCGATTGGGGTTGATATTTGCGAATTGACCAATCAGCCGGCAAGCTGCTTTGCTCTGATTGGCCAATCCGCACCGTTAATCGTAACCCTAAAGGCTGATTTATAGAGGCCGTAACCGTTGATAAGAAATTGAAGGCCATTGCACGTAATGCGTAAAGGCGTGAGCCGTAAGAATTGACCAATCACAATAGAATTTGAGGAGAATAATCGACTGTGATTGGTCAATTCTTACGACTCACGACTTTACGACTCGCATTGTAGACCTAGCATAAAACTTTGTTACGTGCAATGGCTTTTATAAGAAAGACGGTTTTGAAATAATATCTAATTTATGAATACCGGCCTTTAATACGGCCTTTAAAGAAAAAAAATAAAAAGTAATAAGATGAACCGAGGGTCTGTTATCTATTGCTGAACCACGCTGAACTAGCTGATGCTGATGCACACTAGTTCGGAGTTTATCTTTTACTCCACAATCGATCCACATTAAAGGAAAAAGATAAACTCTGAACTAGTACAGCCAGTTCAGCAATAGAAAACAGAGATTTATTAATCTGCAGCTGATAGAAATTGATATTATATTGTGGACCGAGCTTAAAGTGGACCTTAAATGATAAATAAATTGACCAATCGCAATCGCGAGAGTGCTCGAGAACATGGGTCGCCATTTTGAAACTCTCCGCTGTGGATTGGTCGATTCTCCGATCGTCAAGTCTCATCGCTGCTTGCGTTTCATTGCGTTTTTTGCGTGCACTGTGCCGTGATTTCTAACCGCGCACCCTCGCGAAAGTTATGACAGTCACGATTTCTTAAATCCGGACAATCCGGTTCGGTTCGGTGATTTCGTGCGTTTATACGTGCGCAATTTTTGTGGTGGTGCCGTCGGTCGTTATCTAATTACGCGTAGTGCTTAATTGTGAGAGATAGATAATTGCGCGAGACGAGAGATAGCAGCGGCAATATGGTAAATCTTTACGCCATGTCCCCAAATCAATAAGGAACGTAACAGAAGTGTATTCGACGTTGACTATCGCCGTTTTTTTTTTGCAGATGCAATTTATGTTACTGTTTAGCCGCCAAGGAAAGCTTCGCCTACAGAAGTGGTACGTCGCGCATCCGGATAAGCTGAAAAAGAAAATCACGCGCGAACTGATCACCACGATACTCGCACGAAAGCCGAAAATGTCGAGTTTCCTAGAATGGAAGGACGTTAAGGTTGTTTACAAAAGGTATATGATTCATCAAGAAAGTACTCGGCTATATATAACGTCCACTTCTATCAGCAGATAACTTTAATCTTAGTTTCTAGTTTTTAGAGCTAGAAAAAGATAAAAACTAAACTAAACCCCGAGAGTCAAGTTGATCTATATTGATAGAAATATAAGGGTGATTTGACACTTGACGCTACAAATGTTTTTTGAAGCGTTCCTTTTCTCATTTCTTTATTGAATAAAAGGAGAAGAGAAATGCTTTGAACCATTTGTAACGTCAAGTGAACCACAGCCTTCGACCAGACCCGGATTAACTTAATTGATGATTAATTTAGCAAGTACCTGTGTTATTTTGTTAATATGGATAGAATTACATCTTTGTTTTTTAAAACGTGTATATATATATATATATATATATATATATATGGAAGTATATATATTAAATAATTTATATAATTGAAAATTTTGTTTATATGGATGAAATAATTAATAATTAGTATAAATAATTAACGTGAATTTTGTTAACATATGGAAAGATTTGATTAGGAACAAGAAGCTATATATATATACACAAGACGTTATATATATATATATATATATATATATATATATATATATATATATATATGGCTAGATATTTTGTTTCTGCCAAATTAATTGTCAATTTATCAGAGTTTTATTCAGTTGTTCTAATCTATAATATCATATTTTGAAAGGTGGTCGTAGAAAATTTTACCTTATGACTGTAAAAAGAAAGCTTTGGGTTTATCCTTACAGATACGCAAGCTTATACTTTTGCTGCGCAATTGAACAGAACGACAATGAATTGCTGACATTGGAGATTATACATCGATATGTTGAATTATTGGATAAGTATTTTGGCAGTGTAAGTATTATATTATCGAAATTTATTTAAAGTGTATTTTACCAAGTTTTGTAATTTGTTTAATTGTATATTATAATTCTAATTTATTATTAATGATAATATATTATTAGGTATGCGAGTTGGATATAATTTTCAATTTCGAAAAGGCATACTTTATCTTAGACGAGTTGCTTGTCGGTGGGGAGATTCAAGAAACTAGCAAAAAAAATGTATTGAAAGCCATTGCTGCCCAGGACCTGTTACAGGAGGTTAGTTACGGGGATGTACCCCTTGAATTGTAACATGCCTTAATTTATTAATAGCACACAAAGGTTGTACACATATCGTTTCCTTTTATAGCCAGTTTTTTTGGGCTGTAAGAGAAGTATTTTTTTTAGATCGTTTTATCTAGCTGTTTACACTTAATACATATTTAAGGAGCCATCCAGCAAAACTATATCCATAGATAGAAAGTACAAATTAAAATTTTATACTTGCATTTGCATAATATTTAATCAACGTTTGCCAATACGTTAAAACGATCTATACGCCATTCCTCCTATATGCTCCTTCTTGCCAGTCGTGCATCGTTTTTTGATTAAACGATCGTGATGTTGCAGGAGTCAAGCATGTATAAAATCTATTTAAACTAGGTGAGATTAAAATGTTTTTTATTTTCCTGGTTTAATTCTTTGCAATATATATATATATATATATATATATATATATTAGTTTATTATTTTCTTCTTATGGAAATAAACCTGCGAAACACATACAATGTTTAAGCAATTCTTTTTGACATAATCGGTCTTAACTATTGTTCGCTTTTTAAAAATTCATTTAACACCTAGTTGACAATAGATTTATGCAGATACAGAAACGAGTACTTACAAAACACGTGCATGAGAAGGCATTTAAATATATTAATGATTGCCTCTTTACACGAAGCAATTCGAATTTCCTAGCTTTAGTATTGCCTGTCTTGCATAATCGTAATAATGTACATATTATATCTATCTACAGACAAATGAGCTTTTTTTTGTTGACAATTCTGTGTTGTTATATTTGACGTTGCACGATGTGATCGAACGATATTTAGCTTTTGCATTCCCGTTGATATTATTCCGTATACATAAGAACTTTATCGCTTGTACGATATGTATATTCACATTACAGCATTATGTTTGCAAGTTACTTCACACATGCTGTCTTGTATAACATACAGAATATGACACAGGACCAGATAATTTTTAATATTTTATAATATTGTTTTTTTTTATATCAGTTATAAATGTTACTATGGACTGGGAGACATTTTCAAAGTTAATAACTTTTTTATATCAAGCCTTCGGATCTCTCTTCCTTTGTCAAGTGTCTCTACTATAAATATAACACCCAACTTTTCTATATATTCCAACTGTCCCACTTTTTTTAAGCATGATCAACATATCGTCTGCATTGTAATGTCGTATATCGATGATAGAAAATTGTAAGATAACAAGCTTAAATGTTAGACAAGCTTGAATGCTGTTACAGGCGATCCTGCGTGCGTAAATGCTTATGTACGCTTCTCGTTTAATCTTTATAAATGAGCTTGTATAGTACTTTATTGTTAACATTTTAATTATTGACAACATTAAGTATAATCTGTGCAACAGCATTTATATAGGCAATACTATTTGATAATATTGTTGCGTAATTTATATATATAACAGAAAAAAATATTTTTTGAAGTTTATATTATTTCTTCTAAATACATATATAAGAAACGTTGGTCGCCTTTAGGTTTTTGATAATTGTAATTTTGATAACTGTAATTTAAAACAGGGTAGTACAAAAGAAAGTATTTTTAATACCTGCTGAAAGATAAAAGATTTTTTTATCGAACTCGAGGTATTTTACATAATATATATACAATGCAGAAAGTAGTTTGCAGTTAATTTTATTTATTTAAAAGAGAGATCATACTAAATTTTTTCAACCTACGTGCTATGAAAATATTCTGTTTGTATTTTTGTGCTCAGGTGTGCACTAATGAGTTTAAAGTCTCATACAGAGATTTTATGTAAAGTACACTACTGCAAAAGAAAATTGCTAAAATGTATAAAATAAAAATTGAAGCGAAGATAATTTAAATTTTATTTAAGATGTGAACATTAGTCGAAATTTTTAAACTGCAGTAATGAGTGAGAGATACTTCTCACTGTTATTTCATTCATTCTGCCATCTGAATAGTTCAATTAATTAAATTGTGTATTAATAACATATATGTATATTGTCCTCAGTACACATGCCATTTAAATGATTTGATAAGAGTAATGTTGAGTATCATTATTCATTCTAGTCTGTTACTAGCTTTTTTTTACTAAAAAATTATTTTGCGAAAAATAGACATGATAAATATAATGCTATACATACATCAACTTTTCTAATTAAAAAAAATTATAAATTATATTTGTTCAGTTTACGAAATAAATTATAGAGAAAATTTATTTTTGTCTATTTATGAATTATATTATTCTATATGTATATACTACATTCGAGCTTAAATACTAATATTTCAAAAATTTGATATATTGTTAAGATATTCTTTTGGTTTGTATTTAAAAACCATATCACATTTTTTTATTAATGATTAATAAGTTATAATGAAAAGCATTGTTACTTTTAAAGTGTAAAATTCAAGTAACTGGAAAATGTTAATTAAACTAAAGTACTATATTTATGAATAATACATATTTATAAATGTTATCAATACATGTTTACAAATTATTAAAAAAAACCGAGCATAATTTGTCGAGCACCTATATATAATCGTATATCGATATAATTATTTCATATTATTCTTTGTAACATACTTTCTGTAGATGAAATTAGTAGACGTAATAGAAATTTCTAGGAAACCTGTAAAAACCTGTAAAATATTTCATTGTATTGCATAATTTATTTTCAAAATTGCGTTTGAGTTGATTAATTTATGTATGTATTGGTTTAAAATAAACCATGTGCGTGTTATGTTGACAGAATGATGAAATATTCTAAAACCGAATAAAAAAATGTTACTAATAATTAGATTGCGGATTTGCTTTTAAGCAACTCGTTCAGGTATCAGATGACAGTCATTGTGCCCGGTAGAAACGTGGAGGTAGGAAGTATAAAAAATGTGGATGCGTTAAAGGGAAAGATATTGCTGGGCATATCGACTATTATCAGAAACTGAGCGGTTAAAATCAGACGAGTTAATCCGCAACCTGCTATTAATTGCCATACGAGTATATGTTTATCAGATCCGTACGAAAGCATGGCATCAATACAATGATTTATGCACCTGTATCGTTTTTAATAAAGGTAAAGAAACGTGTTGACGTATTATTGCCATAATAATATCTTACGAACTTAGTACTCAGATCTAGATTAATCAGTTATTTCATAGATTATGATAGTGAAACAGCACTAGAACTAGGATAAATGAGAAGTGTATTATTACGTATATATGTTGCTATTTATAAATAGAATGTGGATATGTGTATATGTATGCCTTCAAAGTAATAAATATTTTTCAACAATTGTATTAATTTTGTAACATTTGTCTCGTATATTTTGTTTTCTAAGTAATGTCTCACTTAGTTTTACTTTTCACGAAATAACGAATTTCAAGAATTTTACGCAATTTCATTAATAATATTATCAACTATCTTACACAGGATAAGGCATTTGAAGTATGGCACATTAATTAATTAAAGTATTTTTCAAAATATTTGATTTCTGGGAAAAATGTTACAAGTAGAAAATTGTAAAATTTGATTGTATCGTAATTGAATGAATTTGATTATTATGATAATTAGCGACTTATTGTATTTGTCCAGAAAAATTATTTTATATGTGTAATTTTCTCTAAACCAAATAAGACAAAAATGATGATGGATCATTATTAACGGAATATTATTTTTATTATTACATTTACGCGATAACACTCTTGAAGTTTGAGAAAATATTGTAAAATAATTTTTATGTGGCTTAGAGAAAATATTATGGGACTTTTGTACGTAGAGAACTAATATTATAATGTTTTAAATGTTGATAATATATTACACAGTATAATATCATGTGTGTAAAAACTCATGGTAGATAGGGACGAAGTAGAAGTTTAGCGAAGACTAGTTAGTTTTTCTTTGTTTGTTGTGGAAGGACGAAGCTGTGGAAGGTGCTCTGCGGGATGTAGGGCTTTTATAGGTACCCTATTGTTTGCATGAGCTTCATGGACAAAGTATCGACCCACACGATCGACCGAAAAACAAGAGAAGGCTTACCCGCTGCATGATGCCATTACGACTCTACTATATAAAAACATAAATTTTCGAGTCAACTTTACTAGTCATATACAAGATGTTTGAGGCGTCGTGTGTTTTCTCTCTTCGGTGACGAAAACTCGATGGAATAGATAAAAATATTAAAAAATCAATTTTTTTTTTTTTATTTTAGATTGAATATATCATGGCAATTGAAAATTTTGTCAAGAGGTACTGTTTATTTAAATTAAAGAAAATAAAATTTTTGAAATATTAAATTTTTTTTATATGTAAAAACTTGAAAAATATCCACGAAAAATCGATTGTTGGAAGGTGCTCTGCGAGTTCAAAATTGGAATAAACAGAATAAATGTAAAAATATTCTTTTTAGTGTGTTAATAACTACCGACAAAAAGTTGACAGAAAGTGCACGATGCCTAGAGCATTCTCTGTATATGTTAATATATTTTTATATATCGAGAAAAATTCTCTCTTGCACATATAGACTAAATTGTTATGTTACTAACCAAAGGGTGAACTACGGTTCTAAAATCTTAATTATCTTTTAACATACGTATTAACGAGTAAGTGATATATATAGTTACCCTACGTACTTTAATCTTCAACTATGGCAATAAAATTATCTGTACTCGTAAGTTATTTTTATGAAAGCGTTGTATATGTACTACTGAAAAGCGTCAGTATTAATGTGATTACTTGCATAGAACGTACACCTCTTACGCATCTATGTATCTACTTAAAAGAACACAAAAAGGAACCTACTTTAATTATATAAATAATTGGAAACTTATATATTTCTCTATACTCTTTATATATTATATATATGCATATGCATATTATATAGGCATCAATATAAGCGTCAATTTTTAATGTTATACATTAAGTGTACTAGTAATAAATATATCATACGAAATCTTTTTATATTGTAATTTAAAATTAACGCGCATAATACCTTAGTCTACGTTAGATCGATCATTTGCGTTAGTCCTCAGGTGTTTGTTGAAAATTAGTTTATTAGTAAATAATATACAAGAGATTCGCAAAGGCAACGAAATAATGTGTTAGCTGGATATTTTCTATTATAAGCTGTCGCGCGGTGTGAGCATATTGAGCCGAATCGCTTTCACTCTGATCCCATCTGGTGGATGGGATCTCCACAATTCGACATGTTGCATGTAAAAACAGAGCAATTTTTATTGGCGCTTAAGATTTCAATCGAGGCAATACACATGAACATGCGCTTTGTGTAGCCAGACAAGTAAAAGTTACTCGGTTATATGAAAAGGGTTCAGTTCACCATTTGAAGCTGCATCAAGAAGGGAATTTTATTATAAAGTAGGTACGTGTACGCTTATATATATATATTTTTTTTTTTTCATCCTATTTTTCGTAATGTGTTTATAAAGTGCAGCGTCAAAGTAATTGATCCCTGTTCATATTATTGTAAGGCATTTTGAATACGGTATTGATAGACTTGTTCTCTTGTGTGTGTTGCAGGAGGAGACTCCCCAGGGATTCTTTGAAGATCACGGATTGGGATAATATTCTTTAAAACAATATGCGTGCTTTTTTGTAAGTTTACATTCCACACACGACTATGTTTTACCATTCCACATTTCCATTAACGCAAATCCCCATGTCATTATTTGAACTTTAAAAATTAGAAGAAAAAAAAGAAAAAAGATATATGAAGATTTTTTGGCGTGCAGACATATTTCCACAATTATCACATTTATTATTTTAATGATACGGTCAAAAGTATAAATCAGAACCAACTTTTTTCATTCCAACTTTTTTAGGACGTTCTTTAGTTTTAAATAAAATATATTGCCTGTTTTGCCAGTATATATTTATACAATTCTGTTGAATTGACAAAAGACAGAATGACAAATGGCAATCAGGTGTGTTTTAATATATATAAACACGCCGTTTATTTAACATACATTTTATCTCGTTTAAAGCAAAGCCATGCAATAAAAAAATTTTTTGACTTTGTGATCTGTTTATTGAATGAAAAAAGAAGTGACAGAATATTAAAAAATTATAATACGAATGAGAGCGATAGCAAAAAAAATTTATACATATTGCGAAAAATCGAGAAATATGATTTCTTAGATTAATTAAAAAAATTTTTTTTTACGGAAATTTTATGAAGTGAGTACCTACAGAATGAAATATAGCGTTTACACATCAAGTTTGAAACACAAGTTATTTATATACAATCATTCAGTCTGACAATGAGATGTGATGTATTGTTAATTAAATATCATATTCTGTATTATATAATATATCAGTGACATTCCGGATCTTTCTCTGATCCTGAATATGGATATACAATAATAAGTGTCTGCACGTTTTCAATTGTTAGCAAGATTATTATAATCTATAATAATAAGGATGTTCTCTGATTGGAATGTTAAGTATACAGACTGAGTCTAAGAGGAAGATTGGTAGCAAATATGTATTCTTTGACGCGAAATTTGTCAAGGTCCTTTATTATTGAATGTTCCATTTGATCAAGATTAATTAGTAATTATAATTAGTAACTAAAAAGATAATATTAAAATGCCATGTTGATACACGTTTATGTCCTGTAGAAACGAATCATGTAGTAGAAAAACTTAAAAATACAAAGTTTTCTGTTTTTACTGATGAAATATCAGATATTTCGAATGAAAAAATGGGTTTCATGTTCGATATGTTAATCCCGAAACATTAGAAGTTCATTCACAATTAGCACAACTTATTGATGTGGATACGGGCAGATTCTAGTGCAGAGAAATTATTTAATGCATTTAAAAATAAAATGTACATGCTCGAAATACCTTTTTGGATTATTATCGTTTGTCATGCAACAATGTGTCTTATGACACTTTATTCTTGAAGAAAAAATTGAAAGAGATGTGCAAAAATGTTTTGACGCCATCATGTCCATGTCATTCTGCCGCATTAGCAAATTGTTAAATTAGAAGTTTATGAAATCAATATAGTTAGACTGCTACTTGAAGTTCCGTTAAAAAAAAATCGAACATAAAGACTACATCTTTACTACCGATTTTTCTTCAAATAGATCCAGACTAGGGACTCTAATATAATAAAGAGACTGGCCATAAGTCAGCCAGTTTCGATTGGTCCGCCAGTTTTGTCAAAATCAAGAGAAACAGAAAGAGAAAGAGATATATCTAAGAGAGAAAGAGAAAGCGATATGAATGTATATCCTTTTCTCTCGCAGGATTTTGACAAAACTGGCCTTATGCGGCCAATCTCTTGTTATAGGGTCTCTAATCCAGACTAGTTAGGCAGTATTAGTATCTTTTTAGAATAATTATAATAGTATAGTTATCTTTAACTCTTAACTGATATTTGTTCCTAAAATTCGTATTTTAAGAGACTATCTTTTTTTTGTAATTTTTTCACTCATCAATGTTTTAGTCTCTATCATTAAACAGGCGGTTATGAATAAAGTGGAAATTAGCGCAGTTCGAATACAAAACGTGCTAGATTCATTTGAGCATGAATTTTAATTTATTTGATCCTGAATCCATTATTTTTGTTTCACACGTCTCATTCTGCCATTACTTATAAACATTATCTATTGTCTATATTAATATTTTATTTTATTTGTTCTATTGTCGCGTTTCATGTAATATATTAATCTACACTTTAATATAGCTATATAGATTTTTTAAATAAAAATATCTAATATCTCAAAAATTTACATGTTAGGTTGATGATCCGGCCGATGACTGAAATACATCCTATCTCGTTTATTTTACGTATATGTTACTTTCCTGATTGAGTAGTAAATATCACACAGCACAGTTAAGAGTTAAAGAATATTTTAATATTATTTTAGGATTTTTATCTCCTACCATGATGCGCGCATTTAGGCGACAAAAATTGAATTTAAATTTAGTTTTTTGGCAGTAGGATTAGGAACGTTTAGCGCGACTAATACATGTATACATGCCTCTGCATCTTTGTTAAAGAGTTACATCGCGTACCGTGTATTTTTATGAAGCTTAAAAGCGTGCGTACGCGTACGTAGCGTAGCGAAATGTAAAAGTTATCGATTTTCGTGTCCAATGCAGTTGTCGAAGTGTATCGAGATATTTTGTTACATAAGTGTATACACCGTTGAAACGTGCAATCGAAGTATATACCAACGTGTATTAGAAATTTCGATTTGTACTTCCATATTAAAGATCGGACAATAAGTTAAGTACATTCCTAAATGTTCGCTTGTAACATTTATACGTTACGATATGATATATACACGCGCGTTTTACACACATATCTAAATAATAATGGATTTAATCGAATCTGATTCGCATTCCGAGAAGGTATTCGTGTCCAATAAACAGCGTGCTCGTTTCAAGTGTTCAACGCACGCAGTTACTTCTCTTTAAAGATTTAGAAGAGCATAAAAAAGAAATATATATATATATATATACACATCTATACACATCTATATGTGTATATATATATATATATATATATATATATATATATACACGCTCTTTGTTCGATTTTCCATATCTAAACAGCCTTTTTGTTACATATAAATATCGCTTGAAAAATTATAAAGCTTTAAAAGCGGGATGATATTGTTACGCGATATACTATAAAAGAAAGAGAGAGAGTGAGAGGGAGAGAGAGCGGGAGATTTATACATTATATCTCCGTCTGTTACAACTCGACTAAACGTTATATTTCGCGTATGTGCGTAACGTCATTTCTTCCACTTTATTTTAGTCGTCCAAGTATTCTTATGCGTACTTCATTAAGCAAAGGATCTTAATATACGTTTAGATCGAACTAACAAGGCACGTAACATTTTTATCCTTGCACCTTGCAACGACACGATCGGTCCGCGACACGCAGACGCGGTCGTGAACGTCGCGTTTTACATTACGTTAAATTTTCGAGTTATAGAAAGCAGCGTTAGTGTACATACTTTGTCGCAAACGAATCAAAATAGTTTGATAAGTTTATCTCTTTGTTGCTACCGCTCTGGTACCGATGTTTGACGAAACGATCGGACTGTAGGATAAGGCTCTATATCGATGTTAAGAATGAAATATGTATTATATATACGTTAAGAGACCAAATGTTGCATTGACAAAAGACGATGCTTTGTGCTCCGTCCAAAAATAAAGCACATAAAAAACAGACGATTTATTTATCTATACGTTATTACTGCACCGAATAATTTCGTAGCTATTTCAAGTAAGAGAATCTTCGGAAAAGCAACGATCTTTCGCAGCAAAGAGAGAAGAGAAGATTGCGATTAGGATTTACGAACATTTTTCGCATTTGAACGACATTAGCACGGAATATTAATATCAGCGTTATCTTTAAGCAACGATCGATTCATTAATTGCCTCGCGTATGAATGTTAGACGGTTAGCAAATTAATTATAGACTCGGAGATCGTAATTTTGAGCTTAATATTTATTTATTTTATGTTAAAGGATAATGCAATTGCATTGTATTGTGCTTTATCGCAGCTTTGTGTCGTACGAAAGAAATCCATTTCCCCGCGAAATTCTCGTGCAATAGACGCGGCGAAGTTGAAAGGCGAAAAATGGAAAACCCGCTACCGATCATGGCTTTCTTAAACTTTTGACGCTTTGAAACTGTCATCGAATTCAACGATATATTCCTAACGCACCATTTAGAAACGTGCATATGATTATAACAGTGGTTTTGTAATAACGGCAGCTGATGCATTTAGCGTGCTTCTCTCTGCCGCATTGAAATTTAAACCCGTTTCATTCACGTTTGATCGCACAATAGAGAAAAGGAGAAAGAGAGAGAGAGCGAGAGAGCGAGAGAGGGTGCGAGAAAGATACGGAGGTGGGAGGGAGAGAGGGAGAAAGCGCGGAGAGAGATATAACTTTATAATGTCCGTCAATGTAGGCATGTGCAGCAGACGGTTTAATGAATACAACGGACGTGACAGGGATGTGAAAATGCGTGCCACCCCCTCGTGCTTCCGTTATTGAAAAATCCCGCGCGAGAGGCGTCCGCAACTACTCCGATTCACGCGGCTCATTGTGGCCGTGTGCGTGTGAGTGCGAGTGTATATCCCGTGTATATCGCAAACACGAGAGCGTGAGAGCAATCGCGGGCGCGCGCGTGACGTACAATGCGACGACGGGCGTCGCGACGATAATAGGCAGCATTCATTATCGAGAGGCGACGATTAAATGGAACGCGCTGCCGCTTTCTGTTCCGCCGCCTTTTGCCGTCCTTATTCACGGCTGCACGCGCGTGCGCGCTCCCAAGATCGGATCGCGCGCTCAGGAAGAATCGGTGGTGAGTGGGAGGGAGTGGGGGGGGGGCATCCGGTACTGCGCGCGCGGGCTCGTTCGCGAGTAACGAACGCGGCCGCAAATCGGCAGCGAGGTGGACGGTGGATTTCGCGAGGGAGGCGAAAGGGTAGGCGAGGGGGGAAGAAGATCTCTCGGCGCGCTATTGCTCGCGGAGTCGCGACTCGCGGTGGAGCCCACAATCGCACACAATCGGGCGCGCGGCGGCGGATTGCGTGACACGAGGCGCGTCGCCGTCGCGCCGCGTCGCGCGCGTGCATATGGTAGTGGAGGAAGTCCGGCGGAGAGCCGCGTCGGCGCGCCGCGCCGCGGTAAGCGACGTCGACGTCGCACCGTCGCGCGTCGGCCTCCGTCACTGACGTGACTGACGTCGATGCCCGACCCATTGTCGCGATCGCTGGATCGCCCGCGTGCTTGGCCCGTTTGTCCGCGCGCGTTGTCGCGATCGGCGCGTTAACGGCGTTATCGGTCGTCGTTGCCGCATCGCTGGTTCGCGCGTACGGTGGCGAGAGTTTCTTTTCCGATGGGAAAGAGAGGGTTGCTTGTCGAAGATTGATCGAAGAGACGTTCGATCGAATCGAAAGTTTCGGTGCGAGAATCGATAAGAGAGGGTGGTGATCTTATTAGATCCGCGCGTGGAGAGAGGCGAGCTCGTGCTCGTCGCGCGCGAGCGACGTATCGGCGCCCGCGCGCCGTCGTCGTTGTTCGAGGCGACCGCGACGTCGCGGACGCTCGGCTCTCGATTCAAGATGATATTGAAACACAAGTCTCGGGCGAGAGAGAGGGAGGGAGGAGAGACCGATCGGAAATAGACGGCGAGAGCTTGCATTTGCGAGGGACCGAGAAACGACGGGGATAGATACGCGCGCTCCACTTCCGTCGCCATCGACGCAGTGCTGGAGAACGAGGCCTCCGTCCCCGTTCGGAAATTTCATTTCGGACCCGCGCTCCGTTCTCCACTGCTCCGGATCTCTCGAGTCGCGGAGCATTCGCTCCCCACGTGGAATAAATCCCGTCGATCGCGACTCGGAATCCGCGGGAAGGGAGAAATCGCTCGAACATGGAAACGATCCGTCGAGGGTAAATCGGAAAAACGGGGGTGAGAGAGAGAGAGAGAGAGAGAGAGAGTGGAGCGCGCCCTCGAGGCTACGGGCTCGGAAGAGGGCGGTTCGCATCTCGCTCGGATCCCGTACGCTCGCTCGCTCGGCTCGGCCCCCATATGACGCCCCACTTAGGCCGCTAGGGCAGCGCATCCGCCACTGGCCGGTGGCGGTGACGAAAAGGGGCTGATGTCAGTGCGGCCACACGGCGGCGTACGCTCGGATCAGCAGCAGCAGCGGCAGCGGCAGCAACAGCAACGGCAACAGCAGCAGCAGCAGCAGCAGCGGTGGCAGCGGCAGCAGCGGCAGAGGCGACTCGTCGGATGCGCGTACGCGACATCGCGCGCATCGTATCGCGAGCGAGGCGAGCGAGTACGAGGGCAGCGTCAGTGGCAGCAGCGACGACGACGGTGATGCACGGCGGCGGCCGCGAGATCGGAGTAGTGGCGATCGGTGGTGGATTGGTGGCGATTTACGGCGACGACGACGACGACGCATCTGGCGCGCGCGATCGTGGCTGCCGACGCGTCGGTCGTTCCGTGGCGCGGCTCGTGGAATAATGCGTGTTAGGCGCGACGACGACGTTACGACGAGGCGCCGTACGAGCGGTACGAGACGACGACGGTACGACGGTGCGTGTGGGCCAGCGTGCGGCCAGCGACGACGCGTACTACTACTACTACTACTCCTACCATCGCCGCAGCAACGCAGTTATGTACGCGTACGGTTCCGAGATCACGTAGTGTCGGGCGTGTAATTATGTTGTCATCATCGTCGCGCGCGGCGCGCCCTGCGTAGCTTCACGGTGAAAATCTGGCGTGAACGGTTCCGCGGTGGAACGGGGAATATGGCGTCGGTCTCGGCCGAGACTCCAGCCAGCCATGGGCACAGCTTCAGTAAGAAAACCTTTCACAAGCCGACGTACTGCCATAGCTGCACGGACATGCTCTGGGGCCTCATACAGCAGGGGTACATCTGCGAAGGTAAGATCTGCCACGGTACCGCCGTCACTGTCTCGCGCGCCAAATTATTCGTTAAATCGGAAGCGTTGATAGATCGTGCCGAGAAAGAGGGAAGCGCTCGTTATATATATATACGTTCTCCGGGAGACGAAAGAGCGCTTCCCTTTTTCCGGTCCCCCCCCCGCGAGCGCCACGAACGATTGCAATTTACGAAACGATCTGTATATATTCTCATGTACGCGTAAATGACAAAAATGTACGGTGAGAAAAGGAAAAGGGTAGAGAGAATGACGACGAGCTCCTCCAGATATATCCCCACGGGGAGAGAGTATACGTATCTCCCGATCTTGCCCACGCCGGAGGATGCGCGCGAGCTTTCCGAGGAGCGAGCGTACGAAGTCGCGCCTCGAGCCTCGAGTTAATATACTTGCGCAATCCCGGAGACTCTCCGCGTCTTTCCATATCTGTCTCTACGGGATTATAGCGATGGGGCTTCGCGTCCCCACGATTCGTCCGGTCGATCAGTCGCGACCCCGCGGCCTGTCGGAAGAAGAAATAAACAAAAGAAAGCAAACAGTCCTCTCGCGAGGTTGTCGGGTTCTTTAAAATTTCAACCGGGCGGCGGGCGCTCTCGACGAGACCGCGAAGTCGATCGATAGAGTCGGTAACGGGTAACGGCTCGGTAACTCTCATTCCTAGGCCTAGAATTCTCCCCGCGAGGTGTGGGTCGCGTTTCCGACTGATCCTGACTGACCGATACCAATACCGGATGAACGGAAGGTGGTTGGATCCGTCGATTCAATCGGGTCAGGGTGTCGCGTTCCGAGTGCCCCGTCGAGTCTCGGGCATTTTAGCGCCAGCCAGCCGCGCGCGAATCGGTGCAACAGCACGAGCGCGAGGAAGACGGAGAGAAACGGAGTGATCCGTCAAGAAAAACAGAGAGAGAGAGAGAGAGGGAGAAGGAAATACAGGGAGGGTGGGAGGCGACGGCATACGCAGAGGGCGCGAGCGCAAACGCGCGCCCACCTTTTCACGAGCATTGATCGCGAGGGGTGGGGTAGTATGGCTGAAAGACCATGGATAAGGTTGCCGAAGTGGAAGGGGTTGGAAGGGGCGCGCGGGCGCTCGGTGGCGGCGGCGACGGCGGCGGCAAAGAGGGTTGTCTCGTGGTGGCGGCGGGGGGGGGGAGGGGGCAAGCGTGAGAGCTCGCTGACGGGTAAAGAGGCGTAAAGGACCTTCGTTGTAACGCGAGCGAAACGAGCCGTGTGCCCGTGCTCTCGCACTCTTTCAGATACGTCGGAATGTTCGATCATCAGGAGAGTCCGCGAGTCCGCGCCTCACTCCTCCAGAGCGCCACGCGCGTTTGGCAGCGGATCCCCCGATTGTTTTCGAGCTCCTTTCATCGAGAAGTAAACTCGACGTGTATAGATATTGGCGCTTGGTATATGTTTAACATCTGAAAGGAAAGACGTTGTAGGCAGTAAAAACGTTCGTTAGGAACCTACGGTCATTAAACAGGTCGTTAAAGACCCAAAGCGAGCCATTAGGGAGCCACTGTAAAGATAGGCAACTTTAAGCCCGTTGGACAAGGTTCGAACAAAAAGGTTCCCCGAAGTTGTGTCGCTGTTTTATTCAGAAAACATTACATTGGGCCATTATAATGTCCGGAAGCGAATATGTTGTTTCTGTTTATGATTATTGTACGTTTTTCTAAATTAAATTACGCGAACGCGAAACTTTAGATTTCATTATTAATCGTTTCAAAAAGTTTTTAGATGTAAACGATAAGGGTGCGAAGATATGAGATGTCAACTTCACGGTTTCGTAATAATCGTAATACGAAAATTGATGATAACTTTTCTATTTTAATCAGGATTCTAAGAAAATCAGATTTCTCTAAAAAGAAACTTCTTTTGATTTATGAAAAGTTTTAAAATTTATTAAAAGAGAGATACCACAGTCATTTATTTCATATAATGTATTATATACTTGGAAAAGTGTGAAGTTGGCATATCTTATTCGGACTATACTGTTTTTTTTTGCATTCAATCGTCCGAAGTTTTTTTGAGACATATCGGGAGCTCCAGAATTGTTTGGTGAGAGAACTCTATCAATTATATAGAATTCCTAGAAATGGGATGCTAACTTCACAAAAAGTGAAGATAAAGCGTTATATTTCTAAAGCCATTGTTAAACCTTGCTACACAATGTATTGATCGCTTTACCGTCGGCTGCTTTAAATAAAGTTGTTTTTATGTCTGCAAATTATACTTAGCATTGTCAGTTTAAATTCAATCCGTGATATAAAATCCTAGTAGCTGTTTACGAACTCGTTTGAGACAATCCGATTTTTCGTGCTTATTTTTTACTTGAAATTTATTATTTTTTTGAATGTTAACTGTATTATTGCACGATATGTTTATTTATATTTAACAATTATGATATTCGAGATACATCTTTGATGAAAAATGCTAGTTTTTTTATTTCTCACAATCTATGATTAATACACATTAATGATCGCGATAATTAGAACGGTAACGATCATCTTGTAATTAAATCGATCAATTTTTCAATATTTTGTTTTTGTAAAATAAAATTGCACAGAAATATACAAATAATCTAAAACCATTTATAAAATTTAGATAATAATTATTTATGGTTGCAATGCATCCATTTACGATGCTGCCGTATGTAAAAAGGTTCCGGTTTTCATACGCAGAACGAGAGATAAAGGTCTCGGTTGACACATCCGTTAGCGTATACGCGTCACATATGCATGACATTCCGATTCGCGTAACAAATCATTTGTAACAATGTTATATAACGGCAGTGAACATTAAAACCTTTGCGGTATGATATTAAAAATGAGAAAAGCGCATAACAATAACTTTTTATGTCGATTTACAAACAAATTGTAATGAATGTAATGCATATAAGGTGAAGTAATCTTTTGCTTATGACCATCTTTTTTTTTTTAATAACGCGCGTAACATAATAATGATAAATAAGTAATACAATTGTAATTCGAAAAAGACGCTTATCTTCCTAAATCTTCTAATCTCGATGCAATAATCGCACATACGATGCGATATTAATTTTTTCGGTATCTCGATTGTGTATTAGTTAATCTTCGACTATTACGTTTGAAATGTTTGGATAGCAGCTACAGTAAGAATATGAATTATACATATATTTGATTTCAATAATAAGTAATATTGTGTTTTACATTAACGAATTAAAATGCTGCAATTATATTCCTCGTGAATCTTTCTTTTTAAGACACATATCGGGAACTGTAAACGTGCACATATGAGATTATGTAAAAAACTTGGAAAGCAAGATTAAAGAGAGGACGTGTATTATACTACTGACGCGAAATAAACATTGAAAGAAATATGAATGTCTTTTAATAACCGAATAACAGTATCACGATCATGATTCTTTGAGTATATTTTGAAAATAACACATATATTGAGTTTATCACACACATTATATCTGGCATGATGAGCAAATAGCAGCAATTTTTATTTAGTTCATTCATTCTTGCTTTCCCAGCAATTTGTATATTTTCCACGGCATCTTAGCTCATAAATGGAGCCCTAAGTGACACATGAATTTATTTTATTATATTTATTTTATCTGCGTAATCGTTAATCAGATACAATATCAAGCTCAAAAGATTTATTAAAGCAGAAAACTAGCATTCGAATAATTCATAATTTATTCGAAATTGAGAAAAAAAATGAAATAAGTCATATATTTATTATTTATATACTTAAATATGTATTGAATTTACGAATAATCTTCTTGAATTATTGCGGTGTAAACGACATTTTCTTATGAAAAATTAGAGATATTAATTTCATTTTGCGTACGCTTTGTCCAAGGAAACAAAAGAGAATAGAATAAGCTGCTCGAAAAACTGATTGAATTTAGGTGTTCAAAAAGTAAGTTTGCAGAGAGAGATGCACTGATCATCAACTTATAATCAATCAGTCTAGAAGACGATGCTACACGCACTTAAGAAGCCACAATCTTAGCTAATATTGATATCATTCAGCTTCCCCCTCGCAAGATCTTCCAACAGTTTAACTGATGCTTGATGTTCTTTGTTGATAATGCGTATAGATATTGCGTTTACCAGATAGATTAACAGCATATTCTGTCATACGTTTTCTTATGTGTACCGTATACAAGAGAGCAGCGTACCCTTTTTATTTTACTCTTTTCGGGTAATGTTTCTCTAAACAATGATAATTGATGATTGCGCGGCGAGTAAAAGCGTTGTTTGTAAAATCGTCCATTAAAGATATCATATGTATCGTGGCATCACAACGATATCACATATATCGAATGCATGAAAATCTCAAGTGTCGCATTACATTGCAGTTTCACCGCATCGCTTTAGATGTATGTGTTTATTCTGCGGAAATATCTCGTACGGGAGAAACGTAATCTGCGATACATATTAATTAACGCGCTACACATACATTTTCTGTCAATCGGGTTTTATATGTTCTTTCCTCTGTATAAGTAGAAGAACCGAGTATAGAAGGGAACGCAGTCGCGTAGACGATCAATATTATAATAGATAAGACTGCTATATAGGAATACAGTCGGAGACCCGATCGCCGACATTGATATACAGAAAACGTTTAGATTCGAGGGACAATCGCGACGGCATTCTCTCGCGCAGCATCGAAAGCAGATTCTTCAAAAGCACGACAATCTTAGGCCAAGGCAATTTTGGTTAACTTATCACGCTGTTACTGATCGATCGGGATCGTTATAAATAGGACGACCACCTGCTCCGAAAGCTAATCGAGTAATAAAAGCATGCAGAGAGTCCCAAAGTGATCACCTAATACTGTATATTGAAAACCGATACCCGCCGTACTCGAGATTATTATATGATTACCGAGGAATTAATGGAATGTATAAGGGGATTTCTCTTTTCTTTCTTTTTTTTCCAGGAATGCACGATTTAACGCATGTGTCCGCGTTTGTGCTGTTTTTTAAGTCTAATTTTTCAGCAATTCTCGAACTCGATGTAGACGAGATCAACATCGATAGAGACTTTCGACAAGTAGATTTTTTTTCTCTTCTCGCGCGTTCAGAGTAAAAGCTTGTTCCTATATAAGGAAAAAGAAAAAGGTCTCGAAATATAGCTAAGGAAACAAATAGATTCCAGATCTGGAAACTCGAACACAGCGATCTTTCGGAGAGTCTTAGAAAGATCTCTCTAAATCACGATATATGTCGCATCTTTCAACGCTTCAGCTTTGTCGCTCATGATTGTATATTCGAGTAGCCGAATGGTGGCTTGCATTGGTTGATGAACGTTGATATAAACATATAGTAAAATTCACGGTTGAGTATGCATGTATACATTAAAGGCCTATATCAGGATAGATTTGCATAACTGCTCGCACAGCGGAATCGACCATGTCACGTGTATAACTGCAAGTGCGTCAAAGAATACTGGAATTCGGATCAAGATTTAAAACGTTGAAAATGCCTGGAACAGATTTTAGAAAGTTACCTCAAGTTACAGGACCCTGACAGAAGTAAAGGCTTGAACGCGATATAAAGGTACGGGCAATAGGAACAGGGAATATAAGCCAGGCAACAGAAATAACTCCATTTCAACTTATAATAAAACTGAAAAACTGTGATTAATCAGATACAGGCTATAGAGAACTAAAATCCAATGCGTCGGAAATTCTGTTTCTATTTTATATTCCACATTGCGTTGATCCTACACAGTTTTTGGTAAGTTAGTAGTAACGCATCTTTTCGCGCCAGTTTACAACGACGCGACGCCGCGCTAACCGGCGCATGACGGTAAGACTCGTTAAGTAAATCTCAGTTAGGGACAAATTTAAGCGAGCTCCCCTGTAGGGCAAGGATTGTCTCAAATCACCAAGTTAATTACATTAGTAAGCTGCATTGAAAGGGCCGATCGATTTGGGACATCATTTGTAAATATCATCGTTTTTTATCTTCTCCCTTCCTTTTTAACTTCTCTCTGGTCTATGCGCGTTGATTCTTGAAATGCATGACAACAGTTACACGTTACCAGTATTATTACCTTTGCCCTTTACTTGTATCACGCTACATTTTAATAATGCCGTTATTGTTTCGTCTGTGATTGCCTGCAAATACCTATTCTATTTTGTTGATTACTAAATAAAGTTACAGTCAATTTATACAATTCAGTTTTTGATTTATGAAATTCACTGAAATTCAGTTCCAACTTATTGTTAGTGATTTGAGACAAGCTGCACTGAAAGGGCCGATCGATTTAAAAACCGCATATGATATATTAAGTTGTTCCAAAAGTTTTTTTCGTTTTTTTTACTAGAAATTAATGCAAAATTTTTAATTTATAATAGAAATGGATTGAAGAGTATATATGGACCATTCTACTCTACCACCTCTACCACCTTCCTTCATCTGTCATAAAAGCCTCACGTTATTTAAAAAAAATGTTTTTAGTTTTTAATTTACTGAAAAAATACTGATCGAGATAAATGTTAATGTCATTTAGAGAGCCACATTTTTTATGACAAAAGAATTTTTTGAAGAAAGGAGCAAGTAGTAGTCAAAATGGGCGAAGTGTAAGGAGTATAAGGAGGATGAAATAGAACATCCTAATCAAACGCCAGCAGCTTGTTGGGAACGACCAAAGAGAATCAAATCTCTCTTCTGGTTTCTTTATCTTTATTCAGAACGCGCAAAAAGAGATCGAGACACTTTTTTGAGCGAACAAACGCAACTGTTGGAAAGTTAAAAGGTAGACGAACATCAAAATATCAATAAAGAGCCGACCGAGAAATATCAATAAAGACCGACCGAGCTACATGTCTGCTCTCCCGTTGCTAACAAAGTCGGACGCATAAAACAGGAAATGAACTTTGGGACAACCTAATGCATTGTGGATTTAAAAATGGCTCAGAAGCATTTAATCGTAATTGAGACTTACTTACGAGTTGGTCTTGCCGTCATGCGTCGTCTGGCGCAAAAAGATGAGCTACTCTGCGTCTTGTGGTGGTATAGGCCGTCACATTGCAGTAAAAATTAGGAAAAATTTGGGGAGTTGTAAAAGGTTGTAAGTTAATAGGGGCATGAACTTTTTGTTATGTGCGTTTACTTGTTATGTATGTTGACTACATTTAACGATATATCTTTGTATAAAACAATTAGATTTTATGATGCATATTAATATCACTCTGTGTTCATTTCAATTCTGTTCTGCAAAAGAATTATACTTCACCAACTTAGCCTCAACAGGAGTAATCTAAAATCAGTATAATTAATTTTTATTTATTTATTAGGGTCAGTTATTGTGGTTCATGAATAGGATTTGGAAGAGAAATAATAATTTGGAAAATAGGAGTTACGTAAAGTCAAATTTAATTTCTTTACTGAAAAATTCGAGCTTGTAAAATAAATAAGTAAAAAAATGGTTATGAAATTTGCGAAATTTGCCTCCGTGAACCGATATAGACAATTTAAACATTTGCGTCAAATATGAAGTGAATCGAATAAGCTGTTCTCAAGTTATCGTGATTACAGTTTTAAAAAATACAATTCTAATAAATGGGCACAGTGATGTTAATACTCACTCTAAAGTCTAGTTTTTTATACCAAGGTACTGTTAAATATATACTTAATAGATATACGTAACAAAAAATTTTTACTCCTATTAATTTACAACTTTCCAAACTTTTCCTAATTTTTACTTCTATTAAAGTACTGTAACCCCTTAAGCGTTGCAAAATCTCGGAACAGACTTTAAATATTGTAAATGCCTGAAACATATCTTAATCATTGCAAATATCTGGAATAGATCTTTGCAAATTCCTGAAACAAATCTTAAGCATTGCAAAATCCCGGAATAGACTTTAAACGTTGCAAATGTCTAACTGGAATGGACCTTAATCATGATAAATGTCCGGAATGGATCTTAAACGTTGCAAATGTCTCAAACGGATCTTAAACATTGCAAATGCCTGGAACGGATTTTAAATGTTGCCTGGAACGTTCGTTAAACGTGAACGTTCCTCGAGTTCTAGCGCGTCGTATCTTTTACGATTCGCTAACGGAAGACACCGTTGAAAAGACACAAGCAAAAGAGGCACAAGTAAACGGACGCGGATCCTTTTTTTTCTACGGCGATGACGAGTACCTCTTCTTTTCGATTTGAGCTGCCCACTCGGCGAGTTAAAGTTAACTCGGCATTCGTGGAACGACGGTCGATCGTCGATGGCGGCTGATGGCTCCTTCTTAACGAAGCGGATGCACAGTACTATTTCGGGCCGCACCTGCGCGCCGATGCGACAAATTTCCCACATCTTGCCTGATTAGCGTCGGCAAGAGCGCGATAGAAGGCGCGATTAAACACACACACACACACACACACACACATTACCGCTCGCGCGCGTGACAGGGGAACGTGCGACACCCGTCACCTTGTATCGAGTGGATGACGGATACGCGGATGACGCTGTCTCCGACTCTCCGTCACCTCGGCCGACCCTGAAATATATCAATTCGCCGGAGAAATTGCCGAAGCGATTCTTCATTTTCCGCGCGCGACTCGACTCCGGACTTGGGGCCACTCCGCCGGAATAACACGGTGCTCACGATATTGACCCTAAAATTTGCAATCGATAATATTAACAGACTCGTAGTATCAACTTCACTGAATCTATGTTATATTTTAGAAGCGCGTGTTATCTTCAGTTATAGTATCAACTTCACGGAATCTATGTTATATATTTTAGAGAGAGAGAGAGAGAAGCGCGTGTTATCTTCATAGAAAACATTTAGGAGAACAAAGAGAACGCCGCAAGGCGTTAACAGACCTGATGATTTTCTAAACAAGTATATGTATATAACTTTTTTTTTAGTTTCTGCAGAATTTTGGTAGACCGCCGCTCACATATTTGCCGTTCGGTAGAGGCGTTAAATAACGCCAGCCGCGTATGATTCTCGATGCTTTTTACTTACACCGCGAAAGGTCAGAAGATCTTGTTATAAATTACGACATGAGCGGGTCGTATTGATTTATGCTAAAGTGTACACCGCTTAGCCGGTAAACGCTCTTCGATTTAACGCAATTAATCTCGCGCGGATTTTTCCCCCTCCCCCTCCTCCGCGAATTTCCAAAGTTTGCTCTCTCTCATTTTTTCTTCTTCTCGTTGCAGTGTGTAACTTCGTGGTGCACGACCGCTGTCTCAAGGCCGTCGTCTCTCCCTGCTCCAGCATCGCGGCAAGCCTGATTAAGGTAAGACAACGGGAGATCCGTCTCCACGCCGCGCGAGGATTATAACCGCCTGTGCATAAATATAACGCCTATACTTAGAATATAGGAAAGCAACCTTCCCAGGTACATCGTAAAATAAACTGAACGTTGCGATAAAATAATTTACGTGGATTATAGTTGAGAGAAAAGAGACTGAACGGGAACGTCGAGAAGAGTTACTCGCTTGTTGCCGCGCGTTTACGTGTCCGCACTTCTTGGGACCCTCCCTTGAGACCCTTATTCTATTAAATATTAAAGGATGTTTCGACCAATATCTTTGAGTTAAACAACATTTTGTTACAATTAACTACTATGCGTGTCAAAATTTATTATTTTAACACCGTTAGTTTTCAGTTAGATTAACATTGTTTTAATTTAATTAACGACATATTGGAGTAGGAGCGGTTGCGACCTGTAGGAATGGTTAAAAATGATTGAAATTGAGTGTAATTTGACGCTATGAATTTAACAGTGTTAATACAAGATGTAAGATTAACAGCGTTTCTTTATTGTATGTGTTGCAGAACCCGGTTGCACACTGTTGGTCCGAACAAGTACATCGCAAAAGGAAATTCTGCAACGTCTGTCGGAAACGATTGGATGATAATCTATGCATACACTGTGAAAGTAAGCCGGAGCTTCTATCCATAGATAAGAGATATACGAGATATCTCGATATAGGGCGTTTAGCATATTTGGGTTTCTGCGAAATGTTAATCGCGCCCTACGTTTCCCGTAGTATGCGAGTACTTCGTGCACGTAGAATGCCAAGACTTCGCGGTGGCAGACTGCAAGGAGAATGCCACATACCTACCTGGGAAGGATCTGTCAGCAGTGAGGCACACTCATCATTGGCGGGAAGGCAATCTTCCGAGCAGCTCGAAATGTGCCGTGTGCAAGAAGAGTTGTTTTACTGCCGAGTGCCTTGCCGGGTTTCGTTGCGAGTGGTGTGGCATGACGGTAAAAGAAAGATTCATTATTATATCGCCGTTAGATCGCCTTTAACTTTTTTTTTTGCGATTATTTATTCTGTTCCGTCAGCGGAATTGGAATTAGAATTAAATATTATGTTGCATTGCTGATAAATGTGATACATAATGCTCTTACGAATAGAGAAGGAAAGCATATATTTCGTTAGCACGATTAAAGCTTCCCTTCCCCTCGTTTCCTCGTTAAAATAGTGTTTAATGACAAATTTGATTTCGTCTCTCAGTCGCACGCGTATTGTTACAAGAATATTCCCCAAGAATGCACCTTTGGTAACTTGGAACCAATATACCTGCCGCCACATGCAGTTAGTGTTCCGCGTACCGAAGTTCCCATGGAAGCCATCATCGGAGTAGAAGTGCGTCGTAAAGAAGTGCTGGCGCGTGAGTATTCTTGCCGTAAGTGTCTGCCGTGTTAATTACAATGTGCGTGTTAACAGGTAATTAGAATAATAGAATGAGGAATTGCGCTTTGTCACGTGCCGCAAAGCACTTTAATATTTTTTTAATCAATCCCGCCGGGAATAAAATTTGAATGTTAAAGCAATTCTCTTATAACGGAAAAAGAAGAGTGAGATTAAGGCGAGATACAGAGATTTTAATAAAATTGAATAATTTAGCCATTTAGAGATGTCAACGCTGTAAATTAAACTGTATCTGTAATCGATAAAACACATGCCCGCGTTGATAATTACTAATGCACATGGTTATCTATAAATATATAGCATAACTATATAATTTTGTGTGTATATGTAATCGCGGTAGACACATATCACTTTTGGATTACGAGATCCTACGTGTCTCTAAACAAGTGATATCGATATATTAAGCTCAGATAACAAATAATGGCAAAAATATGACGTTGAGAGTTTTTGCTTGAGCTGCTCCGTTTATATAATTGAACATTGTATAAATTATCGCGTTTTCCATTGTGTGCACTGTGAATTTCATTGTTGATTAGCGCTTTATGAAGTTTTTTCAATCCATCATTCAGCATTTCCGTATTACCTATTGACACAATTAATTATTTTCACACTGTCTCTCATATATGTATGAGATTTTCTATTTTTACTATGCATAGCACATGTACATGTATGCAAATATGCACTGATGATTGGTAGCAAAAGATATCGTATACTATGTAAAGTTTGAAAAAAAAAAAAAAAAAAAAAGAATGTATAATATATCTTAAAAAGTATTTCTTATACATTAGTAGAGAGGTACTTGTAAAAAATATAAGTAATTTTTTGGAACATAAACTTTTTGCATGATATTATTTTAGCATTCACTCACGCGTGTATAAAACCGTCGGTTTTGTAAACATATACATGTTCTTCCTTCTTTTCAGAGCATGCAACGTTGACTTTCTTCGATATGAAACGAGAAAGACCCTATACCTATATTTTAAAAGATTATTATCGCCTTAAATTTTCATTGTTCCGTTGTATCATAAATTGAAAAACTACGTCTATGTCGAATATTATCAGTAGTCAGATTTTTGTAGTCAATTTGATATTTTTAATATGTCATATAAAAAAATATATATATATATATGTATCTATATATTTGCTACTTGCAGTTTCTTACACACACACTCTCAGCTTTCCATACATTTCTGCAATACGATTTTTTTTAAAGAAGTTATTAAATTATAAACATTGATTTTTTTTATAGAGAGAAAGGGAATTGAGTTAATAATGTAGAAAAATATTACGAGATATTTTTATGGTTTACAGCAATCTTTACATAGCAAATGTGTGCTAGATGCAGAGATTAGAAATGAATTTATGAATTATAGAAAGTGTGACTGCTGTATAATCATCATAATACATTCATGATTCAATCATTTATCATCAAATATGCCACCTGAGAATTTGTCGTGAGTCTTGTATCGTCAATTGCGACAGTAGGTGAAGATTTCCAAAATGTTTGTTTCTTATCGTGCAGGAGTTTAGGATCATGACGAACGACGAACGCACTATGTGAAAATTAAACTATACAAATAAAATTTTTTGTGATTTATAATCACACGAACCTTCTTAAGCAACGTTAAAGCTACGTCTGTTATATATATTTTAATTACATATTTTGTTTACAATATATTTGTAAACTATGGCTTTTGTGGCTGGTTGCTCTTGTTATAATTGCTACTTTTAATGTGCTTTTAAATAGGCATAATATATTTTAATAGATGCAACACCTATTTCATAGAGCTTCGTAATTAGATAGTATAAATAGAATTGGCGTTTACAAAATAAAAGCTAAAAGTAATAACATTTTATTTTTATAATCATAAGCCTTAGGTGTGTCATTAATTGTTTGATGTCAAAGAAAACAAGTCTTTGTATATAATTAAGCAAACTTACAATTAACGGACAGAGAAAAAAAGAAAGAGAGGGACAGTAAACACAAGTCACAATAGAGTATTACGAAATACTTAAACAGAGATAAAATTTATAGATTTGAAATTGTGATAACCGTTAAAATATTCGGTCTATCTTTGCTTCTATGTGAAGATAACATCGGAGAGCAATTCGATTTCGCTGAGAGTGAACAAAACGGGGCTGCAGGCCGCCTAGCCGAAGCTTTGAGGCGTCTTTCGCTAGTTTTGCCACGTAGCTGCCATGGAAATTGTCATGCTTCCCCTCCTTATGTTCGAGGTATCTAGAATATTATCATCGTCAGACATTCATCTGTGTGAATGTACTCAATTCTAAGATGTACTTATCGTACACGAGACTGAGAGTAACTTGAAATACGCTGTAGTGATCGTTATTGTTATTATCTCTACATGTAACTACTTATTCGACATTTGCAGCTAGAATGGAGAAAGCGCTGTATTAAAAAGACAATCAGATTTATTTATATATATAAATTTTTTTATTTTGCATAACAGCAATGCGAATATTTAGCTTGCTTCTGTCATACTTTTCGACATTACCGAGTGACACTTTACTGCTACATTAATATGTGTGTACCTACATAAACACACATACAAACACACTTCATATATAAACACAATAAGAAAAATAAAATGTAACACACGAATCACGTTTATTACGTTTATATTTAAATCATTATGCAGAGAAATAAATATATTTTCTTAAAGTACAGCTTTGTTGAGCTAATTTTCTGATAGACAATTTCTCATAAAATTATTTTTCTCTCTTGTATGAATTTCTTTGACTCAAACAAATGTGAATATTAGCAAAGTGATACTATTCACGTGAAATTAATTAAAAAAATAGGAAACAATGATATATTTGTCAAAATTGATTTGTTTAAATTGCATTATAATATCTGTAATAAACTGTCACACGACATGCATTTACATACATAAATATCATAGTGCACCAACCTTTTTTTTTATAGATGTTATTTTGTTACTGTTTACGTTTTAGCATGTATGTATGTCTCGCTTCAGTGCATGCACTGTCATTCAGCCCACTGGATGCTATGAGATTCCATGACGCTTATCACTCTACTATGCAGTGAAATGAAGTTCAAGAATACTACTGACTAATTCTTCCTATCGTGTCTGTGTTCTACAAACCCATCGTAAATAATCGATGGTAAGAAATGTAATTTATTTTTGAATGATAAACAGAGTCGTTACAACGCTCTTTGTGTTTATAAAATGTTCTGAAATTTATTCATTATATATTTTCCTTAGAGTATATATATATATATATATATATATATATATATATATATATATCTGTTTCATGCAAATCTTTCTCGAATATTTGTATATAATGGTGGTTATACGCCACTGCTTCCACAATTAATTTCCACAATTAATAGAAAATTAATAAATTATAAATAAATTATATGGTAATTTAATGATAAAAGTGTTGCTTATACAGGATAATGTTTTAAGTTGCATTAAATTTTATTGCTTTATGATATAAAATATTTTATAACGCTTTTCAATTCAAGAGAGACACCATTAATGTTATCTGAGTAAAAAACATGAAACGTTCTCTCAATTTGAATGCGGAAGAAGATGTATTATACATACATATACAGATATTTTTTATGTTTTATTTAGGTATTTATTGTATTCCATATTAATAATATTCTATTACATTTAGGTATTTTTGTATTCTATTAATAATATTCTAACATTCGAAGTGTGATCTTTCTTTGTGTTAATAGCGCGGAGCATATCGGAAGAATTTGGTAGCGATCCAAGGTATCGTGACAATGGAGAACCGACACAGGGTGCAGCGCATGGCCGTGATCCGCGTTCTCCTAAAGAGAAAGAAGACAAAGAAAGAGGTGACGAAGGTATTTCAATATAACTTCCGAATAATAGTTTCCAGATTTTCTCTATTTTAATCTGTGACTTTGATATTATTCTCATACAGAGATGATTAAGGTGTACGATGGCAACAATTCCTTGAGGCGGAGAATATTTCGGGTAATTTCGGTACCTAGGCAGGCTACGATAGAGCAGTTTCTCACATCGGCACTGCGCGCATTTCACATCACGAAAGATCCTAGTATGTGCATACGGACCATTTTATTTAACATAATAAATATGGATCTTGTTCGATAAATTGACTAATTGAACTAATGAACTCTTTTTCGGGAAAATTCAGGCAACTTTTACTTAACTGACCTGTATGCCGAGGAGGAAACTGAGTTATGTGACTCAACGCCTGTTTTAAATTTAAATCGCAAAGAAGGCAAACGTCCGGCTGTGTTCTTGCGATTTAGGTAAGTTTACGCTACACTTATCTAATACAAGAAAACATATAGAATATTTTATTTTTGTACAATTTTTAATATAACAAAATGCGGTGAAAGACGAATAATATATTAGAAGTTGTACGATATCTGTATTAAAAGTAAATTAAAAAAAAATTTCTTGGCACAACGTAATTGCAATATGATTTCAGAGATAACGACAGCGGAGAAGTACGAGTTTATCCCGGCAGATTGCAGGTATCAGAGTCATTCTGTATAGTACCTGTCACCGAAGCAACAACCGTCGCAGACTTAATAAACGAAGCACTGGAAAAGTTTGGCTTACAAAATTTTAACTGTGATGACTTTAGGTGCAGTGAAATTCTTTTAGACCATGGTGGTACGTTTCGAGTTTTTGTTCAACTTGACGTTTGCAATTTAATCGAATATTCTTTAAAATTCCGTTTTGTGCGTTGCACGAAAAATATAAAAGTTTTCTTTCTATTAGTAACGGAAAGAGTTTGTTCCTGGGATGAAAGACCCTGGGATATCGTTAAAAAGCTGGGAAAAGATTCTATTAGACAAATGGAACTGATGCGGTTTTATCTACAACTAAAGCAAGATCCCCATGGACCTAATTTGGCTTTATTCGTGGGCAACCTACCACAAAATCTTTCTGAAAGAAGTTACGAAAACATGTTAACAGAATTTTTAGGAAAAGGTTGGTGATTTAATGAAAAAATTAACTATTATTTACAGAATTATAAAAATATCTAGTTATATATATAATTTTTTGGATTTTGTAGAAAATAGGTTTTCATCAATTGGCCCAATTTATTACGAATATGGTTCAGTGGTCATCATATATGAAGATCTGGATACAGCGGTTAGAGCATTATACACGTTGCGAGAGACAAAATGTGAAGACAAACTTCTTTTAGGTATTTTTATTATGTATATATATATATATATTTTTTAAATATATTTTTATGTATCTGAGACGCGAGAAAGTATAATATCGATCAATATCAAAATAGAGATTCATTGATATGGTACAGTTACATGCATGCTTTTTTTAATTTAGCTTTTTAGTTTTAATGAGATATGCATTGAAATATTCTCTCATCTTTTCTTTTTTTACAAGTAATGATTTTACCGAGTATCGAGCCAAGTATGGTACCAATGGGCGTTCAACCGCTGCTCGTGTTTGTAAATGTAAAATCTGGTGGTTGCCAAGGACTCCAGCTAATTACTAGTTTTCGTAAACTATTAAATCCTTATCAAGTGTTCGATCTTGATAATGGCGGACCCCTCCCCGGGTAAGTAGATCATAATGCTTTAAATAATATCATATTTATTACAGTCCGAAGCACATATGATATAATTTTACGCAAGTTAGTAAGTAAGTGCTTTCTTTGTGTTGCAGACTTTACGTTTTCCGTCACATAAAGGACTACAAAATATTAGTTTGTGGTGGTGATGGAACGATAGGTTGGGTATTACAATGTTTAGATAATGTTGGTCAGGATAGCCAATGTTCTTCTCCCGCTTGCGCTATTGTACCTTTGGGAACGGGAAACGACCTTGCTCGCGTACTATGTTGGGGTTCAGGCTACACGGGTGATGAAGATCCACTAAACTTGTTGCGAGACGTTATCGATGCGGAAGAAATAATATTGGATAGGTGGACCGTAGTTTTTCATCCAGATGAGAAGGAAACAACTCAAGTAGTTTGTAACGCTGCAGGTAAGAGAGGCGCAGGTAATCAGTTTCTTAATAACTCCGCAAACTAGTAATTTAAATAGGAGAATTTTAATGGCAAAAATGTTACAGCCTCTCAGCAAGTAGCATCGCGCCATTTGCATATTACAGGCTCTGGTACAACTAGCGAAGACAATACGCAAATATACGTAATGAATAATTATTTTGGCATTGGCGTCGATGCAGATTTGTGTCTGGACTTTCATAACGCGAGAGAAGAAAATCCTAACAAGTTCAAAAGCAGATTACGAAATAAAGGCGTGTATGTAACGATGGGTTTGCGTAAAATGGTCAGGCGTAAACCGTGCAAAGATTTACATAAAGAAATTCGATTAGAAGTAGACGGCAAATTGGTCGAGTTACCACAAGTGGAAGGAATAATAATTCTGAACATTTTAAGGTAACTATAGACTATAGATAATGCATGTCGTTATATAAAATAGGAAGGATGTTTTATACGCTATTTTAAACGGTGCTTTTCTTTCTCGTTTAGTTGGGGTTCTGGTGCTAATCCTTGGGGACCAGATACCAAAGAAGATCAATTTTATACACCAAATCATTGGGATGGCATGTTGGAAGTTGTCGGAGTCACAGGCGTTATGCATCTTGGACAAATACAGTCGGGTTTACGTACGGCTATGAGGATAGCGCAGGTAAATTATAAAATTAATCAATAATACAGATGCTCCCTGTCTTTCCTTCCTGATGCGACATATATAAATTTATTCGTCATTGCATTTCGGTCGATAGGGCGGGCACATAAAAATTCACTTAAACTCAGACATACCTGTACAAGTAGACGGTGAACCGTGGGTTCAGAGTCCGGGAGACATCGTGGTCTTGAAATCAGCACTCAAGGTAATACTTTGACGTAAGAGCTCTTACAAAACTCCCCCATAATTCCACAAAAATAACGGACAGAATCGTAACGTACAATATATCATTTACCACACACGATAACGTGATATCTCGATATTAGTGCAGTGATATATTTCTATTCAAATATGTCATTGGACTCGTGAAAATGTCAACAAATTAATAAACGGCGATACGAGTCAGGCGCGGTACGTGGTGCGCAAGGAAAGAAATTAATAGTTAATTAAGTTGGAATATATGTATATGTATATTATATACATTGTAATTTGTTACTTTTGTAACTATTAATTTCTTTACTTGCGCAGTACGTACCGCGCCTGACTCGTATCGCCGTTTATTAATTTGTTGATATATATTTCTATGTTTTTGAAACGTAATAAACTAGATTTCTTTGCTGTTCGAGTTTAAGTAGAATAATGGGGCGTACATTCTTGTGGCACGTAAAAATCTTTTTAACAGGCGCATTCCTATTTATTAGTTTGTAGCACTTTTCGTTCCATATTACAATACTCTACGTATTCACCGTAAAAGCGTAACCTGATTGCTGATACCTATCAGCGCATGCTTTCCTCCCCTAATTGCACTCGACTAATATCTCCTTGTTCCTTTGTTCACTTCAGGCTACCATGTTGAAGAAAAGTAAGATCAAGCGTCGCAATACCGAACCGTCGATTCTACCTGCTAATGGGGAGGGGGGCAAGAGCACGGACGAGTAATCCAACTATACCACAACTTACAACTGCTCGATCGTTTAAACGTATCTCGTAAGATGCGCCGACATCACAGCCTAGACTCCTCGACGCGCATAAGCGGAACGCACGCGCGAGAGGGGAGTCTCGGGGTGATAAACGTGCCATCTAAAAACGATTCCATCTATACGGAAAGAAAAAAAAGGAAAGGAAACTTCCCCCGATCCCTCTGTTGATGCATGTCAAAACCGATATCAACTTCCGTGATACCTTTCTCGATGCCTCGATCCAATGCAGCTAGCTCGAGCTTGTAATGTGTGGATTAGACGCATTATATATCGGATAGTAGTGTTAGCTTTACAAAACGTTTTCTTCTCTACCTTCTTTTTCCACCGTATATAAGTTAACCATGAGTTTGTAATTTCCATTTTTTTCTATTTCTATTTCTACTTCTACTTTATACATTACTTCTACTTTGTCAGCGGTATTGACTGACAATTTTTATCGATTGCTCTTTTGTGCGCTCCCTGATCCTGTCCCTTCCTAGGCTACGATGCTGAAGAAGACTAAGGGTAAAATGAAGCGGCGTAACACGGAATCCAGCATGCAGTTGGCACTTCAGGCTGCACCATCGAGCGATCCGGACGAAGACATCTTCTGAGTGAACAAACATTATGTGAAAGTGATCGAACACGTTGACGCGGTAGACGCAGGGCACGTAGCCACGTTATAGAGAACTTGATCGACTAGCGTACGTAACAAAAAAAAAAACAAACAAAATCGGCCTTGAAATCGTCCGACGGCGTTCGCGCTGTACGAACTTAACATAAGTACTTACAACTTACAACGCGAAGAAAAAAAACACTCGTGGAAGCAGGAGGGGACGGATAGATAAGGTTTTCAGATACACGGACACACATATAATACAGCATAAAGATCCATTATCGACTCAATGATTCTTAATGTTTGTTCTTACATTAATAGAAAATGAAACTAGATCTCATTTTTAAATGTTAAATAATTCTAGCACCATACGTAGCTCTTATCGATCGATATTTTTTTAGTAAAATTATAATAGATTTTAACACAGTAACACACGTTACCACACATACACGTACATTAACCAGCAGTATCGAAAGGAAAAGTTGGACACGCTTACGCGTGCTTACGACTGCGTTGTTTTCCATTTACGTTCCAAGCTTTGTAATCGGGGACGAGGGAAGGAGATCGTAATGCATATTACGTTTCGTATGGTATTCTACCGATCTATTGCAGTATTACGATACGAAACGTGTGTATCGCACGATATAGAAACACAGACCGTCAGTTGTTAATAATATATTTTATATATATATATATATATATATATATATATATATATATATACACACATATATATATATATATATATATATATATATATATATAAAGAATATTTATGATTAAATATTAATATATTTACATAATATTGTATTAGTATTACGGTATTAAGTTGTGATAATTGTTATGTATGTCTGACTGCTGGGCAGTCTGGAATTCGCTGAGAACCAGTGGCAGTCAGTTTTTTTCTAGGATACGGTTAAGAAGAAGGTAAAAAAAAAAGAAGAAAATTAATGTAAACTTTCATAAACGATATAAAACCCGCATTGCGGGCTAAGCGCTTTGCCGATCCGTCTCCGCGGCGAGGAACGTAATGGCGCGATCCCATGGTACGGAACGTATGCGTAATGTGGAATTGTGTGACGGAACGAAGTCCGTCCGCGGACATTCCGCTGCCGAAATGTGTTTTCTTAATGTCCCATGAAGCGGAACTCGCGGAAGTGCAATTGGCGCATGTCTCTCAGTCACAAGATTCCTTCCCACAGATTCCTCCATTATGTATATCTATCGGAACAGTGTATATATATTATTGACACGCACACATACTGCGCTTTCGCGTTTTCCTCTACATGGAACAATTGGAAAATACATTATAGCGGAGCGTAATTGGTGGAATATCTGCGTTATACAAAACTTATGCGAATCGGAATCACACACATCATGAATTCCATTCACTCGTCAATGGAATTCATGAATGTGACGGGTGAATGTCAGCCTATGAAACTGTCAACAATTGCTAACGTTCAACAATATAAATTCTGAAAAATTGTTTGTCATTTGCGGGTTATTGTATATAAATTGAAACAAAGTTGGTGTGTGCTTAAAAAGCAGGAATTACGCCGTAAAAAATTTTAAATTATGCTCATTATATATATAATCGCGAAAAGAAATAAAAATAAAAAATAACGAAACTATTGGATGCGATCTATATATTTAGCATGGAAAAAAGATTATTATAAGGGGCAAGTGATAATCTTGTGAAGAAAATGCTGGCCCCGAAGATAGGGAGAAATATGCGGATTATAATTTTTTAGAATGGCACCTCTATTATTTGAAGCATTATTAACATTGGTCGAACTAGTCATTGTTATTAAACATAATTGTACGTTGTTCGCGCGAACCTATTTCACTTTGCACTCGGCTCCAGATTGTAGTTCCGTACAATCATTGCGAATAAAATATAAGCTCGTGGATATAGAAATCGGCGGAACGTACGTAAAAAAAACGGTCGAACTAATTACGAGCGTTCCGTATCATATGGGATCGCGCCAAAAGCGAACGAAAGGAATCGCGTTACACAAAATGTCAAGAGAGTCGGATTGGCAATGTACTGACACCACCTCACTGGCTCTGACAGGCTCCTGTAAACGACGAAAGCTCGGTGATGCCGCACACATTCCACTGTAACGCGAAGCGGCGGAAAGGGGTGGAAACGCGAAGAGATATGTATATTTATAAACCATGCCAAAAAGGAAAGACGAGGGAGAGACGGAGGGCAATTGGGGCGTTCGTGACGGGCGACGAACCACGGGGACAGATCTGTTCTTCTTCGAGAGGTGCTTTAAACAAACGGACTGTTTTCTCGAGCTTCCAAGGTCCTCGATCCTTGGCGTACCGGCGCGCACGAGTCATCGAGTGCTATCATTGATCACCGAGCGATCGCCGAGACGAGTAACGACAAAAAAAAAGAGAAAATACCTTTTACCTGATGTCGCTCTCGGATACACACGGACCCACATACGTTCACGTTGGAGATCTTCGCTGGCATCGGTGCGATTTGGAGGAAAGGCAAAGAAAAAGAAAGAGAGAAAAGTGAAAGGGACAAGACAACTTCGGTGCCAAAACAATTGTACATAATATATTATAAAAGTAGGGACTATACATAATAAGACGGATTCGCCAGTTAATCGCGATGGCATTTAATGCGCCGGACGTGAGAGGAAGTAGTGCGGGGGAGGGGGGCGGGGGTTCTTAACGTTAAGAGTATTCTTCGGGGAAAAGGGGTGGGGGGGAGGGAAAAAGGGACTCTTTTGAATTACGTACACATTGCGTTGTTTCGTGTAAACGTTTAACAAAACAAGACAAACGAACAAAAAATGAAAAAGCGGGGGGGGGGGGAACAGCGCGTACCTTTGATACGTGGGAGGTGACCGTGGGAGGACCGATAGGACTTCTTAGTACGCTTTTAGTACGCGCTGTGTGAAACTTAGTTAATTATCATAACTATAGACCTCTCTTGTGGCTGTCTTCGATTATGAAAAATGACTATTAAAAAAAAAAAGAAAAAAAAGAAAAGATGAAACTTAAATCCACTGGCAACCAAATTTGAGCGGAGGCCGTCATGCCCGGATGATTGAACGGGCCTCCGGGTGTCACAACCTGCCAATGATGTAAATCGCGGCTCGATTATTCACGTTATATCCGGTGTAGCGACGTGGACAATCACATCGGCGGCAGATTGGAGAAAACAAAACATTTGTTAATTTGACCAAACTATAGTATATTTGCTGTTGCTATAAAAAATAGAGAAACAATAAGCTATGAACAATCTACGTATAATAAATCAATGTATGTGCTACAAGCTGGATATAGTGCTTTATTCTGAATCCCTGCGTTAAGTTTACCTCCGTATATTATGCTTTCCCCTACGTATTTCACCCGACTTTACAATTTCCTTAGGCGACTTTGATGACTAAATTCTGATTTTAACTTCGGTCACTTGCAACATTTTGTTAAAATGGACGGAATTATTAATTCTTCGTTGTTTGAGAAGCAGAGATATTAGTTTTGTTCAGTGCAAATCGTATAGCTCGAATTTTGCTGCGAGCAATTCTGCCAGTTTTGAATATTTTAAATTAACAGTCGATTCGGAGTTCAGCCGAAGTTGCTCTTCCCTGGTGCTTCTCTTATTTTTTAGATTTATGAAAAATTCTGAAAAAAATGTCAACTTTTTCAGTTATTTTCAGAAATAATTTAATGAGAATTTTCGAAATATTTCAGTATATTATACACCCCTTAAATACTCTTTTATTATAGAATATAGATAATATTATTTTTTATGAAAAAACGTAAACGCGAAAATCTTCTGCAAATAGAGAAGATAAGTTAGAACAATTACGAAGAACAAATAAAACATTCATACTATTTTTACATCCTTGAATCACCTTAGATAATTTTTATAAAAGTGATGTAAAGCGGAGCATCTTTTTTTCTCGAATACGTCACTGACGTCACGCGCACGCGCATCGCGCATGTGCAAAAGACCGGTTCCGGATCTGGCGATGGCGGATGGGATGGCGTATGTTGTACAACATACATACATACACGTGCAGTCGAGTGATATAGGTTATTCGTTCGCTGAAGAATATTAAATTGTGATTTTAATTTAGAGCGTATCAATTTATTGTTTCGTCATGCCTGCTGTAGACAGAATCACGTAAGTCATTTGTCACGTATCTCGGTGCATTTACGTAATTAAATTCATTAACGCCGTAATTACGCATTCAAAGTAATATACATTGTACACAGAGTCATATGAGTAGATACCATTATGCATCGTAATTTTGTCTGATATACTTTTGTAGAAAGCCAACTACACATAGGGGCAAGAAGGCTATATTGAAGAAGGAGCCCAAGTTGGTGGAAAATGGCAAGGAAGCTTTATGCCTCAGGGGTAAACACACGTCGCAGATCGTCACTGATTTTATGAAGGATTTGGTAAGCAAACGTGCAATAACTTTTATTAACGTCGCTCCAACTTGTTATGCCAATTATCTGAAAATCTCTCGACCGAGTTTTTAAATTACAAATCAATTATATTATCTTCCAGTACGATCTGAAGAAACCCAATGCGCAAATGATGAAACAGAAAAATGACGTACTGCCATTTGAAGATATTACACCCGTTGAAAAATTCGCGCTCAAGTACAACGCGTCTCTCTTCATGATGGCTTTGCACAATAAGAAACGCCCGCACAATCTTGTGATGGGTCGAATGTACGAGCACACGTTATTGGACATGATAGAATTTGGCGTGGAGAATTATAAAGGATTGAAGGACTTCAAAGTTGAGAAGATCACCTCGGGAATAAAGCCACTGTTGATCTTTAACGGTGAACTTTTTGAGAGTAATCACGAGTACGTCAGGATCAAAAACTTGCTCGTCGACATGTTCCTGAGGGAAGAGGTTCAAAAGATCAGATTGCAGGGTCTTGAACACGTTTTAAGTTTCACAGCTGTCGAGAATAAAATACTTTTGCGTAGTTACAGGTGAGATGGAAATGGAAGTAAATATTTTATCAAATTTTTTCACCGACTCAAAGATACCAATGATGTAAAATGTCATGTAAAAATGAATATTGCGATAGCGTGAATACATAAAAAGAAATGAGGTTATAATTTTAATTTCGAATTATTGTATATATATTGATCAATATATAATGTTTTCAGAATACTTTTGAAAAAGTCCAACACGAAAACACCTAGGATAGAATTGGAGGAAATAGGACCGCGTGCCGATTTAGCGTTCAGACGCAACAAATTCGCCTCTGAAGATTTATTCAAGCGAGCTTGTAAGAGACCTAAGGCACTCAAGGTATTATTTTATAAATATAATTATTTGACTTTTATAAATCAATAAAGTAAAAAGATGAACGTTTCAATCTAATAATTATTATTGTACAGGTGAAGACGAAAAAGAATATCTCTAAAGATACATTTGGATCGACGCATGGTCGTATACACGTTGGAGCACAAAATATCAATAGTATTCAAACGAGAAAGATGAAAGGCTTAAAGAAAACGTTGTCCGAGAAGAAAAGTGAAAAGAGAAAAATTGCTGACGATAATAACGATGGCGCGAAGAAATTAAAAGAAACTTCGAATTGAAAGATTGAGATGGGGCTATTTATATATAATTAAATGAAAAGAATGTAATTTTAATACATTTTTTTATTCGAGATATAATTATTTCCAACTCCAGCTGGCGTCATTTTGTTGATCCTGCAATCAGTAATATAGATCTCGTATGTAATCTTTTTAACATTTTTTACATCTATAAATGTGATTGTTGGTAAATTTTTACCTTTACTGTAATCCCACAAGTGGATAAACATTTTCGTACATTATCGCATTCTTTCAATAAAATTGTATCCTTGGGATTTTGCTCAAGCGCTCGGATTCTGACGGCCTTCCTGAAGTTCAGAAAATGATCAACAATGTCTACAACCTGTCTATTTTCTGCTGTTGATTTTGTGGATTGCGAAATTCCAAGCTTCGAGAGAATATTCGAAAGATAATTCGAAACGGCGGCAACAGCGCTTACATTATTACTGTGAGATGGTGTCTGCAATTAAAAATAAATAAATGATTAATAATATGTGTTACACCCGCGCTGAGCCGGCCCTTAAGTTCGAGCGAATCGAGCTGTTTTTAAGAAGCCGCGAAGCGTTCTCCGGGACGACTAAAACTGTTATATACAAACGGATGCAAACGGACGTCTTGAAGCCGCGCTGTCGTGCCGCGTGCAAATGTGTTTGCACGTGAGTCGCACTGTATCTTATCTTTAATAAAGTTCTTTCCCCACAAACTCTGTATCTTTATTTTCGTGAATTCGGGAATGCGCGGACGTAGACGCGAGTGTACACGCAAGTGAGTCGCGGGCGCAATAATACGAATAGTACGATACAAATAAAGTTGCGACATAGAGACATTATTAATGATATATTTTTTATATTGACTTACGTCATCTTGATGAAGCATTTTGTTTCCTATCCTAACAAGATTTATAATCGCACGCATTGCTTTTGAAGTGTCAAAATCATCTGCCAATGCCGAGTAAACCCGACTTCTTGTTTCGTGCAAAGTCTGAAAAATATTTAAATTAATTTAACATTTTTAGCACATCTTTTTCTTACATTATACATGTATAGCTATTTATTTGTGATTCAAAGATAAAATTTACTTTGGGGAGTATTAAAAAAAATAAATGTGTTATATGCGGTAAGAATTAAATTGATAACTTACCGTAAACAAAAGATTTTCGTCAATTTCACCAGCTTTAAATCTTCCAGCAACATAATTATCACAGTCGTTTATGAAATTATCAAGCTTTTCGGTTACCGACATCGCAGTTTGCACGACTTCATCCGTGAATTCGATACCTGTAATGGAATCCAGTTGATTACATATAGATTGAATTACATGAAATTGATCGTTAAACATTATTGTACGTACCATTTCGATAATGAGAAAGTAGACAGAGCATTCTAAGATGATTTGCCGAATAGTTTTCGAGATAATCTTGTACGCTTATAGTATTCTTTAGACTCTTCGACATCTTCGCATCTCCTTTCAGGCTTAAATGGCCACAGTGAAGCCAGTAATTAACCCATTGGTCGACATCGTGATAACAGCAAGATTGTGCCTCTTCATTCTCGTGATGTGGAAAAATCAAATCTACTCCACCACTGTGCATATCTATAGAATTTCCAAAGACTGCGCTGATAAAAACACATACTAGAGTACACATCGGTACGTCATACGGGCGAATAAATGTAAATTAAATTTCGCTGTACAGAATTAATTAAGTGAATAATACGCGTAACGTTCTGAGCAAATATATATATAAATCTAAAATTTAAACGTTCATACAAAAGAATTTTCATATAAAGCACATGCAGAAAAGACGTAACTTTTAAAATTACCTTGCAATCGCGCTGCATTCTATATGCCATCCTGGTCTGCCGCAGCCCCATGGAGCTTTCCAAGATGGTTCGTTATCTTTTGCTGTTTTCCACAGTGCAAAATCTAATACTGATTTTTTACCCGCAACAGGCTGATCATTTGCAACATCGGGTAGAACGGATAATTTACCATAGTTTTTGTATTTGCTGGTATTAAAATAAACAGATCCTATAAAATATGATTTATGAATAAATAGAAATCACACAATTTTTCTACAGTAACAAGATTGGAACGTTAAATGAGCGTCATACCATCTTTTGCAACGTAACCATCATCCTTGGCTATAAGCTTCTCAACGAACTGAACAATTTGCGGTACATAGTCCGTAACTCGACAGTGTAAATATGGCTCGCGAATATTCAACTTGTTCATGTCCGCAAAAAATTCAGACTCAAAATGCCTGGATAAAGTCTTGAAATCTTTTTCACTTTCAATGGAACGTCTTATTATTTTGTCATCAATATCGGTTATACCCATAACTAGTAACACATCTATATTAAAATAATCCGTCAGAATTCGACGAATGATATCAGATTTTATGTAAGTGCTGCAAAAGATAATAACAAAGTAAATTAGTCTTTTATGCAACAGACATCTAAAACTATAAACAGATTGACATCTTTGAGCTGAGAGTTTGTTACAATCACAATAATTATGATATTAATATTAAATATTATAATCTTGACACACAATCGAGATAAGCATTCCATTACTATACGTATAAAATAATCGTCTTAAGTTAAATATTAATCCTTTAATTAACAACAGGCTAAACATAACAGTAACAAACGACGCACGCTCAGGTACTTGCAAAATTTTTTATTACGTTGCGTGTCCAATGTGCGCCGAGTCGTACACCGTAGGTCCGCAGATGTACCACTTTAAAATATTCTTTGTTTTCAGAATCAGCGGCACTTTGCACTTCGTTATCGGGTTATATACAGACACTTCGGTTTGATGTCCCACCGGTTTTACCCACTCCGGTCTGTTTCGACGTCTCGCCTCGGTGTTTACGAAACGTTCGCAAAGTCGAATCGACTTACGCGTTACACGAGTCGCATTCATTCTTTCTTATTTTATTTTATTTTCTAGCTATACCGATAATTGTTTTTAAATCTATCTACGATTTATTTTTTTCCCTTCAGAAAAATCTAGGTTAGATCCGCTCGAGTGTCTTCATCACCTATCAGATATCGAGATAACGGTTGGTTATTTAGCACAGGACTTCTTAAACTTGCATTATAAACTGATTATCTCATTGATTAAAACTTTTCGAATGATTTTATTGAATTTCTTAACAAAGACCGATATTCCAACCTATAAAAACTGCACATTGCACAGGTCACGGAGAAATTTGAGAGAGGCCATCGGGCGTGCGTACACTACCGCCAGTACATCCGTTTTCGAAATTGGTACTACGTAGCGCCGCGTTCATTTTCCGACACTGTCGATAAATATCATTCTGGTGCGCGTCCGCGCTACATTTGCAAATGTATAGTGGTGTTATATATATGTATATGTTTATTGATTATTTATTAAAAATGTAATTTTACATAATATATTTTATATTTTTACGATATTAACAATAAACTCAATTATTGGTATACTGTACGTGCAATATTAAAATTTAATTGCGTATTTTCGGTTATAATCGACGCTTTTATCATAATTATATCCATTTGACTCGCGTAGTGTCACGTGATACCGGACCGAAGATGCATCTTCGAATATTTACGTCGTTATTAACGGAACGTGATAGACACGGAATGGATTGATTTCCGGACGACTGCATGGCGTCACAACTCATTTAATTAGTAAGCAAAATTTGCATCAACCCTCTGTATATTTATTCTTTGCAATAACACTGCATCCATCGTCGTAGAAATTCGACATTAGCACATTGACGATTTATAAATTAAAACGCATACTTATATTTCGCAAGATTTATTCGGCCGAAAATGTATCGCGCGAATATTCGATGATTACATTTTTCAATATTGAAGTATTGGCGTGGATATCAACCTGCAATTTCACCGTGCATATTTAATTTGCATCATATAAGGCCGATTCAACATCAATCAGTCGATATATCGTAGTCGTATATGTCCGGCACGCAGCCGATGGTCCAATGAGAGAATTTCTTTTTCGAAAATGAATTTTCCTCATTGGACTATCGGTTACGTTCCGACGATCTGACTTCGACATACGACTGATTTATTATATAGAACCGGCCTAATGCGAAAGAGCGACCGCTATATAAGGCAAGAGTAGATTATTTATTGCTGAAGAATAAGAAGAATGAATGAACGCGAATATAAGAACGGGACGCGTATGTATATAGTGATGCCGCACTCATTGAACGTGAAGTTGACCGCGCGCGAGACGATTCGAAGTGTCTCCGCCATATTATTGATGACGTTCTCCTGCGTCATTTCCAGAACACGGCGGACACGGTACGTATCGGCTCCGGGATGAGTGGCGTCGCGACTCATTTAATTGGGTAAGAGTGACTTTCATTAATCTTGCATGCATTATTTACTGCGGTATCTATCGCGGTAGCATCGATTCAATACTCGGGTATTAACGATTTGTAAAAATATACGTATACGTATATTACACGCGAGATACTTGTTCGGTCGAAGGCGCGTCGCGCGGGCAAGTGAGGGTGCCATTACATGGAGCGCGGAAACGCGGAAACGCGGAAGCGCGGAACAGAATAGTAACTAGATTCCGCGTTTCCGCGAGTTGAGTCCCGCACGTTTGAACGGAAAAGCGGAATCCGCTATTATCGTGTATGTATGTATGGCTGCGTTTCGATATTCACTGCCAGTACTTAACGCAGCCTATGTATGTACCCTGGCTTGCATATAAGATATACTTCATAATAACCATCAACATGATGTTTGGATCTATAATATTATACTGCCACTTTTATTAAATAATAAAGTAATCGAAGAGTATGTGTAAAAGCTTTTTTTTTCAATGTGATTAAACAGCTCCGAAATTTGATGGAGTATACTGTATCCGCGTTGACAACGGATTTTGACGCGTTCGTTCCGCGAGTTTGTTTCTCCTTATATTACATGGAGCACAATTTGCGCGGAAAAGCGGAACAGTATAGTGACAAATAGACATTTGTATTCATTTTTTTAAATTGTGTTTACTTAATTCATTGCAATTTTTATTAATATGCTTATCTTTTCAGCTTATCTATTGAATACAAGCATTTTAATTAATGAATAACGTTAAAAAATAATAATTTATAATTCTCCGTTCCGCTTTTCCGCTCAAAATATGCTCCATGTAATATTAAGGCATTCAAAACAGACGGAACGGATCGACGGAAATCTAGTAAATTTTGTCTTCCGCGCTTCCGCGTTTCCGCGTTTCCGCGCTCCATGTAATGGCACCCTGACGATTGTATTTTCCTGCAATGTCGCGAATATCGCGGATATTTGTTAAAAAAGTGTTAGTATATCTATTCGCTAGAAAATAACGATCGTAATAATAGGCGCGCTTATGTAGTTATTTGATTTTCGAAGTCGGAAAATATCATGATCGCGAAGTTGAGAGCGCGACAGAGCGCGACGCGTAGCGACGCCGCGGCGCCGTGACGCTCTTGGCGCGTGAAGTTGATCGCGCTCGGGAGACGAAGCGCCTCCGCCATATTGATGACGTTTATTTCCTTCCCTTTTCAGAACGCGCGACGGACGACAGACGCGGTACGGATCGGTCTCGGGACGAGTGACGAGTGGCGTCGCGACTCATTTAATTGGTAAGAGGTAACCTTTATTATAATCTTGCGTGCATCATTTACTGTGGTATATCTATCGCGTATCGATTCAGCGCTCGCGGGTAGTAATAATTTGGAAAAATACGTATTTTTATTCGCGATATACTTGTTCGGTCGAAGACGCGTCGCGCAGGCAAGTGACGATCATATATTTTCCAAAGTCGCGAATATCGCGTATATCTGAAACATATTAAGGGCCACTTTGATCAAGCTCCGATTAATTTAATCGTTGATCGGTCCATTGGAAATGACCAATCGCATTTGCCCATTAAGCAGATTGGCAAATACAACTGGTCATTTCCAGTGGACTAATTAAGGATTAAGTTATCGGAGTTTGGTCGAAGTGGCCCTAATACGCCTACTCGTTAGAGTACAAAATAACGATTGTAATAATAGGCGAGCTTATAGTATTTGATTTTTGAATTATTGATAACGTTCTCCTTTCATTTTCAGAACGCGGCGGATACGGTGCGGATCGGCTCCGGGACGAATGGCGTCACGATTTATTTAATTGGTAAGTACAACATGTGTATTAACTTTAAATTTCAATCTCATATATAATATTGTATCTTATATTATATATTATTATATATATATATGTATATAATAAATCAGATGCAATATATGAATATACAGCATTATTAAAATATGTATTTCTTGTTTTTATAAGAAAGATAATGCTTCTATTTATACACAGAAAAATAATCATTTTACACCCAAGAAAAGCACTTACTTATTTTATATTTTACTTCTTTTAAGTAAATTTTCTTACAACCAAAAATATTTTCTTACTAATAGTTTTTAAATTACTTGATACAAGTCAAGAATATTGTTTCGAGTAAATGTAATTCTTACAATGACTTTATGGTTTATAAGAATTCATTTTTGTAAAGATCTTTTTCCGAAAATGTATAATTATTTAAATAAATGTGTAATTAAATGATGAGTAAGAAGTTTGATGCGTAAGAATAATTAGTTAATATCAAATCATTTATTTATATGTTTCAGAAGACAGCGACGCGGAAAGTGTCGCATCGAGGGAGCTGACAACCCGAGAGGACAGCCTGAGAGGAGGAAGAGGCCTGGAAGAGGCATCGGGCGCCAACGGAACAACTTTGCGGTAAATATTATTTTTTATTTTGTGCAAGAGCAATTTTTTTTTGTTTTTAAGCCTTTTTCTTTTATCATGATTTAGAAATAATAGTTAAAAGAAAAGGAGTGATTTAATATTTTATAAAAATTGATTCTTGTAAAGATCATTTTCTGAAAATGTATAATTATTAAAATAAATATCTAATTAAATAATGGATAAAAAGTTTGGTGCCATAGGAATTATATTTTAAAACACCCCATTTTAATATAATATAAATAATATAATATAATATAAATTTTATATTTGTATGTTACAGAATCAACGTAGCTACGTGGCAGATATAATTCCGTTGTTGCGCATCGGGGTCGGTGAGTGATAAATTAATATATCTATTGAAGTAATTGATAACTGGAGAAAGCTACAGGTAAAAGTGAGCCTGTAAGGTTTTGTACACTGAGAAAAAAATTTTCTTTATTTTAGTAAATATTAGTTTGTATACAATTGTGACTCCATTTACCAAAATGAAGAAAATTTTCCTATTTATTAGTATATTTTTTTCCCAATGAATACACATATATTAATAAAAAGGAAAATTTTCTTCATTTTAGTGAATGGAGTCACAGTTGTATACAAACTATATGTATATGTATCATTATAAAGTTATTTGGTTTCAGTAGCTTTTCGGTTGTCAACTGTAATTATTACATCTTACACGAAAATAAGTGCAGTAATGATAGTTATTGGCATAGGCAAAATCGTTATTTATTGAAATTTATTGAGCACAATTAGTTCTCCTTATATTTTACACAAGTAAATCTATATTAAAAGTTGTTTTTGAAATTGTGTTTACGTAGTATCTTAAGTTTATCCTTTACACACACAAACGCACGGTGTACATATGCGTATGCTCGTATATTTGATGTATGTTTTATATTTAAATTTATTCTCTGTAATATACCCACACGATGCATACTAACAATACATATCAAAGTCTTATGTTACACTGGCGCAATAATAATTATAGTTATCTGACAAAATACGGAATCTCTGATTTTTGACGCACAGCTACCGCCACTGTCGTTTATTCCCTCTTTTTTCTTTTTATTATTATTACTTATTTATTTACGTACGCGAGAACCGCGAACTTCCCTCGCTATTATTACTTTACGAAGTATTTTAAAATTTAGATTACAAATAGAGCGCCTCCGACTCTCGTCGGGCCGTTTCCAACATATTTAATCGTTGACTTTTTATCAAAGGGACAATAATCTCGTCGTTTAAAGTGAACCAGAAAGCTCGCATACGTCAGAACACAATACTTCCATATTTTCGTCTTTATATTTTCGTCGCTTATTTGTCGCCATATGGCTGTCTTCTGTCGCACATCCTAAGAACTCTTTTTATTTTTTTCATGCAATGCATACCGATCACTTTCTTCGTACAACTTAAAACTAGATGGCTATGTCTGATGCTAAACGTACGATCGAAAGAGTATGAAAAAATCATAAATAAATATACAATATTATATAAAAAATACCTCTACACTTTACGCACTCTCGTTCTTTAATAATTGCGTGACACCAAGTATCGGCTTATTGTTAACGGGGGGGGGGGGTGGAGGCAGGAATATTTGTTACGCGCGCGCGCGCGTATTTTTTTTCTCTTTTAAATGCCGCATCCTGGTGAATGTGAGATCTCTGATTCCTCTAACATCTACATCGTATAGTTTGAGACATTGAGCGAATACAGCGGAGTCTGTTAATCGATAGTGCGTTATATTACTTACTATTTGGGGAAAAGTGATTCAAAAACAAATATTAAATTTTAAATGCAAACAGAGTCGGTGCGTATTTCCTGATTAAAAAAAAAAAGAATAATACTAAAACTGTACAAAAATTGCTTGTAGATCGGTGCTATCTGAATTTGTGGGACAACACATAACGAATGTCAAGATATCATTTACAAATAATAATATCCGAAAGATTAACGCAGGTTTTCTACACGCTTTTACATTTCCTTCACGTTTGCATTGTTCGGCACTTTCTTTTTTTCTTAAAAAAAGGTAAATTTCAATCGGCGAAGTTCTCATACTAAACTTGCAAACATTGCTAAATGTTATCCTCAACGCAAAAGAAAAGGGATACAAGTAGTTAATTAACGCGAACGCGTTGCTCTTTATTACAACCGGCGCCGGCCACGTGTCATCTCGCCTTCGGCGAGACGAGTCGCGGTAGTTACACTATACAACAACAATATCGAATTCGTTCGAACAACAGTTGCTTTCGCGCTACGATCTTATGAGTCAATCGGAATGAGAGTGATGTAAATTGTCCTCAACATTCTTTTCTTAACAAATTAGATGAGAAAAGTAGCAATTCCTATTTTTTCTCTCTCTCTGTCTCTCCTTTAAAATGTTTCTTTTTCTCACATCACTCCCATTATAAACTCATATGTCAGAGACGGGCGCGCGATTACCTACATCATAAATCAATTTATGTTTCCTCGAATTTCATCTGAAAGCTTAGAGCGATCTAATAAACAGATAACTACTCAATAATCGAGTTCTAATATATGTATATCGCATATATCGTACAAAATTATCATCTTATTTGTAATTAAATCCAACACTAGAACAATTATTTCGACCGTTAAATATGTTCTAGTGAACTATAAAGTCCATATTTTAATAAACTCTTAATTAATATTAATAAAACAGGTCGTAAAAGAGAACTCTACGTTTTTTTTTATAGTTCGGAATAAAATTTTTACTTTCTCTCATAAACAGGGTAAAACATTAAAACAGAAACGTCTGAATATTTCCGCCACTTATACGTAGACAAAAGACTCGTCAGCAGAGAGAGAGAGAGAGAGAGAAAAGTTACATTATTTATTGAGGAAATACAGTGATACATATTTATCGTATCAAATATTAAAACTTTTCCCCAAGGCGCTTTCCATGGCCATTCACGAAAACTCGCTTTCCGTTCAAATATCTCACTCAATAAGGCATGAAATAATTTCTCTACACAATCGTCGATTCTCAACAATGGTAACATACGACGTACAGCAATCTTGAACGTAAGTACAGCAGTACGGCTATAATAAAAACCGTGGAAACGATTTGCGATTTACTCGATCGAGGGTAAACGCGAGTAAAAAATAAAATTAAAAAAAAAAAAAAAGAAGAACCCGTCTCTGTTATATGGCACCTTCGCGCATTACAAATCCTGCGCCTCGCTCAGTCTTCTCAAAGGTTGCGCGTGACGAAGCTATCGTGCGGATTCTTTACAATGATCACCATCATCATCATTATCATCATTATATCATCATCATTATCGGATGTGATCGTCGTGGCGTTTCGTCCGACTTCTCAAGTCTTTTATTTCTTCGAGAAGCTCGCGAGGAGTAATTGCGTCGATGATCGATCGCGACCCTTGGAGTCGCGCCTTCTCGTTTCATCCGCCTTCTCGAATTTCTACTCTGCTCTATCGGCAACTCTATGACGCTCGTTCTGAATAAAACGGCCTACGCTAAGTGGGTACTATACAGGTAGCGGGTAACTATAAAACCGAGGAGAAAAAGAAGACGTTCCTCCCGTTGCCATAACGTCAAAGTCCGTCAACGTACGTTCGTACTTCTTCCTCAAACGTACGCACTACTTCGTAAAAGTAGATGAGTTAAAATATATCGAAAGAAGTCTCAAGTCTGTAACGTGTCAATATTTCATTTCGAAAGTTAAATAATTTTAAAATTTGCGAATCTGCTTCAATTTTACTTCGCTTGATCTTATTATACACAAATAAATGCCGCATGAAACCGACAAGAGTTCTGTTTAAATTATACAAGGGGTATGTTGATAAATTTGAATGATAATTAAAACATATTCTGACGTGAATGCGTCGTGAAATCGTAAATGAAATGCGAGAAACAAATAATTTCTCTTTTTTTTTTAACTGGGGAATCTTCCTCTTAAATGAGGAAAATGTGGGATGAAGACCGGGCCAGGATCGAACCCAGGACTTTTAGTTATTATTATTACTAAACAATCCGCTTTAGCGCGGAGCCACGCGTCATCCCACATTTTTTAACGTATTTTAATTTTCAATAAAAGATTTATTTTATAATTCCTGATTGTACCTTCCTCACGGCAATAAAATGACTGAACAGGGTAAAAAAAAAAATCACGAGAAAAAGTGCAATTATTGTAAAGACAATTTTCGATTTACATAGTAGAGATTCGCAATCGAAATAAATTCTGATTTTTTTCTAATCCATTAATTTTTTACACACTCATATATTTAATAATAATCTGTTTTAGAAATCATTAAAATTAAATTTCAGTGTAATCGTTTGATTTATTTCATAATATACTTTAATATATCTCTAAAAATAAAAAGTAGTTTTAAGAAATATTTTTTATCTTATTTAAAAATCTATAAATTGTTTTTAATTGAAAGTACTACTGCAGTTCAATGATAGTAAAATAATGATTAGGACATCTAGAATTAGAATTTTTCAACAATTAAAATTTTAATAGCATATACATATAAATGAACCCATTCGAAAATAATATCGAACGAAAATTCGTAGGACGGTACAGAAGACGCTGGATTACATCATCAAAACAATAGACAATCGCGCGACTAACTTTATCCTACTAATCACACTAAATCGTTGCGTTCGCCATCTATTTCCACCGGCGTTGTTTGATTTACACGCAGAGGCGGACGAAGTGCTATTTAGATTTTTAACTCGTATCTACGAGTACTCGTCAGAATCAACGTATCAAACATTTCCAACAACCAAAATTCGTATTTTTACGTAACTTGAGTAGACATATTGGCATATCAATATCGTTTACAACATCGATAAATAATAAAAATTAGTATTGTAACGCTTTTAGAGTTCAATTATAAACGTTACTAGCTAAATTTATATTTACAATAATAAGCTCTGTGTGGAAATAAATTCTGCATTAGATTATTATTATTAGAGAATTATTTAGAGAAAAGACGAGAAAGAGAATATAACTTCTTTTTATTGCAGATAATGTTTTAAAAACTTCTGTCGTAAATTTTTTAAATCGATTTTGGGTCGACTTTTTCTGCGGGAAAAATCAAATAAGTGATATTCGCGAATATTGTATAGATATGAGTTAAAAACTGCAGAAGAACTCACCGTTCTCCGCGCCGCGCGGAACAACGGCGCACTTTTTTTTTACACGTAATTATTGCCAACTCTCCGATAACATTCATCGAACAACGAATTCTCGATCGGTCGACGGAACGGAACGGCGAACGTACGCTCTGCCTCGGGATCAAAATAGCGCGTTCTCTCCGCCTCGAGTTTTACGGACGGTTGAAAAACAGTTCAATCCCTCTTCCCGGCTCCAACCAACCACTATCACAAATCATTCGGTAAAGCGCATAATCTATATATATATATGTGTATATATATTATATATATATATACTCCGCGCGATTTCATTAATTACTTTCATCGTCGAACGAATCCTCTATTTATAACACTTGTAGTAAAGGTCTAACAATCTCTACCGGTGGGGGGCGGCGGGGGGTCGCGGCGCCTCCTTCGAAGAACCTCCTCACTTAACGCGTACGTGGATCGATGTGTGTATTACTTTTATTTTCTTTTTCTTTCTCGAGGGGGGCGGAGGGGGGGAGGAGGGAGAAGGGAGGGGAGAACATTAAGAGACGTTTAGGAGAGAAATGGAATCGTGAATTACGATGCAGCTTGCTGAAATCATGTCGTTGGCGCGTTCGAGGAAGGCGGCGGATCGGTGCGCCAGATTGAGCTGCCCGAATGGCTGATCGTAGTGATCTAGAGAAGAGGCAGATAGATCGTAATTAAAAACTGTGTTATCTCTAGTTAGCGAATAACGTTAATTGCAAGCGACAACATCGCGCTTATATCAATCCTGAATTAGTTTAGGAGTCCTTTGTAATTTTCTTTACAGGTCAATGTCGCCAATCTCGCCGTAATTTTGCATTGTCAAGTATTCTCAATATAATATTCTTGTTTTCGAGAAAGTTCAATGACGCTCGAAAGCTGAAGGTGAAAATGTACACTATCAAAGAGTTACTCTACAATTATTCTTTACTCTTTACGAAGTTATATAAATTTTTATTACGTCATTTTCGCCACTGATTCAAAGTGGTTTTTTTTAATTTTGTCGCGGAGAATACTAGGTCTCGGAATACTTAAATTATTTAGTACTTAAGCCAAAATTTATATTTTCTCAGTTAGTTTTAGAAAATTTTGTAGCACTTAAGGAAAGTATACTCTTGATGAAACGTAATGATAAACCTGTCGAGATTGTAACAAAACGCTTCCGAACACTTTAGCATGCCTAATACCTTATTGTCGTGTCCGATCAACGGTGTCTCCGCCGTAGTTTCGTCGCTGGAACGATTCATGTACGGGTGTGGCGGTGGCACGTAAATCGGTTTAGAATGACTAGCGACTTGCGCGTAAATCGTCGGCTCCTGGATAGGCTGTCTGCGCGTCAAAGTCGACATGGGCAGCAGCTGGGGCCGTTGGATGCTAGAGATTTGCACGGGCTGGTAGCAATTCGGAGGTATTCGTCGGTTTCCCCTTAGCGCTAATTCGACGTATGTTAGCTCGGTGCCCTGCTAAGAACAATATTACTCTCATAATCTGAACAACATAATTTAATCGATTAAGAATCCGATTCGGACATATCGATATCGGATTACGTACATTTTTAATAAAATCGATTAGTCGATTTATCACAGCTGGGAAAAGGAAATGAAGTCATAACTCTGTGAATTAGTAAATTAATTGATTAGAAAGGCTTCAAAAAAACGCGAAGATTTTATACTATAATAATTTTGGCATACAGATATAGAATTGATATAATATTTTTGAAATAAATAAATACGAATTGTTAATTGTTGCTCAATTTGTTACGAATAAAAATAATATTGTGGGTCTGATCTAAAAAGTTACTTAAGTATAGTTCTTTTTTAATTAAGTGCAAATTTGTTATATTGAGCTGTATTTACTTTCAATGAGATTTTTATAAAAACAGTAATGCTTACATATAATTAGAAATTAATTGTGACTCGCGACACCTAAATGTTAAATTTGCTATTGTCTTAGATTCATAATTACTGAGCTTACGTTGTTTGCTGGTGTGAAGGTATTTGTTTCCGGACGTTGCTGTTGCAGTACGTATCGCGGTGATGCGCTCTTGCATAGCTCTGCATATGAATTCTCTATGATATAATAAAGTACAGGAATTACTGTTACGCCTTAGAGTTTATAGTTCGAGCAGTTATATATATATATGCGTAATTATAAAATAAATTAAAGCAAAAAGCTCGTTTTATTATAAATATTTTTTTATATTTAAATGAAGAAACCGTCAACAAAGTTTTATATGATAGTCATGCATCGCTTGCTAGTGTTATATTCTTACTAATAAAGAAACCTCCCAAACTCGAAAATTTTGATTTTGATAAACATTACAAGTATGATTACATATACATAAAGAGGTAAATAGACAAATTTCGAAATTCAATTGCAACTGAAAAACAGATTATAAGGCATCTTTTATAGAGGTATGTAGAGCAGTTTTTTGCTTTTCTCGATATATCTCGAAAAGTATTTTAAAAATATTTTACACAAAAATTTCATGGTAAGAACACTTTTATTTAAGCACATAAATAATATTTTGAAAAAAATTATTATTTTTGGGTTCGTGAGATTTCTCTTGTGAGATAATCTATTGATGATTGAATTGATTTATGGTAAAGAGCATTCCGGCAATTAATAATGATGATAACAAGAGCGATTTGTTTTACACGGGGGGGGGGGGGGGGGGTTTATCATGCAATCACCGGATAAACCAGATCGAGGAGCATGCTGCGAAGCGAAGTGACAGGTATTCTCGCCTACCGTTCGCGTGTGGTATTATATCGGGATTCTTCTCAAAGCTCTCGATGCTATCGGCACTGAGGGGCAAGGTCGACGATTTGTCATGGGGGGTCGAGGCGCCGGTTCCCGACGCCGCCAGGTTCGCCATGCCGCCGTCGTCATGAGAGTCCTCCTGAGATCGAGGTCGATAACGAAGTTTGACAGCCAGCACGATCACGAAGATCACCAGGAGCAGCCCCGCTGTGGCTCCTACCACCGCGCCCAATAGCGGACCAGACAGCGACAGCATAACTGGCGTGAGGGCTGTAAATTGTGTCCAATTGTTTCGGGGCGAATACGAAGAAAAGGGGAGAATAATGACGGAGAGTAGTCGAATTTCGCAAAGGAAAGTAAAGTAGCTGCAATAATGATCCTTTGAATTTTATACTACGATAACTATCCCCATTGTCGCTCGACCGAGAAGTGCAGGAAACATCATAATAATCAGTACATTGCAGATAATAGAAACTTTTCGTAAAATATATTCTATTTAAATTTAAATTAAGTATTACAGATATACATTAAAGTTAAAGATATTTTCATATGCGTTGGAGTCTGCCTAATCATTCCTGCAGTTTATCACGATTTGAGTCATTTACGGAATGCAATGACAATTTATACCCCTCCTCCCTTGCCCGTTTTTACCGGAAACAACATTTGTCCAATCTTTAAATATTATACAAAAGGAACGACGTCGTTACGCTTTCCGTCGAGGATATCGAAAACGTGATTTCTTATCTTGCATATTTTGCAAGAGAAATGTGTTAACAAAGATCGGAAAATGCATAAAACGCGATAAAGGAAACTGCTTCGCTACGTCGCGATTTCTTCGTGAATGTCGATTCGATTATGGATAAAGCATTTTCGATAACACAAAAGCGGCTTTGCCGTGTCTTTTGTACGATCACGGTACGTAATCCTTATGGAAAAAGCTCCGAGTTTTGTTTACAGTTCGACTACTTTTATCGCGACTGACCGAATCAAGACAATCGCGTTGCCCCAGATTTGCGAGAAATCAAATGCGGCGCTTGATCTTTTCGCAGAGAACTCGCCGCATGTCTCTTCTCGTGCAATTTTTTTCTTTTCCTGCTGCCAATAATTATTACGACAACTCTTGTCGACAATAATTAACAATAATCATTCTCATCGTTAATTTACTATACAAATAATTTTTTTTTACTATGTTCGCTAAGAAAAAATATATTGCGACACGATCTCGTGAAAAAAGGAAGGAAAAAAAATATATGCGCGTCTCGCGTGACGGAAATATTTATAAGCGAGTGTCGCTCGTAAATTTATAAATGCAAATTGTGACAGATTACGACGATCGCGTGAGTTAATGCAGGTGCTCGCTCGCCTATACAGTGTCGGGGGTCGTTACTCGTTCGACAAGAGGGAAGCTTAAGGGTTGCTCGAGGAAGACAACGTCCTTTGATGAAGAAACGAACGACGACGGGGTGAATGCGCCCCGCGTGTTCGACCGCGAGGATCTTACGGATACACCCTTTATTCGGATCCTTTTATTCGCGTGCGATTAAAGTCCGCGGAAAGTATATAGCTGGCAACGTAAATCCAACTCGGAAGCGGGAACGCCATGGCCGCAAGCGTTACAAGTACCCTGTACGCGTCTGATACCTTGGGAATACACGCGATAGGTACGCGTATATATGCGCATAGGTATATGTGTACGTATGTGCGGCGTATAGACCGTAAAAAATATCGTCGTAAAAAAATGCGCGTATATAAGGTATAAGGTTTTCTCTTAGCTGATGTGACGCGATCATAAAGACAGCTTCGCCGGCTTCGCATTGGAATCTACCTCTACGTGGTAATATTCCCGGAGTTTATCGCGACCTTCCCGATCGATTTACGGAATGCAATGAGAATTTATAATACCTCTCCCCTCCTGCCCGCATCTTAGAAATAATTGAATTATATTGTCCCGGCGTTGTTACTTCTGTTACTACCATGGCTGTGTTAATATCCGTCCGAGCATCGCTAAATATCCGAATAATTCATTCGGAATATAAAAAGAAAAAGAAATAAAACGGCAAATTAAAATTCTCTGCATTTTATCCCGGGTTTTATTCAGAGTATAGCTTCTATTAAAGGTTCATTCTCTTGTTCGCAGATATTTTCAGTTATTTTCGTTTTAAAACGTGGTGATCATTACAAAGTTGAAAATCCGACAAAACTCGCTTTTGCGATTAACAGATAGATATTTAGCCAGTAGAAATTCGATTCTCGAGCGACAGCTTCGCGACTTTTTCAGCGAAATGCCAAATCCGCGTACGCCATTTTCCGTAAGAGGAAAAGCCCGAGGTTCATGGAAAAATAATCCCTCTCAAATACGCAGTCGTCGAGTGTTTGCGCAGATCATAGATCATACAACCGCATTAGCAATGAATTTGGGATTCAAATTCACTCCATTCTCAACTCTCCTGCGGTATACTCAAGTTCGAGGCTAATCAAAACCCACTTATATCCGCGAACTCTGTTAAATGAATGCCTCTCCGCTGGCTCTCGTCCTTGTTCCGGGCCCCCCGTTTCCTTTCCCCGCCTCTTCCTCCCAAAGTAATATTAAAGCCAAGGATGCGTCAACATTCGCGGCTATCAAACTAAGCTAATGACGATTTGAATTCATGCTTCTGTACGTGCGCGGAAAATCTATTTTGTCAGATTTGCGAATCTTCAAGTATATCCTTTTACTTGAACGCAGTTTCGAAGAACAGTAGGGGAACATTATGGACGCGCGGAAGTTCTTCGCGAGAGTTTATATATGTATGTACTGAAATATATTATAATATGCTTGGTTAAGAATTTTATTGTTTGCAATTAAAGAAACCGTATCGAGTTTTTTAATTAAACTTGAAGAACAGCATGTTTCGTCATAGCGGATACAATAAAAAAGATAACGGAAATAATAAAAAAATAACTTATATGTTTTCATTATACAGAAAATCAAATATATACTTTTTGATCTTTTATTAATTGACGTTTTCGTAACATCTGTCATTTTGTAGCATCGGGTTTCTCAATTAAAGATTTTCCCGAACGCGCCTTGCGGAGTGACGTTTTGTATTGAAATGAATAAATTTGTATAAAATAGATACAAATCAAGAAGCACGCAATGTGTGCCATATTCAATCAATGTTTGCGAACTTTTTGTAGTCATAAAATGAAGCGAGATAAATGTAACCGTCTTCGAACACCAGATTAATTTAAATTAGACCTTCCAGATTTATTTCGGACTTGTCTTACGAAACACCTCACGATACAATAGATGGATGTGAACAAATCTCTGGGGCATGACTCTAACTCTTCGTACAATAACGCCGCGTTCCGTTGTGCGCGTCACTTATATATACGTGCAGCTTCATTGTCTTCGAACTTAAGCCGCTTTCGGTGACCTTATCTATTAATTTACGAAAGGTTAATTGAAAGCGCTATTCCTGAAATTTCCTCGTGCTACACGTTAACGTTGCCTCGCAGAATCTACTTCGTTCGGGAAGCTTAAGAAGCAGCCTGCTGTCTAGCGCGTGGCGGAAACATTGCAAGTAAATAAAACATTGGAATTCGCGTAAATGCGCTTAAAGTGTCTCGATAAAGTCTATACAGCGAGATGCCTCGATACATTTCGTAGAATACGTTACCGAGCTGAAATTTTTATTAAATTTAATATGTCAACGTACAGGGCAAGCGACTGTGTGATTGCACATTCAAGTTTTATAGTTTTCGACACTTCCGTTTAGGGATAACATTTCTCACGATACTTGAGGGATATTCACGTATGTCGCCGCTGAAGATCAAGCTGGAAGATTGAGCTTTGGCCGCAGAGCAATTTCGGATGAATGCTTCTCGACAGGATTTACACGTACACGGCGGTCGCCTTAGCGGTATCCCTTCGAAAGTTCTTCCGACTTTGCTCTCACGTGCGCGTGGCTAACTGCTCGCGTGATGCGCCAGGGTAAACCGACTTCCGCCAAGAAAGCGGCGAAACCTTCGATTAGCGTATCCGCGCCGGTTATCTTCGTCGTAACATCGCTCGTACATATCCATGACCAGTGACGAAAGTGTAATGCAATAATCGCATAATCGCAAAGATCAAGTACACGCGTCACGTTACCGGGTATGAAATACGCCGTGCGCTAGCGTGGGTCGGGACTGTTTACGTAAACGATTTTCCGTGGGTGTCATCGCGAAAACTAACAAACGCGGCGGAAGATAGTGGATTATTACATTCATTTATGGTAATGCTTGTCACGCGGAGGCACCGCTTGAACTTATATAAGAATGTTTTGCAGAATAGAGGACACATATGAAAATACGCCACGTAATAAATCATTTGAAATTTATAACTTCCTGTGCTTTTTGAAATAAATTTATAGAGACAGCGACCATGTTGATTTAATGGTATACGAATTTTACATTTATACGGATTTAATGAAGTTAATGTGAATAGTTCTCATTTATTCCAATTTTCACTTATGCATAGATGTGAAACTAGATATAAAACGGATAAATTTTTAAATGAGACGAAAGATATTCACAATACAGCCGAGAATAAAGTCTAAATTATAATTACTTTGAAATAACTAAGTATTATATATTTTTGTAGTACGCGCGCCTCGCGAAACGTCTAGCGAAATTAGATTTTTTTTCATCTCTCCTTATGTCACCTATTAAATATGATTAATATGCAGCAGAGAAATGAAAAGAATATGATCATATGTCTGTCACACAACGTGTTCAGACATTAACACAAACACATTAACGCGCTTTATTAAATAAAATTGAATTTAATATATAAATGATTTCTTTGATATTCTAAATATTGCCGCAGCATAAGGATTTGCTGCATTTAAATATGAACGAAAAGCAGCTCCTTTAAACATTTTTAATTAAATGTACGACGGTGACATCGCGCACCAACAGACTGTAACTTTTTCCCCTGTTCGCTAAACTTTACATTTAAAAAAAAAAAAAAACAAAGAGAAAAGTTTATATTCAATTAATTAACATGCAAAAGCATCAGCAGTACTTTTTAATTCATACGCACTTTTTCTTCTTGTATCTTAACTTATATACGTAATATGGAAAAATTAAGGAGGATACACAGTCACGAGTACATGCAAGAAAAATCCGCTAGCGGAAGTTTGAGTAGTTGAAGAAACTCGAAGTATAATCACAACTAATATAGGCGGTAACAAGACACATCTACTAAGCCTGATGAAGGAAAATTTTCTTACAACAACGGCCACGTGGCTTAACGCTAACACGAATCTGGCGCATGCAAGATCTGACCGTATCGTACAAACAGTGTAACAATATATTCCGCAAGTCAATTGCGGAATTCCCTTGGTGATTGCCTTTAACTCGATGGTTCCAGTTCCTCGATGGACGTGGTAAAAAAAAAACATGTGGTACGTGCGCAAAACAAATATGCAAATTTCGAGATACTTCGTGATGAATTTGCCGAAGTGTTGACTTGTCGGGCGGTTTCCAGTTTCCACCGACTGAGCATTTTCATCGCGAACGAATCGCCGCGCTGTGTAGAATATTAGTCTGTTACGCGGCACGCGTTGCGCTATTCGGATAGTTTTTCTACGAAGCGTTCGTCGCAACAGCTTTTCCACCGACCGTATAGATAGAAGTATAGACGAGACTAATATTGACTATAATAATTGGTTAATAGGAAGAAATTTTTATAATCTATTCAAAAACAAAGACATGGAAAGATAGCGCCAGTTTAAAAGTAAACGAGCTTCTTGCTCAAAACAAGAACTGCAGAATTTTCTAAAAGAAAAGATAAATTCGCATAATAAGAGAATCGATATAGCTGTAAATTATTATTCTATAAATTTCACGCGAAGATACTATTTTCTGACTGCTCAAAACTATATCACCGTTCGGTTAAAGCTGAGGGAATGGGGACGTAAAAGTACGTAAGGGATTAAACTACTGTACGACATCGCAAGAAGCAATTACATACAAGCGGATGTGATCAAAAGATAAAACAAACGAACTACTTGGGCTTTCAAATGGCTAGAAATAAAAACAGAAATCGCAGACGACCTAATATCTGATGCTTATTCCTCCTTCGTTATGTACATAACTCTGATCTATTTTACTGCATCACGATTTTCATATCTATTACTGATAGCCTTAGGGATAGTTCGGGAACAGCAGTATTCGAACGGTGTAAATTCAAACGGATAGTAGAACGAGTATACTCGGATGAACATATCTCTCGCGAGTATGAGTCGTTTGATTTCGGAATCTCGCGAACGCGATGCGACGGCACTCTTCTCCAAGGCGTCACCGGCCGGGAGAAGGACAATTTAAATTGTACAAGTGGTAAAGAATCGACGATAGTCGATTTTTGTAGCTCGCCCGAACACAACGACGACGTCGCTGCTCATCGCCGCTTCGACGAGCCGTCGCGCAAAGGCACCATCAGGGACACAATAACGGCGGGGGGGGGAAGGGCGAGAGCATGGGGCGTGAGGGGCGGGGGTGCGGGCGGATTGGTAGGACGATCCATTGTGTATCTGTCCCCTACCTGGGTAACGGTGGTGCTCCTTATTGGTATTACCCTCCTGAACAAAGTGCGGACTGTGGAGGACCGTGGCGTCGCTCATGGCGTGCGCCGTCATGATCCTGAGGGACAGCATGAGGCCGGACGAGCTCCTCTCGGCCGGCAGATTGGTCACCTCGAGCATGCTCGGCGTCAGGCTCGTTGCGGACGCCAGCAGCCGTCTGGTGTCGGCGTCGAAGACCTGCAGGACGTAGGTGGCCGTGTTCGCGTCGAAGTACTCGCTCTCGGCGCAGCTCACCCGCACGGTCGTTCGGCTCTCCTCGCGGATCGTGCAATTCTCCGGCGAGGGTGGTTGCGCCAGCCTCTCACCTGCTACCGGAAGTGGCACAACACACCAGCCTCAGCCTTCGTCTAACTGATTCGCGAGCGCGCGAGAGGATAGTTTCGAAGGGAAGCGGGGAAGTCGAGGGCAACTTCGACGGCAACGCGAGGCCGAGAGTCGTTTTACGAGTAGGGAAAATGAATGGTGGGAAATCACGATTGGACAATAGCGCGGCCTGGTATAGGCTTGTTCTAAGCAATGAACTTTGGGGTAATCGACGAGCTCGTGTCATGTTGCGATTAAAGACAGACTGACGAACAAAGCAGTTAGGAAGTGTTCTCGTCTGTATATAGATCCGAGAAATCGAAGGGTTGGAAATTAGAACTTATACAATCTTATTGTAAAGAAAAAATTCAATCGCAGGCGATATGTCTTGTTTCTTTTATGAATTTCACGAATTTTGTGGTAAAAGATACGCATCAAGATTATATCGATATTCAAAGTTTTCGAAATTGATAAACAGGATGCTTTTATGTAAAATCACAATTGGACGCATGGAACAGCTCGTATATTCGAAAATATCCTACGTGTTCGTCAATGTCTTTATCAGTTGGAAATGGGGAAAACATTTATCCAAACATTCATTCAACGCATTAATTTCTCTTATATTTTCTAGACCCGACCCGGCCCGGTAAATTCTAAATTGGATTTACTTTCGAGAAGATTGATTGACCGCGAAAATAATCGGCATTTTTCACTCTCGTAATTTACTGCAATCCATCGAGGAATCGTCAAGACATGTAATACTTGAACGAACGGAGCTTAATCAGTCGTAATATTGCCCGTCATAATGCGGGCCCTCGCGTTTCCGCCGCGAGCTTGATGGCGCGCGATCTCTTCGAGAGAGCTCGATCACGCCGATGGATTTCCATGAAATGTGCCAATCGTTCGTCACGCTGTGCGCACCGACGTATTTTAATGCAAAACGTCAAAATGCAATCGATACCTGCCAGTCATCGAACGAGACGAGCCGATCCGTGCGCGTATTTTTGGCATTTTTATCGCCTCGAAAGCTGCCATTCGAGCGGCGTGCAGTCGTTTAACGCGGTCTACAGCTTTCATATTGCGCGAGCAAAGTATATCTTCTTCAAATGTCCAAGCCCGAATTCGGATTTCAACGAATGTAAGAAATACACATTCGTTTTTCGTTAATGTATATACAACTCTCATATTAGTCTTCTAAAAAAAATTCGCGCGATATCTCTTCCTTCAGTGCGATTCCGTGGAATAGAGTTTAAGTAACTAAACATTTTAAGAACCAAACTTGCGGCGCTTTCGAGCTCGGATTTTTTTCTTCCTTCGCAAAAGCAGCGCGTATCGCAAAGTCTTGTTAGTTCAGGCGGCGGCGGCGGCGGCGGCGGCGGCGTTGGGGTCGGATATAAATCGAGCGAGAGTAGCGTAAGGAAAGGCGATTTGTAACGAAGGAGGGCCAGCTGATGCGAAATAGGAAAGCCTTTTATAGTCTGGTTTACCCCTATATCTCGGGATCCCGCTGCAGCCCAGGCCGCAGTAGAGCGGATAAACGGCGGAGTCCGACGGGTTCCGCAGCCGCCTATTAGCCGCGCATTATTAACGCGCGTAACGCCGCTTAACGTCTGTCTACGTGCCATCCACAGGTTAATCGTGAGCAATTAGTTAGAAGAATGCGGCAGAGCGGACCGGGGTCGCCGGCGCTTAAATTAGGCCGAGAAATTTGTTTAATGGGGTTACAGCGCGAAGCTAAGTACTACCGAAAATGCAGTACTCGCGCGACGCGGATGAATTTAGGAGCACCAGGCTAAAGTATATTCTAACAGCGAAATTTTAGTTCTTTCAGTTTAAGCATCATCCCGATTAAAGGAACGTAATTTGCGCTTGGATTTTATTTAAATCAAGATATTTATCGTTACATTGAAGAACAGGATCATGAAATATTGAAAATATATAGGTATGCTTGAGAAGAGGTTATCTCTTTATTAATTAACGTCGGATTCGTGTAAAATAAATATTGTGCCGATAAATAATTATCAACGAGCTCTGATAAGTAAGAGATTTATAACAAGATTTTCTTCAAGAGAAAAGAAACAGCAAGATAGATGCATTTACCTTTTCGAGACAGCCTGTGTATAATATTGATGCGTGCAGTTATTACTAATTATCTTGTTTACTTCGCCTTTGAATTGCCGATATTGATTACGTTTATACAGTGGCTTTATGATCTGTGTGATTTTATAACTACCGTATATACTATCTGATCCAAAATTTTTCTTCTTTTCATCATAATGACCAATTAAATATGAGCCTATTTTACACTCTAAACATTTAAATCTATCTCTTTTGATATATATATTAGAAATTGTAGTTTAAAAATAAAAAAAGAAGTTCCTAAATGTCCCTATTTAAATGATCATTACGATCAAAAGAAGAAAAATTTTGGATCGGATAATATATACGGCAGTTATTAAACCGGATTATAAACCGTTGTGTAAACGTATAGTCAGTAATTATTATCAATAATGAAAATGAAGGTACGAAACGGTCATTGACGACGAGCGATCATGCGTCGGTGTACATCTAATAATTACGTACGTTTCATAAGTACGTCTGCTACAATCTCGATGCAGTTCTCTACACGTAACTCTCTAGCACGCTTACAGCTTCACATGACATACGTGTGCTTTGATTGAAGTAAAGAGATAATACCGCCATATATAATGATGAATAGACGCGGATTTCGGACGGACGGATCCAATATCATCGTAACTCGCAAAAAATGTATTTGTTTCAGACGAGCACATATGTTATACGGAAAAAGAAAATTGTATACATATGTGATCCATTATATTCTGTCAGGTACCATTATTACCGAAACATATAATATCATTCGTTCCTGAATAATATTCATATTCGGAAAGTTAATAAGCGTCACATCATTGTCAAAGTATTTTGTGTTTGTGATAGCGAACAAATGATAAAAATAATATTGTATAGAGTATAAGCTGAAGTGCACAAAATGACGGATTATTACATGATTTCGAAAGAATGCTTTCTTCAAGCAGCTTTCATTATGAATTCATTATGATTCTTTCTGTTGTAATAACTTCGTAATCTAACTGCGGCTTGTTCGATTGTCATCGTATCTTAAACAGAAGTATTATTAATTTTTTTTTTCACCTGAGGAGGAACAACAAAGTCACGTCAAAGCAGATAAAGTACCGCGCTTTCTTCGGAATATATACATATATCTGTTATTGTAAGTTATTTCTTAGTATTTTTGGTTAAAACTTAAATTTACTTGTTTTCAAATAGATTTCGGATGTAATGAGTCGCTCCCTGAGGAAGTTATAAAATATACACGTTGGCAGTGTGTAAAAGAAGATCAAATAAATAGTTTATTATAATTTATCGTTAAACATACATTTAAACATTATAGCGTCAGTGAATATTCTATGTCCCATTTATTAAACAGCTTCGCTTAATTGTTCCCTAATTAAATTATGAGCTACATTTCCGCCACGGGGGAGGGGGAGATCGAATTCCATTATATAAACTTACTACTGATTCGAACTTTTCCGTACGTATATATCCTGTAGTTTGTTTGTCCAACTCCGGGCGGTAATGAGGAATATCTAGTGTAAAGTGTCTGGATGATCTCGCGCGAATCGTGAACTTTCACGCGGCCACTGAAAAAGCCGCTGAAATCGAGTTACGATGTTATTGCACGAGAGAGGATCAACATGTTCACACGAGCTCTACGATGCAAGGCCGTGCGCAGCGTAGCGAACAGTGCTCAAAATATTAGATCGATTCATAAGCAATATCCGTCTACGATGCTTCCTTTATATATCGCGCCTTCCATTTATATATTCCCGCATGCATTCACGACGATATTCGTCGCTTTACGCCGCGGTTGCAAAGTATACGGGCGGTATTGTTACGGCATTGGCGCGATCGGGAGACTACGCGCGAGCGACTATTCAATAAACTATCGAGTCTATTACGCCGAGATTGAGAAGATTTCTCACCGAGGGTGAGGGAAACGTAATTCTGATATTACTTAGATAATATTCAAAATCCTTCGACGTAGTAAAATAAAAATTTAAATAAAATCTGTGTGAAATTAAATGTCTTAAATATCCGTAAAACCACATATACATGGATCGAATTTCTTTATAAGTAGTTGAGAAATACTTGTAAATTAGTGAACATGAAGCGTATATAAAAATGTATCTGAATTTTTAAATGAATTACTGCTGTTATAATTTCTATGATTATTATTACTGTTATATCACTATTGTTAGCGTTATTGCTATTGCAGTTCTATCACAATGAGAACTCCACTCGAAACACAAAGCTGCTTAAAACTCCGCGGAACATCCTTCCAATCTCTATCTATAACGATACCGCACCACTCCAGAATGCTTCGCGTCGTTCGAGGCTTTACTTATGAATCGTCTGGGCAAGTACATCGTGGACGACTTCGTGGTCGATCGCGGATCGACTCGTGATCGATCGTTCTCTCAGTACGGTTGTTCGCGGCCGGACGACTCACCTGTTCGCCTCTCAGGGAGATTCAGGGTGGTGGCGCGAAAATGCACGGTCTCGCTGCGACCTTTGGCGTTAGTCGAGTAAATGGAAACCTCGTAGTTGCTGCCGGGGTCCAGATTGCTGACGGAGAAGACGGGCACCTTGCTCGTCTGATTGTAGATGGTCGTGGGGCCGCCGCTCTTGCCGGACCCGGCCTCGCGGTCCACCTGCATCGTGAACTTTTGCGGCAGGCCGCCGTCAAAGCCCTCGATGCATTCCACGTAGATCGAGTCGGTGGTTTGATTTAACAAGGAGCAGTTGTGCGGCATGTCCGGGCGGCCTGTTGAATTCGCGCGCGATCAGCGTCAGTAACGGACACGATTCTGCGTGTTGATTAGCAACGTAATTAGCGAACGCGAATGAATGCTTAATTGGCGAATTTCGAAGGTATTCTATGATACTCATAGAGGAGAATATCTGATCCGACAAAATTGATCCCGCAAACGATCATGATGGTAGGAATCGTTTGTATAGTGCTGGGTATCGTGAGAACTGTGTTAATTAATTTAATCACGTAATTTCATCTAATATTTAAAAACGTAATTGGTTTAAATCGGTATTGTTTAATTGAGAGACAATTTCTATTCTATTTTTGAATTATTTATATACCGTTGTATATTTGTAGGAAAATTTGACACAAGAATTGATCTCAAATGCCCAAAGGAATAATACTGTACATCCAGTTACTGGTTGTTCAGTTTTTATCTATACGCGCAGTTTCACATAAAGTTTAAAGACTCTCCACAAAATGAAACAATCACCTATTTTTCAAAAAAGCTGCTGACAGAGCAACTGTCTCACGCGCGCTTCTATACAGATTTGATCGCCTCTTATAGGCCGATACGAGTTTAGTTTGAATTTTCGTTTTTGTCCGAGCGCCGCGACTACGGTACTCAAATTGACATGTCCCTTTTACGCAACGTTCACTTTAATGACGGTTTTTATTGCTTGTTCCAGTAGTTTAGTGCCAAGTGCAGTACTAAAAATGCGTTTGTCATGCACGTATTGATGCCCGTTGGTCTACGACCTGTCCCGACCTTTGCGAACGAGGGGGATTTCCCCTCGGCGGAGAACGGATTCTTTCGCGATGTGTGTAAAAAGGCTTGCGTCCCTTAACCCGTTTGCACGCGAAGCTTTATGCTTACTGCGGCGATAAAAATCTGGCGATATCTCTTTCCAATGTTTTGCGCGAATATATTTCGAGCATAATTTTCTTGGTATTATACCATGTTAAATTGACTGTACTTTACACTGTATTAAATATATATTGACCTTCATCAACAAACCGCGTATTAATATATGCGCCGATAGTTTGAAATATTTATAATATAAATCATAATTGTGGAAATCGAACATCAATAGAAAATAATAATACAAAAAATCTTTGTAATAAAATTTGCAATGACTTGCTACTTTTCTAATATTTCACGAGTGTATCTGGGAGTTCTTCTGTTAAATGTAAAGTTATATTGATGCATCAAAGATATAATAATGTTTAATATAAACTGCAATTGCAAAAAGTTAGTTAAAATAAAGAACTGACAGTATTAATAAAAAGTTAACAAATGCATATATACTCGGTACAAAACATCGCAATTCTCTTGTCGTCGTAATAATAGACGTAAATGTAAAAACGGTTCTGAATTTACTTTCTTTCTTATTTTAAATACCATTATGTCTGTTAGCTTTATATTAACATTTTTGACTTATTCCCGAGCATTTTAAAAGTACAAGAAAAAGTATTACAAGTAAAAAATTCGAGGAGCGCGTTGATTTATTTTCGTTACATCGAGTTCCCTTTCCGGTTTATCGAGATGCCGATAATTCGATGAAGACGCAGTGAATTGCGGAACGCGTTGCATTTATAATTTACCGGATGTCGGGTGGTAGTGTTTCGACGACAAGAAGAGTAAATGCATCGAATCTATCGAATGCGCTTTTCAAGAGTTTTAGAACGGCGCAACATTCGTCTACTAAAATCGATTGCTGTATTATACTCTGAAAAGTTGTGTCGCAGCTGTGACGTCATCGAAAGATTTATCCGTCTTCGTTCCGCTTGTGATTTATTCGCCTGGTGGCGACAATGTTAATATCAGCGATTTGCACCAGCCGTATACAAAAATATCAAACGTCGCATCATTTATGCACATGTCATTTATGTAATTTACATGTTTGTGTTTTAATTCAGTCGCGCTTCAAAAAATTCAAATGTAGCGCACGCGATTACGATTCCAACTCAGGTAATACATTCCGTTTATTGCATTATTTAATTATGCCCACTTTAGACTATTTGCATGCAATAAATTTTTGTGAAATTATTAATTGCATCGTGTAATTGGTTTCAAAATGTATTACGCAGCAATTACAATGTAAAATGCAGTGACGCATTTAATTACGATATATCCAAGCACGAAAAACGCGTCTGTATTTTAATAATTCTTATTTTCGGTATCGACGCGCAGATAAACTGATGCTTATGTAGGGACGCGCGAATGAATCTAAATAGTCGTAAATATTTGTCAGCAAATCGATCATAGCGAAGAGGAGTATACGCGCATCGCGCGAGGACATCGTGAGACGTATGCGGGCCAGATCCGAAGCAATTTTTCAGAAGCCCAGTAAGGTCGAGCACTTACCAGCTGGCACGATATGGTAGACGCACGGCTCGAGCTGAGTGCCCTGGTCATTGCTGCCCCAGCAAAGGAGAGTGCCATAGTCCAGCTCGGTCATCGGTGTGTAGGATGCTGTCGAGCGTGTACGGTCGCTCGTGACGTGCGCCTGAGGTATGTCCACCGCCTCCATTGTATTATTGAATTTCCAGGTGAACGATACTTCCGACGGGTTCGCCTCTAGCTCGCAGGGGATCCTCGCGGTCTCCTGTCGCGCCACGCCAAATACCTTCGTCTGGCCGTGCTGGCATACTGGCACGACTGGAAATGTAAATGTTGGTTCGTGCGGTGAGAATGTAAGCCTCGCGTCGGTCGCCGCGAGTTTATCTTTTACGACAGCATCGATGCGACGATAAATGTTATTTGATATAGCAAAAGTACACGATATCTGTTTCGTGACACGTCAAATGATCCATTAAATTATTAAACTTTAATAATTCGCGAGGCACGTAGACAAAGGGGATACAACGATCTGGACAAGAATCTGTGCTGTTACTTTCTAATTGTGATCGTTAAAGATAATAATAATGAAAATGACGAGTTTTATATTGAGCCATTGATAATAAGAGAGTTACTTAACGTTGAAAATTACTTGGGATGAATTAAACCTCAACAGACGGAATATATAATGCAATCAAATATTCTTAGCTTATTTCAAAAGAATCATATAACATTCTTTCATATAAATATATAGATATAACATATAGGATTAATTACTTAATTTAATTAAACATTTTTTAAATTAAACGAAATATTATAGTTGGCGCCTGTTTTGCAGTGAATATCTTTCATCTAGTAGATACATCAGTAACAGGATTAGATATTTTCGTCGATGGTCTGTATCGAGGAATGATCGACATGTAAATTCTAGTATACGTCGAAGGCTAATATGATTATTAAGCACTACCCGTAATTAAGCATTAACGATGGAATTCATGTTCCTGCACCATTCCCGAGTTTCGTGTCAACCTCAGTCGACACGGTATCTGATATCGCCGTAATATACATAATACGCAATATACATGTATATATCCTGTAATCTACATATTGCAATGGTGCGCCATTAGTAGAGCATGTCTTCATTGTTCGGACAGGGTGGGGGGCACTCGCATATGTTCTTGAACAACGTTTTCCCCTATTATATTCTCCAGGAAACAGTTACTAACATCGTTTCACAATTCATGGCAACTAAAAGTACATTGTTACCCACTCGGTAAGAAAATAAGCCTGCGGCTGCACGCAACTCATTACGCTGCGGGAGAAAAAAAGTGAAGAAAACCCCGCATTTTCAAGTATGTACTTTGCGAAATATTCACAGAGCGCAGTTCGCAAATGAAGAAACTGCATATGTAAATATGTTCAAGATACTTCCATATTTTACCGTGCTAATTAACTTTTTCTGTCGTAATATAAAAATAATAACAATATAGAGTCTACGCTTTCTATCGAAATAAACTTTATACTTCTTGTTAGATTATATATGTTAGAAATAGAAAAAAGGATGTCGAGATCGTGGAACCTGTATATGTATAATCCCTGTATATAATCCCGTGAAAGATATACTGATGTGTATCTCTTCTGGAAGCCACTTGACAAATGGATCGTTTTGACAAATGGACCATTTTGGCAAATGATCGATTATATCTTTGAGAAAAATGTATTTCATGGAACATTGTTCGAAACACAAATTTTTCTCTGAACTAAGATAACGACGTGACAATTAAAACAAACGAAAGAAATGTATTTAAGTGTATACACATGCGTTACATTTTTCCATTTGATAAAATTCTTTAAAATGGAAAGATATACGTATAAAGTGAGAATGTTTCACAGGATCCACGGTCTACGATTTTTATCATAAAATTATCATTAAAATTGAAAGAATTCCAGCTTAGTTATTACGTGTCCGAACGCATTCATCAACGACTCGGGGGGGGGAGGGAGAGGGCGCGATCGATCGTTATCTCCGGTAGTATCTGCAATTGACATTCACTTCCACGAACGAAAGAAGATATTCGGTGTAAGCTGACAAAGGGTCCCCTGCGACCTCGGCTCAGGACGGAAGTCTAGTCCGTCTCGTCTGGAAATTCAATAATACTTTGGACGTAGAAGTGGAGGAGCCGTAGAGCATGCGGGATATCCGGCGCACATATAGAGACTAGAACCCTTCATTGATTAGATCAGTCATAAAATTCCGGACGGTATCCGGTGCCTGCGTATTGCATCCCCTTTGTACTTTGCACAGTTGTCGAAAGACGTCCGATCTTGAGAGGGAGGGAGAGGGGGGAAGACGCTTGGAAAGGGATGCCGCTCCGGACAGCGTCCCTGTCCATGCATCGCGCAGGCTAGTACGAAAGGCGAACCTTTATCCTCTTATTCTGGCGATCGTCGAAAAATATCTTAGGGATGTCATAAGGTTGCAATAAAGGTCACGAGTTGGAGAGCGACGAGCGTTACGCGATTACGTGCCGGAAAGACGGATTCGCGTTTCATGACAAACGCGATTTCGTATTTCCGCGTGTACGCAGATATCGCGCAGTGCATTCGCAACGTAATAAGCAATAGCGAGCTTTATAAATAACCGGTCGAATAATACGTATACCAATCATTTATCGTAACGTCCTCTCGCTTGGAATTCTCTCCATGAACTGAATAATACGTATACCAATCATTTATCGTAACGTCCTCTCGCTTGGAATTATCTCCATGAACTGAACTCGCGGAACTGTTAGGATAGGACAAGCCACATTGTTCTGTAATACTCGAAAGCGCGCACGAACTTGGCGGAAATAAATTAATATAAAAGTTTACCGCGAAAAATCTCGAATGCTCAGAAACTGCGCCGCGATCAAAAGAACTTACGGAACACATCGGCGAAATGGACTTACACAACACGACGCTGAGAATGTAAAGTGCAGATTTTTACATCGAAATTGTTGATGATAGTTAAACTCGATGCGCGCGCACAACCGCATATACGCGATCACCGCGTATCCCTACCGTTTTCGAGAAGTGGATTGAACTTCCGGTTTAAGAGGAGACTTACTCCAAATAATTCGTCTCGGCATCAAATAGAACTTGTTTTCTGGTTTCCCGATAAAAGCGAGCGTCGAGGACGAGTATACGTCGCGATGTCGCGGAAACACAGGATATCGCGATCGATATGGTCGAGGCACTGACAATAACCAATTAATGCCGGTCATTAAGCATCAGTGACAGATCGCTCACGCCAAGCGTCCGTGCCAGCTATCGAAATGATATCTGCGCCGTGTATGCATAATTCAACGGGCCGCAATATCGGCTGCATCGTGAAAAATGCACGTCGATCTGTCGCGCGTGGATCGCATGGACATACGCGTAGAAGCGAAGTATGGAGGGTGAGAGGGCGGGGGGGGGGGAGGTTTGCTTTTTGTTCTATTTGGGAATTCGGTCGGTCCATCTCAATTATCTAACGAGAGCGAAACAGCGTCGGGTATAACGTATCCTAAATATTTCGGGTCTATAGAGATGTTTCGAATATCAAATATGATTGAAAGGTCCTTTTAGCTTTTTAGACCGTACGTGATGAGAACTAAATACGGAATTAATTTATTTTTAATAGTTTTGTTCTCTCTCCACGCGATATATAATCCTGCCATACATATATAACTCTTATATATCAAACTAACAGTTCTTTTATCATAAAATATAATTTTATCGTCTTCTATATAATTTCTTTTTCCTACATAGTGAAAAAATTCCAGCAAAAAGTGTCGTTGACAATTTCAGGTTGAAAACTGGAAAGAAATTTTAGATTTATATTCTGTTTTCAATCAGTTATTTCTGTCAAATTTTAAGTTTTGAATTTTTAAAGAAGTTTTCGATTTGCTGCAGTTTGTGTGTAACAATAACAATTTTGAGATGGTTAAGAACCGCGATTATTTATAGTATATGAAGCGAAGAATAGTTTCTACGCGCATAGAATAGATTTAATTCCAAATAAGAGTGTCTAACACCCAAAAACACCTTACTCGAATATAATGTATTTATACGCATGCTAGTTACACTTAACTGGGAACGGGCTGTCTTGTTATTACGCGAGCGCTTACGAACTTTTGTCTCTCTTAGGGGAGAGTAATATATATATATATATATATATATATATATATATATATATATATGTAGGTCTGGAAGTATGTTCCGGGACTTTTATTTTTGATATCGGTATATTCCGGGACATTTGGCAGTTTCCAGGACTGTCCTGGAAAAAATTGATGTCCTACGGCATTTTTTGGGACAGTTTTTTGAATCTGATTACATATATATGCGTTATATTCCAGGACTGTACATTTCAAAAAACGTAAACAGTCCCGGAACATACCTCTGGACCTACATATATATACATATGTATGCACATATATACATACGTGTGTGTGTGTTTGTTTATATGTATGTACAGAGTTAAAGTCTTTCCGAGTGTCTGACGAGTATACGTCTTTAGAACACGCGCGGAGGACGTCGACCCAAGAGAGTAATCGGATATCCTGCCGTTGACAGATTCCTTAGGAGATTTAACGGTACATTAGTCCCGGAACATCCTATACAGGCCGATAGGGTACCAGACTCGGCATATTATTCTATGTTTACGGAATTTGCGTCACATGAATCTTCGTCGATCGCACAGGGGGGGGGAGGAGGGGGAAGGGGCGGCCTCGCGGGCGTACATCATCGTCGCGCCGCGCCGCTGAGATTCGTAAGAACGTCGCCGGGACGTATATATACGTCACGGGAATTTATAATAATAATAATCTATGGCGTGCGTGTACATACGTGCGTGCGAGACCGCGCGCGAGTGGCCATTACGTCAAATAACGAAGATTTATGCTCGCACCGTGGCGACGATGTACCGCTCGCATATATAGTTTACGCAGGCAGGTTCGCGATGCAACTATTATATATCGAGATATACCCCAGATATTATGGATCGAGCGTGGCCGGGACTTGAGATGATACATGTGCGTCGATGCCTTGCTTAATCAGATACATTAATTAGCTTGGCGTTAATGGACCCAGTTAGATGCGCGGCTACGCGCGGGGTACCGCGTGTGCAGTCGCGCGCCGCGTCGACCGATCGATGGATCTTCGACGCGCGTTATCGAGCGTCGTAAGCATCTCACGCGCGCGTCGCGCATGATAACTATTATATCGGCACGACGACACGACACGACGATACACCGTGCGATAAGGCTTGTGCCTAGGCATTCCCGAAGTATTCGATACCGAAGAATTTCACGGAGAATTTTATCTTAATTGAATACCTCGATTAATTAGCGTTAATGAGCCGGGTTGCGCGCAATCACGTCGCAGCTATCGGACGAGGGGTCTTCAACGGGGTAATTATCGGTCGACATATGCCGGATTGCCGGCTGCATGCAACACAATGGCTTTCCCGTGAGATATTAATACAGGGGAATAATTAATTCGTCCCGGCATTCCGCCGAGAATCTCTACCCGGTATACCCTCCCGGAAAGCTGAAGAATCGCTCAAGGAATTTCGCCGCAAGCCACCTAAACGTCAGCGGGGGGCGGGGGAGGGGGAAAGGGAGCGGCGTATATTGTTAAGGATTACAGATGGGTGACGTTACGTATCGATCGATCGCCCATCCGGGCGACGTCTTGGCTCGGCTTTTTTCGCGCGACTACATAATCTATCCAATCTATCACGGCGAATAAATCAAAACGCTCGGCGAGAAATCGAATTCACTTTTGCAGCGCGAATAAATGTCCGGCCCCGGCGGCTACGATAAATTCATTGACATATTTCATCCGGGGCAGCGACGGCGGCGGCAACGACGGCGGTACGTGGCGGCGGCGGCGGCGGCGGCATTCTAGTTTGCGCCGTCGTGTAATTAAATTACAGCGAGCGAAATCTAAAGTTAGCGAAACGAATTCCGCGAGAGCGCACGTATTGTGCCGATAACACGCCGGCTGACCGATGACGTACGTATCTACTTCCGTCGCGTCGGGAATAGAGACGGTCGTGTTTTGGATCGAGCCAGTTATAAATCGGCACGATTTTGTTGCCATACGCGAAATAAAGCGCCCATAACTTTTACCGTATCACGATAGTCGGTTATAGCGTAAGTTATACGTAATTCGCCGTATAGCACACTACACGAACATTTTAATCTCGGCTTACTTACTTATATTTATAAATTCGATCGAAACACATAATCACATTCGACGTACGCTAATACAGGCCTGTATTGGACGAAAGATTTGTCATAAAAATTTTAGAAAATAATTTTACAAAATATATTGAGAATGATACACCGTTAAATGTTAAAGGATAAAATTGAACCAATATCTTGAGTTAAATAACATTTTGTTATTTTTAACTGTATGTTAAAATTTATTATTTTGACACAAAATAGTATTATTTTAGCTCCGTTGTTTTAATTAAATTAACGACACATTAAGTAGGAGTGGCGACTTATAGGAATGGTTAAAAATGACTCAAAAATTGAGTATAATATGACACTAAATATTTAACGGTGCAGTAGATTACGAAACATAATATAGAGATTGTGTTTCTCTCGAAAATAACCCTTCGAAGAATTTAAAATTCATTTTGAACCTGTCTTAACCCTCCGTAGTCACACCGGGTCAATTTGACCCGAGCCTCAACTTTGCTCGTAAATATCTTGCGCGCGTAACTTGAAAAATGGCGGGCATGCCGCCCTCTAGCTGTAGTTCAAAAAACAAAAAAAAATAAAAAAAAGAAAGAAAAAACAAATTTTTCGCAAATTGTTTTTATATGTTAAACATTCCTGAGGCCCTTCTTTTTTTATAGCAATCAATTTAGCAATATCGCAAGTGTATTCGAGAATTTTTTCAACACAATCGGTGGATAAATGGTCAAATGGCGAACGGTCAAAGTTCGTCTCGAGTCAAAACGACCCAGAGGACTTCCTTGTTTGTAAAAATAGGTGTGACTACGAAGGGTTAATCCTTTTGCAAAAGGTGCCATTTCTTTCTTGCCTGAATCATCTATGATAAAGAGATTCTGAGAAAGCAATTCCAGCAAGTCAAGAGAATAATCGCCTAATAAAGACGAAATCTCGTCGCTACTACTTTCTTATCGTTCGATTTATATTCGCGCTGAATATAAAAGTGTTTAATATTTTATTCGCATTAAGGTCTCGCATAGAGTTCACGTGACAAAAGTGCGGCGGTTATATTAGAAGCGCCACGAAATTGCCGCGACGTATGTAATTAAGTATTAAATCGCGCAATTTCTATTTCAGCGACCTGGATTATTTTGCGCGCGGCTATATCGGTTGAAAGGCCGTGTGTTCATGTCATGTTCGTTTTACGAAACCGCATTGTACGTCGAGAGAAAATGAGATCGCTTGAAGAAACTTTGCACACGCCCGTCTCGTAAGAAGTATATTATGATAATCTGATATAAAGAGTATTTTGATGATATAATATAAAGTATTACGGCACTCCGCTTTTTTCTGCAGATACTCCCCGGTACCGGAGTTAAAAGAGCTTAAAAAGAGCAAGAGTCACAAGGTGACTTTGTACTCGTAACGCGAACTCCATTTTCTCGGTGTATCTTATTCATACGGCATTAATACACACTTTTGACAGTAATATAAAACAATAATTCGCGTATACTTTTATTATCAGAGATAAGTTTTCTGATATGGGTCAATATGTCTCTCCGACTGAAATACGTTGTGTCATCTATAATTGAATAAACAGTACCACGGTCCTCGTGTCTATTGAATATTTAAGTTTCCTTCAAGCTTGGGAGGACAAGAGCGGCGCGTTTTTTTTTGTCGTATTATTCTCGCGTCACGCGAAATTTTATTAATGTTGCATATCGTGTCTCAGTGCAGCGCAATGCTGCGCAACGTGCACATATAATTTTCTTTTCTTTTTAAATCCTAATGTAGAGTAATATTAAGTTTACATATGTAAGCCAGTTGTCGACCAGTCGCTCCTGGCTAATTACTGTTATCGCTTTTAATCGCTCTGCGTTCCAGTTTAAAACCCTCCGATTAAGTGCGGCGTTAACTTCAACGAGTAGCAGAACGGCAAGAATTTTTAGGCCCCATCCCAATAATTACGGGTTGTTACGGCAATGCTTGGCCTTATAATTTGCACGATACTGACGGAAGCTCGAATTCCGTTCGCACAGAACGCAATTACATAAAAATCGAGCAAAGATTCAGTCGACGACAATCTTCGCTTGGAAAGTTAGTATCGATTCGTCTAAGGCAACGTACACGTCGAGAGAAACTTACACGTGATCGCGTTAGAAAGACGCATTGCGGGTCGATAAATTTTTAAGCATCGTGTCCAGAAAACGCAGTTGGAATACTTTTAAAGCACTTCTCGCCAATATTTCGCATTATCCAACTTTACTGTTATCTAACGATTTACAATCGTTACATTTTTTCCTTAATGTACATTACTTTGATTAATTAGGATCGACAAATTCGTCTGCTCAATAGCGTTATTTTGTAATAATATTTCTGACCCACTTGACCGATTTGGATTCATATAATGATATTTTTGAAAATGAAACTAATTTTTCTCCAAATCAAATATTCTGTTCTTTTCAAATTATCATTTTCTTCAAAGATACATATAACAGAATATTCTAAAATTATATATAAAACGTATTATATATGTATATTCAGGAAGAATACAATACCTTTCGCAAATATGCATATAATTTTGGTTCAAAATAATTGAAGTCTTTATAGGTGCAAATATAGGTTGTCCGAGAAAATCTGCGAATTCGTGTGTGCGAACGAGTAACGTAGCTTAAGATTTTAATTCAGTTTCAGCACGTATAATTATGCGCGCGGCAAGAAGCTCCTCCTCCGGGCTCTGCCGTATCCGAGATCTTAAGCCGCTTAGTTAGCTGTAAAATAGCGAGGCTGCGCACCCCGGGGGAACAAAGAAAATACGGATTATACGGGAACATTCGACGTTCACGAGACTCGTCCGTTTACCCTGCCAAAAGGGTTATTAAAACCAATATAATCATAAGTATAATTACGCGAAAATTTTGCGTAGTTTTCACCGGAGTTGCCCCATCAGCACAAAAATGCGCACACATGCATTCAGAGTGAAATTTTTGTGAAATACGTTTTGATGAGAGAGAGAGAGAGAGAGAGAGAGAGAGAGAGAGAGATGCGTGACATCTTCACTGACATATACCTACTCTTGGAAAAAAAAATGAAGTCTATTTTAATATAATGTTGTTTCAACAGAAAAGAATAGGAAAAATTAGCATAACGGCGCATGACAGATTCAGTTGAAGCTTTAGTCGGAGACATCCTGCAACGTCAGTTAAATAATAAAGGCGGATTTCGTTGATACTGCATTCATAAAGCGATGAAACGATTAAAAATTCCATTAATGCTTATAACTTTTCATTATAATTCAAATCGGTTCGCAATCCGATAGAATTCTTTCATATATATATTTCTCTCGGATTCAAAATTCCATAAAGTTAATAATACACAAATGTAATTTCCAAATAAATTTAAAAACAAATTTTTATCGCCCTTACTATTACGAGTGTTTATAGATGCTTCTTGACATATAATTTCTTTCATCAGTGTAATCTTTTTTCTTTCTTTCGATTTCTTAAAGTAATTTCTTTTCTTTGCCACAGTTTAATTAAATTTATGTATCCAGAATTTTATTATATTATTAAATTATATTAAAATTGTCTTGTTCAATTATTTATTAAATAATTCTATTAGTATATAGACTCTATAAACGACTTGTACATACATTATGATTAAGAGGGAGAGAAGGATGGAGTACTGATCAACTATTAATCCGTGCACAGATTAACTGTGGGTAATTTATGTGCGTTAAAGCCACTAAATACTGATGAGCGCACCTGCTATATAAATGACGGCGTATGTCAGTCAGTCATCGTAAGTTACACGTAGACTTAAGGCGCCGCAGGGCTAATCGGGTTATGCGCGTACGTGCGTGCATATGTTCCTACGTATGTAAAGCATTTGGAGTGATTTAGTGCTCGCTGAACTCTACAGGGCGAAAGGTATTTTACTTAGAAAATGCAAAAACAGACCAACGCGTATATATATCACCGTAATAAATTTCTACCGAATTGTGCAGCGAAGGCGGCAATATTTCTCGTTAAAATTTAGCAAGAATCTCGTGTTATTTCGTTATCGAATGAAATATATCGCGTAATACGTGAATGATTGATGAATTCGGGATTTATAAAAATCACTTTTTACATCGATAACTTTTAAATAAGATATATGAGAAAGATAGGAAGAGTCTTCAATTTGCGACATGATCAAACTATTATTTTTTGCCCGATCTGCGTTTATTCGTTTCTTGTAAAATTTGTATCAACTAATTACGTAACAAATTTTACTATTATATCCGCGTATAGCATCTCGAGTTTTATAACTCATAATCTTTGAAACTATAATATCGGGTCTGTAATCTATTTTATAACGCGTTGAAAAAGCTGTCGAAACTTACTTATGGTGTTTAAGTTAACGCGTGCATGCGAAATTGCTTTACGGTCGCCCGGCTCTCTGACGCCGGAACCTTTATGAAACCTTGTTTTCTTTTATAGTGCGCGATACCGAGATATTAAACCGTCGATATGAAACTGAGATCTCGCCTCGCCCGCACACCGAATGCGCGGACATTTCCTCCTACGCGCCGGATTTATGTCCCCTCGTAAACAAAGCGGGCCCCTAAGCTGATTTAACGTCGATCCGCGCATACCGGTGTGTCAGTATCAGTTACGTGCCAGAGTGCGGTGAATGCAGTGACACAGAAATTAACTCTAACGTCTGGTCCGGAGAGACTCTAGACTCGGAGAACAACGTGACGCGCGTTCTGCCATTCCTATTTCGGTTAAAATCGTCGTTTCCCAGTCGATAGATATAGGGGACGCTGAGGAAATTTCGTCTATAAACTCTGAAATTTCTATGCTGGAGATTTAAAAAGATCAAAGAATCATTCCTCCTCTAAATATGAATTTAGAAACTCATTCTGCTTTAAATAATTATAGAAATCCGTCTTTTGCGAATTTATATATAATATTTAAATTTAAATTATAAAATTTCAACATACATTCCAAGACGTTTGTAAAATATGATAAAAAAAAAAAGATTTTATATAATTATTATATATTTTAAACAAAAGTAATCGTCGATTTAAACAATTACGAATTTTAGAAATCTAAATATGAGCACTGGGGCGGTGGATTGTCATGAATAATAATGCGAAAATAGTTTAATTTAATTACAACGTCAATGTAGATTATAGCGAATGACGGGAAAATTCGGGAGATATGTGTGCGTATATGTGTAACAGTTACTCACACTTTATGTCCAAGTTCAGTGGATTGCTCTCGCCGTCGCCCTCTTGATTATTGCCGATGCACGTGTAAATCCCAGCTCTACTGCGAGTGACACTTTGCAGCACCAGGCTCTGATTACTTATTATCGTTCCGGTCGCCGTGTTGTGATACAGCGGATTGCCCTGCGAATGCGAAATCAAACGAGGTCACGTTGTGTTTACAGATACCGTGAACAAACGCGGCTCAGAATGCAAGTAATAGACTACTTAATCTTGCAAGAGATATTTAGCAAATCGGAAGATGCATTCTCGAAAGCGGGAAAAAAAAACAAATCAGAATAATCTTCCTTGTCTGATAAAAAAGGTATGAAACAGTTGGCTACACAATGTAAAATAACAAATAATTCCAACAATAAGTACTATACAAAATATGGATGGCTAAGTACACTTGCTACGCGCGATATTAACGCTGCAAAAAATACGGGTGAACTTTTTGTCCTTTTTTTCGCATACGGGCTAAGCTATAATAAATCCCGCATGAGAAATTCGCGACGAGGAACGCTGACAGTTTTTCGATCTCTCGCGTCCCCTCGTCGCATGTGCGACTTTCGAGACTGCAAAAGCGGCTTTGAGTTTTCACGAAACAAATTTCGAGTCTTTGAATCGAGGGAATTGATTGGGATTTGCGTTTTGCGGTGTTTCCGCGTTTACGACATTCGTTCGATAAGAGCCACCGAAATTGGCTCGACGGATATCAAAGTTCGAAGAGCGTTGCAATAACTTTAATGTTGCAACATATAGATTTCAAATATTATCCCTTTGACTTATTTTGTAGATACATTTATTAGTGGATGAGTCAAAACTTGTAACAAGTATTTTTTAGATTCGTTGTCCCTTAGCAAACATTTTTTTTGACAAGTAGTGTCAATCAATAACTTCTAAATATAATTTATTAATAAATAAATATATCTAGTATTATTATCCGTCACTGCAATGTTTTCTCGTTATTATTTATTATTCATTTATGTTAAGTAGACTTTTTAGTTTAACAGAACTCTCTTTTTTCGTCTTATTAAGATATGTATTGTTAACAATTAAGAGATCTTGAAAAAAAAAAAAAACATTTAAATATATTCGCTTAAAAAAAGAGATTAAAGAATTTATTTGAAAAAAATGTTTCCATTTTTTAAATTAATGACTATATATTTAATGCCGTGAATATGTATTTCGACGGCAATAAAAGTTACGTTTTGTGTCGTCGGATTAAAAATAAATTTAGGATGATTGAATACAATTGCTTTCCGGCCGTTTAATTGCGACAGGATATATCTTGATTTATACCTGTGATTCATGCTGTGCCATCAGTTCCAAATCAATCGCGTCTATGACTTTATCATGGATAAAGACAAAGCGTTCGAAACGATTGAACGGATTAAAACACATTCGGGCATTGACAAATGGCATTCTTATTAATCACTGATAAAATGCTCCAATTTATATATCTGCAGTTCGATCTACGCTGTTATTTCCGTCTCATATCAATCACGCGAATCATTCTAACAGCGAGAAGAAAAACATTGCGTACTCGAGCGTACGTTTAGAATAAATTTGGATAAAGCGACGCGATGCCGATGAATTACCACTCGTGTGGACATTTCAATATTCGTGTCGCGCGATTCATATTGGCAATCTCGTATATCAAACACGCGGATTATTCTGATATTAGTAAAAAGAAATCAGAGATTTTACAAGCGCAGTTACTTGTTTGGTAATTAATTTTAAAAAAACCGACACTACAACATGTCTAATATTATCTTCTAGTTCAAATAGAACATACAAATATTAATAAAACGATTCTAAAAAAAACTTTACGCATTAGATATCACAGCTAAATTATTTTGAAAGTTTATAATACGACACATAAAATGTTTTGTAAATAAGGCGCATTTGGTCACACCTGGATTTGCTCGATAATGTTCTCTTAAAATGTTCAAAACTCGTTCAGCATTCATTAATCAGAAACAAAGATTATTGACAATCATTTCGCATACGTATTAAAGTATTAAAAGTTATATTACGTATTAAACCGTTAATAGTTACGTTGTCTCGATCACGCGGAGGGGGAGGGTCTAATTTGAGACAAGGACAATTACGCGACTTTCCTTAAAATGCAAAGTGGTTGTGAGAAGGGTCATCCGGTTGTGAAAAAATTTCTAAAGCCTGGCCGCTCTCCGAAGATTAATTACTGTGCGAGGGGTCCGCTTTATATGCGTCCTGCGCATCAGTGTGTCTCGGCGATACGAATCCCAGATCAAACGCGCGAGTTTTCGGACGGAAGTTGGTGTGACGCAGGTGCGCGCCGTCGTTCCCTTATCTCGACGCGATTAAGCTTCGTCGGCTTATATATTATCGATTTCTGAACTGGATTCGTTATCTGCGCCCCATGCGGTGCGCGAGCTGTGTGTGCGGACTCACGTTATGGCGCCAGGAAACCTTGTAAACCCAGGGATTGGACTTGATGTTGCACTCGAAGTAAACGTCGATACCCTCCCGAATAGCGCTCGAATTCAAATTGCTGCCAAGCTCGAGGGTAACCACAGGCTCGTCTGAAAACAGAATCGACATCAAAGCTGAAGCGCGCGAAATGTGCCAATTAATATGAGAGACGCCGCTTTAATTACAGTAATTGGCGTTATTAGTGCTTACTGCTTAGATATCGATATAAACAGAAAGAAGAGGAAAAAACGCGAAAACGTAGTCGTAGTCGTGAGTTGCATGGACGGGAAAGGGAACTTTTCTTTTAGCGCATTTTGATACTAACTTACTAACGTCAACTCGCCGATCGACAAATATCTATTTGACTTATCTTATACATGTAAATTATACCGAGTTTCCAGAACTCGATTTCAGTTTACTTTTCTTTCCCGTCTTGGCCTCATATTCAGAGTTAAATATTTTTTCGCACGTGCGATTCGAGTAATAGGAAGTTATAAAAAATCATTGAAAGATTGGTTGGTCGATTAATAATCATTTCTTGTCGAAGTAATAGGAAGTTATAAAAAAATCATTGAAAGACCGATCGGTCGATTAATAATCATTTCTCGTCGAAATATTCGAGACAGAAATTTCGTTAATAGTACCATTCGCGGCGCGGGCGCGGATGTATAGTTTTCGATACCTATAGTCTCGTAAATAAATGGTCAACCGCATCGAGTGCTGGCGCATTTCCCCATTGAGAGACCGTCGTCCGGTATCCGTTCCGCGGTATTATCTTCGCGGGGGAATAAAAAAAAGATCGCCGTATCGAGTCGTTACTTATGATTCCTTTCGCGGCAACGCCCGCCGCCCGCGAATCCGATAATACCGATTCGCCGATTCGCGTTCGCACAATAAACGCAGTAAGAGTAAATTTTCTCGCCGTTTCCGAGCGCCGCGCCGTCCGCTCCGTGGAATTACGGGCGGACGCGACTAATGGAAAAAAACCGTGGAAAGACGAGGAAATGGGGCTGCCAAGGTAGTCCGAAGTGGTGGAAATGCGGCGCGTAATCGGACTGAATCTTCAGCTCGGCGGATCGGCATGTGCCATTAATTTCCAACGCGAAACTCCCCTCTCGCTTATCCCGCGCGCTCTCGCGTATCTCGTTCTCTCTCTCTCGCGGACCGGTTAGAGGAAAACTTTTATATTGGACAGTGAAATCACGGCGTTAATCCTGGCCGGCTGCAGCGTCGGACTGCGACGCTTCGCGGCGATTCGTCCTGCAACTTTGCGTATTAATGGCGTTGGAAAGTTGCACCGGGGGTGCAATTTGGACTACGGCGTGGACGGCATCGGCATTCGCCCGACGACATGATCGTTGGGCCCCATGCCGATATCCCCCGCGCGCAAATAAATTTGAAAGAATGTATCCAACACAGGAAACCGTCGTATTTGTAAACGTTTCTGGTTGTCGACAACCGGCATTGAACCGAAGAAATTCAGGACGTCTAACGCGAAAAGAAATTTTCGTCAATTGCGAAATTAGCAGTGCATTAACAATATTTTATTTTTATTTATTTATATTGAAGATGCTTTGACTGTTGCAAGGAATTATTAGCGCTCCGCAGCGCATATCCATTCTTTCTCATACTAAATGTAAAAAAAATTATATTAGATCACTTAACAAATAATTTTATGTTTCAATTTTGTTGTGTAATCTCCTCGATCAAAATCATTGAGTAATCACTTTCTTAGAATGTAAATACTTGTGCAACTTATTTTTAAATCTGTACCTACTGCAAGTTTATTCTTTTATTAAAATAAAGTAATTAAAAAAATTTTTTTTGAATATTAAAATATTTTAATAATTTTTCATGGCAGAAAAATCAGTTCAGCCAAGAAATCTCTTGCTATCCAGGTTTCAGAGTGTGTGACGATTTTTAAAATAAAATAACGTAACCGCTGCGATGAATTTGATCCCAACGGTAAATGTTGTTGCGTTTTACGCAAACAATCCGCCAATATAGCGGCAAAATGCAAAGTACAAAGAATAGTTTAGAGAAGTAAATTCTCGATTGAAATTTTTAATGTTGACTTTATAGAGCATACGTAACGCGCGCGCGCGCGCGCGATGACATGCATGCACAATGTGCTTGTAAAAATATTACACTGATGGAAGTTTCTATTGTGCGATCGCATACGCGAGATGTGAAATTGCGAGAACACCCCAGTGCGTTTTTGTGAAAACACTCACGGTATATATTGAGCTTCCATCCTTCCTCCATCTCCGAATCCGGAATATCTGGTACGCTGGCGCGACAGTAGAGGAACTTTCCGGCGTCTTCGATACTCGGCACGAATGTGAGGATGCTGGTTGTTACGTTGCCGTCGGGACTCGTCTGCCGGCAACGAGATTTCATGAATTTAAAACAGTTTACCGAATAATTTAATAATCGCGGTATGCATACACATTCCGAATCGCCGTCGTGATCGGATTAGAGCTACTAGATCACAATAATTACGCCAATATTGGACTTACTACTAGTCAATTACAGTGCGCTCGATATTCGCATCTCTAAGAGTTTACAATGATCATATTGAATAAAATATAAATTGCGCGATTGTTGCGTTTATTTTAAAAAGTACTAATATAAGCACATAAAACGAAAATATTAATGACGGAATTGAAAAATTAATTATGTAACAAATTTATTCTCCTAACAGCCAGATGATAATAATACATTAAATACAAAATTGAGAGTTAATTGTGTGACAAATTTGTTCTCCTGACAGTATTATAGAGAATAACAATACAAAATACATTAATAATAAAATTGAAAAATAAATTGTGTAACAAAATTCTTCTAATTTATTAATATTTTAGATAATAATATACAACAGAAATTTTTTTTTATTTTTTGCAGCTTTGCATTTTATTTGGTAAATATTAGTAAATAATTGAGCTTATGCAGTTTATACATATAATTAACAATTTATCGCAAAAGTGCGATGTGTTTGTGAAAAATTCGTTTGTTGCCTCGAAACAGCTTCTCGCGTGCAGTTTACGCAATTCTGTCAATTTTCGAAAAATAAGAAAATAAATTAAAAAATAATCGCAGACCCATTTGGAGCAGAGTTCTCGGGGACAAGTGTGTCACGTGTGATTTACGAGAGTGCATTAAATCGCCGACAATCTATTTTAAATCGTACCGTCTCCCGTGCATTTCGCAGTATCATGTTCCCTTTGGACCATGCGATCGTCGGGCTCGGTCTGGCTCCGACAACCTCGCAACCTATCTCGTAGGTCTTGCCGGCGCTAAGTGGACGGTTCTCTCCTTGAATCTGGACCCAGAGCGGTTTCACTGTAAAAGAGTGTGTCACACTCGGATTTAAGCGCACCCATCGATCCGCGCGCGGGTCGTGAAGCTAATAGAAATTTCTCCGGTAAAGACTAAATCCACCGACGCTTCCCGGGTAAATTGTAACAATCGATACGCGACGATTTTTAAGCACCGATTTAATATAATAATTAAAAAAAATTAATAATTATGAAGACGCATTTTTGGCAGTTGTATATATCTTCATTTTGTATAATGCAATAAATTAACCATATGCGTCCCTTTTTTCCTTTTTTAATACTGTGTATTTGCTATAATATTTATTATATAATAAATAATAATAACATAATAATGATGTTATTATATTATCATGATTTGCAATTTAGCCGTCAATTATTAACAGTAATAAATATTAATATATGTATTGTGCTGTTTACATACTTTTCCACGTAAAACAGAACGAAATTTATGAAATGAAATTGTGAATTCTTTTCATTTGCTTTTTATATCGCAACCGCAAGATCTCTTTTCGTCGATACTCACAGTTCATATCAAGTGACACCGAACTTGATATCGGTGTCACCATGTTGTTGTTCGTGGCTTGGCAGGTCAGAAATGCGCGCAAATGTTCGCGGCCTAACTTTTCCAATTGCAGCACGTTCCGAACCCTTTTAGCATCCACGGTTTCGTAGCTATTGTCCAGTAGAGCAGTTCCCTGCCACCATGTCACTCGTGGTTGCGGTCGCCCTGAAGAAACATAAGGGTCCAGAGTGGTGAATACACGTCGGTGCTACGTCGCGCTAATGACATCCGCTCAGCGTGTAATCACATCTCGACTTAACGCACCGTTATATAGGCAGAAATATGAAAATTAAAATCTTTATTGTGACGCTAAAGTCACTGAAGTTTCTGAGAGAAAGTAATTTAAATTCCAAAAGTGCTAACAACGTGGTTGCATATTAATCTTTTTGAAGTAATTATATCTTTTAAACATATGTTTTTTTTATATTATTGTCGAAAGACTTTGATTGCCATTCATTTTGATAAGAAATTATTTCAAAATTGAGAAATAAATAATTACATATCGCTTCACATACATCTATATTACTGTCGCATAAAATACTATTAATATAAAAAAAATTAGTTTATTACTGAGAGAGATTAATAAATTATGTTGAAGCAGCCACAACATTCTATCGATATGCGGTGTGACCAACTGACTAAAAGATATTAACCAAATTTTCTACAACATTTTCTACATCAAGGCAAGAGACAATGCCTTTTAGTTTTATATTTTCCCAATATTCGATATTTATACTTTGTTTTATCTACGAAGACGTTACCTCTATTGCTCGAAATTCAAAACGCGGGGCCACGTGTAATACATTCGCCTGGAAGTGTCAAAGAAATCGAGCCGCATTTATTTTGCGTAGTACTGCAAACTCAAGTACTGCAAGTCGAGGCAACTATGGCGCCTGAGCGTTATAGAAGGCGAAATGCACCGAAAGTGCATCGACGCGTCATGCACTTACCACCGGCGGCGACACATGTGATATTGAGAGACGCTCCTTCGCTGTACGGGCCAAGGATGTAATGAGGAATATGAGACCTTCCATCTTCGTCCAATATGCTAAGCTGCTCCGGCGGTACTGTAACAATTTTCACAATAAGAAGCTCTTCATTTTTCCTCTTATTCGGAGTGTCTATATCAGAACGGTGTCTATATCAAAATAAAGGGGCTTGGGGACGAATCAATTTACGCAACGATGTATCAATATAACGTCACCTAAGAAGATAAAACGCTACTACGGCGATGTCAGTAAATCCCCATTCAACGCAAATAAAAAGATCCGCAAGGATCAGAGTAAAAAATCTTTAGAAAAGTAAAATTTAACGCTAAAAAAATGCTAGAAAAAATATGCGCTTTATGTAAAAATGTTTTCAGCAAAGATATGTCATTAAACTGACACGCAAACTGCTCTATGGAATATTTTTGAACCGCTAAATTTGAATTTAAAACGAAAATCTCTGAATTCAAAATGGCAATTTTAATCTGACGGAATTAAATAAAAAACGTGAAAAACCCTAAATGTACGTCAGCCGCATAAACTGCAAGTATGCGGACGGCGTACAGATACCTCGCTAGCACGCAAAGTGTTAATGAAGTCGAGAGAATGGCGGTAATTATTGTTATCAATTTTATTCTGATCTCATCTTCGTAATAGCGTCATTTATTCCACAGAAAAGAATTTAAATAAAACTGTGCTTTATATAGACACGCTTATTCCTTCTTTATAAAATAATTTTGGTGTAAAAGAAGAAAAAATTCGAATAATAAAACAAACATGCAAACGTCATAGATGTTACTTACTTTTTTAAAGATTGACTTAAGAAACGAATTGTGTTTGTGCAATGGAATTGGAATTTTTTCATACGACATATTTATCTTTTCCGAATTCAAGAGTTAGGCTCTCGCAAGTATATACTATACTTAATCAACACTAATGTCATGCGGGAAAAAATTCGCGATGCCACTATAATAATGCTAATATTCGCGTCGGCGTGCGAGTGCCGGCGCGAAGTGCGAGGTGAATCAATTTGCACGATGATGTATCAGTCTGCGGCGTCACGTACCGCCTTTACTATTAAGGGAATGTTATTACCCAAGATAAAAAATAAATTTTTATACACCGCTGGCGGAGGGAGTCGGTGTCTATCCGCTCGGTATTATCGGCCACGGTCACGTAACCGTTCTTCCATTAAGGGAAACGTTACTCCAACGCGTTGCGAAAGAAAAAGTTAAATGCAGCCATGGTGCACTGTTTTGAGAGCGTACAGCGTACGCGCGCGAAGTGGTCGCGGATACCGATATCGACTATTGGACGATAACGGTGTCGATTACATTAGATACGGCATGGCGAACGTAAATAGCAAACTGATTAACGTAATAATCTCGGGGTGTGTCATATATACGGTCCCATCATTCGGAATTCAATTATCAAAATTTTTCAATGCACTGAGAAAAAAAATTTGTCAATTCCAAGAAATATTTAGTCCGATACGTTCAACTAAACATTTTAGTTAGTTAACTAAACATTAGTTGAATTAATTAATTCTTGATTAAAGAAACAAAATAAATTGTTGAAACAACTAATATTTAGTTAACTAACTAAAATGTTTAGTTGAACGTATCGAACTATATTTCTTGGGATTAACAATTTTTTCTCTCAGTGTGATTATCGCGATAATTATCTGTCTGTCGTAGAGATTTCGTGCAATTCGTTGTTTTTGCAATTATCAATTTTTGATTTATCAAGCAATTTGAAAATGATGATTTGTTTTGTCGTCGTCGAGTGATTTAAACCAGAATAGGCGCGCTATTATTTACGAGAAAAATAAAGAATGAGCTTTTCATATCGAAAGCTTTTCGATACAAATAATTTTCTAAATGTTTTTTAGATTGCTCATTTAGATTGCTCGTTACCAGAATTATCAGATAGATTTAATTGGATACGGTACAGAAGCAGTAACGTATATTCAAAGGAACACACGCCGCGGTCCCGAGAAAGTTACAAAGAAACGTGCCTCGCTTCCCTTTATTGCCGAGCGAATCTTAGATTCAAGTGGAATATCAGGTTCAATGCGGAATATCGTTTAGGAACTCACTGATGACCGTTAAATTGACTTTGCTGTTGCGCGTCGGCGACTGCTTGAAGTCGACTCTGCATCTGTAAACAGCTGCGTCGCTCTCCCGGACCTTCTCCAGAATGAGTTTCGCGGGGCTTTCGGAGTGCTTAAAGAACGCGCGTCCTTCTAGGCTGTGATCCTGCCAGTGATTGCCTTGATCCGGGCTGTCCCTCCCTCTCGTGTCGAAACTGCAACAAAAATTAAATTTTATTTTATTAGGTGATGAGCTTATTTCGAAACATACTTTGCGAGTCACTTAAAGTCAACAGTATTTAATTTGTTTTAATATTTAAAAATATCATAGATATATGTATTAACAGACGATCAGATTTTACTGAAATATAGTTGGCATTATTGTGACAAGATAAATACATGATAAAGTGCAGAATTATGAGTGATTAACTCCAGGTACAATATATTATATTTATGATTTCGCGTTAAAGAACGATCGGAAGAGTTTGTTTATAAAAAACCGTAAATAAGAAAAGCTACCGCGCCTCTTATTTTCCCTTCTTTTTCCTTCAATACTCACTAATGCGCGTCATCGTGTTTCTCAGACAGGCGGACGTATAGAGAGAAACTTTTATATTGCCCCTATTAAACTCTCACGAGACGGTCAATCGAGAAAAATGCTCCGACGTGGCGCAGTTACCAAAGAAAAGTACAGAGTCACGCAGGATTCTCGTAGCACACTTTGCCCTCTAATATCGGCCCTTTTACGCTAGCGCGCTGCCCTCGCAGAATTTCTATCGGCAAGAGGCGAACAGAAACGAAGCTAACTGAATTTATGCGGCGTCGTTGCTACAAAGAAATTTTCCAAAGAAATTTGCGACGGATCGGGGCCATAATGAAATTTCTCGGTAACTTTTCAGAACTCATTATTGTGCTTGAGCGAAATTTTCGATGAGGCTTGGGCCCGGCATATTTAACATTTAAAAAGGTAATTTTTCTTCGATTAACAAAATTATTATTGTCGAACATTGCACATATAAGGGATATCTCGAATCTTGATTTTAATTAAAGACTCTTGAATTTCTTTTTCATTAAAATATCATTAAGAATTGTTCGATAAATTATAAATTATACTATTAATGTCTTTTTTTTATCAATATACAGATTAACTATAATCTCGGTTTAACTTACTTTTTGTCTTCTTCTAATTCTTAAAACTAAAAAAAAATAAAAAGTAAGTTAAATCGAGATTAAAGTTAATCTTCATTGATATAGAAATGGACAGAAGTTGCGAATTAAGTTTTCAGAGCTTAAATTGAATAACAAAATCTAATGTCTACTTGAAACTAAACAGTTATTCTTACTTTTAAGAATTTCAATTCGAGATATAATTATGCCAACATAGTTATTGTCAACTATTAAAATATCACGACGCGTGACAATTTTTTTATATCAAATTTTTTCTAAAAAAAACCTCGTTATATCATCTATAGTCAAAATCGGATTTAATGTTCCAAAAATACTAGATATATATTAAAACAACCAAGATAATTGTTGTTAATTTATTCCTTCATTTCTCTTGAATTAGATTCGCACCGCAAGGAGATCTAAAGCGAACGCGATATGTACTCGAGGTATAATAATTAACCGCTATAATTTCCTTATCTCCTGCTCGAACGTATATGCTTATAATGCGCAGTATTATAGTACATCTCACAGCAGTTCTGCGATTCTGTCAGCGTTATTATACCATAGTGTCAGTTATATGCCATGGCATTCTGTTATCATGAAACTTTTAAGCGTACTGTGGTCGACATTGTCTGCATATCGGCGGTCATATTTTCGTTGAGATTTTGAACAGTCGACGTTCACTTTGTGAACGTGCATGAAAGTTTCGTACAATATCTAATTAGTTCTCGACCAAACCAAATACACTGGACCTATTTACAAGTCAAGTGGCAGAATGTTGTAAATAAAACATCTTTTACATATTATAATGTTGTAACAGAAAATATTTTTTGTATTAATATTACCTTTTATATTAATGATACTTTTTTTCATTTATCGCGTTTAATGTGATAAATGTGATAATTGTGTATTTATAGAAAAGACTGTTATACAAAGCTATTTCTCTTTGGATATATATTTTTATTAAAATTTCAAGAAATCCTATATATAATTGCGTTTTTTTCAGTTAAAATAAAACAATATTTATATCAATGCTTCTACACATATTTTTCATCTTGAAAAGAAAAATTGGCGTAAGGAAAACAGTTACAAATTTCAAGCTTGTACTGAAAGTCGGAATTGATTTCATTCGAGGTGTGACGAATGCGTTGCTCGCTCGCGTTGCACCTGCTCAGGTGCGGGTGCATCTCCGAAGCCGGAGAAAGGTTTGCCGCGCAGAACGATATATGTGCAGAGTATAGTTTTCTGAAACCGGTCCTTGGAGGACGTTCGCACTTTTATATGACTCGCGCCAGTTCGCCAAGGCGAGTCACATCGTCAGCCGAGCGTGCGAACGCTCTCGCTTGTCCGAACGATTTTCTGCGTCTTCGATCTTCTGAAGCGCCCTGCTCCGGCTTTTGCCAAATGAGCGATAAATTACGTTAATCAAAAGGGATGCCAGGCAATGAAACGACATATATAAGGAATATATATATGGTGCTTTCGTTAATGATGTGTACCGTTATCATCATTTTCATCTTCAATTTGACACACATCTTGAGCCGCGTCAATTTCAATTCCGATTATTATACGTTATTTCTGGAATTATTGCTACTTCAAAAAGTTGCCTTTATCGAACTTTGAAGACTAATTACGGTGCGATACAAGAGAGACGTGGAAAAACAGGATACAACATTTAAAAGGAGCCGCAGATGTTTGTAATGTTATATTATACTCACTTGGAGCACTGGATTTATCGCGTGTCATATAAGAATCGTTTATAGTTAAGTGTGCATAAAATGCGAATTACTTATGCGTACAAAATATAATTTACAACTGCAGTCTAATAAATGCAATTAATCGCAAAATTACTATTCGACATCGTTTACAAACGTGGTTATCTGTCGCGTAGACATTTCAACAGCGGTGAATAGAGTAATCGCATGTTGGACATGCAGATACAAAGGATTACTACATTGCAAACAGATGAGAGATGCGCATCACACACGTGCAGAACGTGTCACGCTTTTGCATTTCCTTTGTCAACGTTGTAGCATCGCTTTGACTAGCCTCCGAACTATTATCGGTAATCTTCCCTTAATTACTTGCCAAGAGAAAGGAGGAAGTCGACCCACTTCGAGAACAGAATCTCGTTACGAGATGCGACTTTTCGCGAGCATTCTATTAAAGGGCGTCTCAAAATTGCCGGAATTCCTTTCATTTGCGGATTCCTCGGTCAATTTAGACTCGATCGAATTTTTGCAATTTAGGAGGCATTCGTGTATGAAAAAGGTAGCCAATAATTTTGGGATATTCGTCAGTACGACATGTGCGTTACGACTTACATTTGTTTCGTTCGTAACGCTAAATGACGAGCTTCGAGTCGTGACAGCCCAAAGCCGAGAAAACAGACGAAGCTAAATCAATTGGCGCGAGCATCCGGGAGGTGGTGTATCATCAAAAAACAAGGCCGCCGCGGCGCGCCGGAGCACTTCGTCACGGGTCGGGGAAGACTTTCAACTTAATAAAACCGCGCAAAAGTGCCGGCGGGATAACGCGATAGATACGCGTGGTGCGCGCCAGAAGAAATAAATATCGTATCCATAATTTCACCCTGGGATGCCTTTAAAAGCCCACGCTACAATTCATATATCAGAGTCGACGGGAGGGGTGGGACGTGCTCGCGAGAGAACAAGACAATGAAGCGGGAGAGAGAAGGATGAGCGTGGAGCAGGAAGGAGGAAGAAATAAGGGGCACAGCAGCCAATTCGCTATATGGACCACCCTTGGGGGAACACTCCGGCACGATGATAGACATACACTAATGTAAGTGTGTCACAGAGTTGGGTTGCCATCCTCCTGGTTGCGATTCTCCATGTGAGCGCAGGGAAATATGGGATTTTTTAGCTTCGTTTCGTTTCTATGCGTAAATCGCGATATCAACTCGCGAAATAAGTAAGAGAATCGAGCGGGCGCCGCGCCGCTCGAAGGAGGAAGAGAGCGGAGGATGCGTGGGTTACCTTAATCCGGGCTTTTTCCCTGCGATCGAGAAAGCGCCTCGTACGATCTCGAACAACGAGATTAACTCTCTTCCCGTTCTCTCTCTCTTTCTCTCTCTCTCTCTTTCAATCCCACCCAGAGTACATATTAAATTGCGACTCAAACGACGCGGCTTGATACGCTTAGACTTAAATTCATTTATTTATTACCGTTCGGCTCTCTCGGATTTATTATTTCGCGCAAGCAAAACGCAGCGATTTAATCAAATTACCGGAATAATTGCGTTCCCTTCTTCGCCGCGTATTAATTCTCCGTGCGCGTGATTTTGTGCAGACGCATCGATTGTGCGCGTCGGTTGCCAAGCAACGAATACATTATCAAGATCGAGCGTTGTTGTATGCGTGCTACAACGGGATAATTTCGGCTATCTAGCATGCTTAATGCGTTACTCCGCCATTTAGTTAATAATTTTCCTCCGAAAATGCGTGGGCACATCCGGTTCGCAAACTTCAAACGCGATGCGTAAATCCGCCGGCAAATATAATAAGCCGACAATCCCGCGAAGTTAGCAATGCCGGCTGATTACGTTTCAGGCCGTGTAATTTACAAATTAATTGTGTCAATCATCGTAAAATATCCATGCGTCAAGCAATTTGCCCTGTCTGTGCTTGCGGGAAGAATTATGTAATACACGCATATGTATGCATGTTATAAATATATGCGAGCTCTCTCTCTTTCTCTCTCCCTCTCTCTCTCTCTAATCACAATGCGTCTGCCACACGAATTTCGGCGTTAAGTTAATCGCTCGGTTAAGCCGACTCGAATAATTCCGACACGAGGATTCACAGTCATCGTGCTTCCTACGGCAATTGCGCTTTCGTTAATACAAGGAATACGCGGCGGTACTCAAAATATCAACTCCCCGTTGGCGGAATCGTAGTCGAAATTGCAGCCGGCGTCGCGGATCAATTAATCCTCCGAGTACAGTTGGCATACGTTAATTTTTCCTTTGACATACCTCGGCAAACTAATATCGAGCTGTCGAGAGAGAACTTTTCAGCGAATTACAGACATAAGACGCTTAACGGGAAAGTTTTTTCATTTCAATGAAAACAATCTCTTGTAATGCGCCAGTAGTTCTTAGAAAAGAGGTTCAACACGGTAGAAGTGGATTAAACATCCGTTAGGATATCCGTTTTCATCGCGTTATCGTTATCGTTTTTATCTATTGATTTCTCCATTTAATAAATTTATAATAAATTAATTTTATACGCTTTTCAATAATAAATGTATTACAAAAAAAAACTTTAAAAAGTTAAAAAGGATTAGAAATGCGATAAAACGTGCTTTTGTAATTAAAAGAATATTATAAAACGCATTTTAAAAAGCGAGGGTTTTTGAGACTTTTTAAAAATCATATAAAACGGCAAAATTCGTATAATAAATCGTTGCGGAGAGCCAATATGTGAAATTTTAAAAATAACAAAAATATTATACGGTTGAAATATTTTTATACAAACATGAAAATAAATTTTGCATACATATCGAATGATTTAAAAATAGCGAATTACTGTAATTGGAAGATGTTATTTACATGTTAGATAAATGTAATAATATAATGGAAGGAGCAACCAATGTAATCAAAATCAAACCCAATAATTATTCGCAGCAATAGAGGTTTAAAATTTTCTATGCATGAAATACGCGTATGTCGTGCGAGTGGTATATGTAATTCTAATTAGACTGACTGTAAATATGACTTGATAGCGGCACCATTAACAATGATCATATTGCCAGGATCGTTTACGTTGTTCGTTTGATCGACGAGCACATTAACGGTTTCGGCCAATTAACATATCTCTCAGATGCAATTCACTTTGATTTAATGAACGTCGAAGGGTCCTCTAACTGGAACATCGAGCGATTTTCCTGCAGTTCTCTGATATGTCACTTTCGCGGCGCGGAATGTAAATTATGCCTGTCTTTCTGTTTGAGAGGCATTTCCATTTGCGCGAATTAAGTCCAACGCGGAACAAACGGAAGAAGTTCGTTTTCTCAGCTGACTCGAGTATATCCCGTGCATAATCCTTCGTCTCAAGAAATTGATAAATCTCATTTCAAAATAATTACTGTTGCAATTATCTTGGTAGAAATATTATTTATGCCATTCTTCGACCACTGCAAGCTAAATTGTTTTATTATAAAATTACTTCGTCGTACAACTTTATAGTTCAAACAAAAACGTTTAAGGCGTTTCATAAATTATCTATACATATTTACAAATTTGAGAGCGATATATAGCTAATTTTATGAATCGAAAGTTAGTTTCGAGGAAGCTATTTATTATTTCCATTTCTAATTATTTATTATACAAATGAGCAAATTTGGTGCTATAAGTCAAGAGAATAGCATATTACGCGTGTAAAATCGTACACTACAGTTTGCACGTATTATTTGCACACGTTGATAAGAATGAAAAGGAATACAATTTTGTGTTTCACAATTACTATTCAACGTGTGTCGTAATGTATCTCATATTCCTATGTATAATTTGTCTTTTATATATATATATATATATATATATATATATATATATATATCATACGTGGCATTATTATTCCATGGCACATACCATAAGCGCGGCATTGCAATGTTAAATATGTTCGAGAGAATAATTGTGTTACACCTAACAATAAGTCACAATATGAAGCACATTGTACGTACATACATATGCGGGCTGTAAAAATTGACCAAAATTTATAGACACGCACCTTTTATTTACACTTTACAGTAAAAATTTGGGATTGACTTTTGTGAGCGCAAACGTCGAGGCAAAATATTTTTTGTTACAAATCAGTCAAAATAACGGAAATTTTTTCTTTGTTTCTTTATGTAGGTAAAAAAATTGGTTCAATCTAGTGTGATATATCAGACTTTCGAAATAACCGATGCAGCAAAAGTATTTATAGAAACGGGAAACTTAAATCCTTTATGCTAATTTCACCCGAAGTTATAGATATCAAAAGACGGAATCTCTGCAAAATAACTTACAGCGTCAAACGCTGTTGTAATAATAATGAGCACGCACCACCGCGGCTTCGCGGTTTTGTATTCGAAAAGCGTGAACGATATTGCACGCGATCAACATAAGAAGGTATTATACGCGAGAAAGAGAGAGCGAAAGGGAGAAAGATAGAGAAATGGAAGAAGAAGAAATTTACCTGTATATCGGTGCATCTGCCTCCTCCTTATACCAAATAACTAGGTGCAGCTTGTCCCCCGAGAGCGGTGGTTTCACGTCGCATGGTAGCTGAGCAATTCCGCCTGCCACTGCTTCCGCATCTGTCATTGTCACTGTAATGACAAAGTCGGGTCGAGAGTCAGGCCAAGATCATATAACCGGAAAAACGTGGTCGGAATACACGCGAACTGCAGAGCGCGACTAATCTGCCCCGTATTAATGGCTCGATTCGCGCCCGGTGATTTCACTCCCGCACGACGGAGTTTAATCCGCGTCGACGACGACGACGACGACGACGATGACGGCGCGGCGGCGACGTCGCGTCCTCGAGTTCACGAGATCACTCGTGCGCGATTTTCTCCTAAGCCGCGGATATTCTCGAAAGGTATGTCTCCGATATTTTTCCAGACTGTACTCTCTGCTCGCGATTCACAAGGGAGCGTCCCGGGAGTGAACATTTCTTTTCACTCCAAATCGGCATATATGTGTAGCGCATGTGAAAATATATGAGAGATGTATTCCCTTGTTTCGCTGATAAACGATTTAAAAAGACAAAACATCCCTTCGAAGCTTCCTGGCTAAACAATTCTTTGTTTCGCGATAAAGCCCAAACTTTTTCCTATTTGTTACATTGAAACATAATTTTCAGAAAGTTATTTAATTGTTAATGCTGGAATTGTTGTAAAAATAAAAAATCCAACTAAAAAAATTTTTTTAAACACTATTTTGGATGCGTGGATGACGTGTAAGAATCACAATAAATTTTTAGGTTGCTATCGCATAATTATGCACATTGAAAACTTTAAATAAATTTTGTATAAAATATTTTCACATACCTATAAGAAATAATTTAGATAAAAAAACTCCTTCTAAATTTTATAGAAATATTACACATTTTTAAATTGTTTATCAACAGGTAAAGAAATATGTTTGTATTCTTTGTAAACGTATACCAAAATAAAAAGTATTCGCTTTCGGAATTTCCTTATATTTCTCTAAAATCTCAAGCAATTTCGTTAATAAGTAAAAAATTATATTCATGGCTAGATTTGTAACAATTCTTAAAATGAAAAAATAAGTCGCATGGGATTTGATACGAATATTATATAATTATTCACATAAATTTAAACAAAAGACGAGACCGAGACGCGACAAGAGAACTTTCCTCAAATCCAAGTAAAAATAAATAAAAATGATAGTTCTTTATGATTCCCTACTTAAGATTATGTTTTAATCTTAAAGATCTATGATTGTGCCAGAAGATAAAGATTTAATGGTCAACGTGTTCCGTTTAATAGTCGTAACACTGGCTATGCTGTGGTCATCGAACAAAAGATTATATAATTTCCGCCATATAATAGCGTCGATTATAATAGCAATAGGACAATAATTTCTACGGAAATGCAGAGTGCGCTCGAGGGCTGAGAAAGATAACGTAATTAAGATCATTAATCAAATGTAATTATACCAATTAATCATGATATTTTAACAGCCAAGACGCGATCTGAATGTATAATTTTAATCAATAATTAAATTCAAATAGGAAACAGATATAGCGTGCTCGATATGTAACAGCAGATTTGCTTTTAGTAATTTGTAAAGTATATTGATGTAATATTTTGTTTCAATTATATCAACGCGTTATCGTTATAAACTTTAGTATCTCTTATATATTATATATTATATAAATACTATATATATATATAATAAATTTTAAAGAAAAATAATCGATTGTCTCACGCAAGATGTAAGCATAATACAAAATAAAAACGTTAATTTATCTATACATTTCGATCGAATAATCTTCTTAGATTTCCTAAAATGTGTGTATTATACATCTCCCGCGTTACGTATATAGTTTAAAATTTTAAACAAGTGAAATTCAAAACGTATTATTCTTTTTTTGCATATAGCACTATATTATCGCTGAAACTCTGCTCTGAAAATGCTTAATGATCTAGATGTTCAGTAAAGCGGACGCTCAATACCTTTTGAATAGTGACCATGGCATCTGGTTAAAATTAATGCACGATCAATTAATTTCGTCCCTTGTTTTACGCCGTCAGCGACAAATTTACCGGATCATCGTCGCGTGGCCAGCGAATTTACACGTTTTATCATACGCCCGTAAAGCCGAGTGCACGCGAATCTATTTGGAGCTTCCGTAATTGGTGGCCGATATGACGCGTAGGAAATCGCAGCGATAATTGGCGCTCGCGAGTCTCGTTGGGGGTGAGTATAATCACGTGTCCGAATATATTATGGCCACGGCCAGAGTTTCTTCCCAAACGTGAACATGTGTGCGCGCGCGAAGTTTAATACCTGTGTTTTCGTTACGTATTCAGCGCTAAATGTTGCCACCACCCCTTTCTGTTTTTAAGCTTTATTTATCGAACATGGAGAACGCATTAAACGCACATATCAGAATGAGTATATAAAATGAGCGCCACATCAGGCGGCTAATATGCGGTGCATTCAGGTCACGCTTCCATTCCTTTTTCTTTTAACCTGACATCAAATCACTATACTATTGTTTACTATACGCTTTATGCCTTGTTATATCCAAAACATAAAAGAAAAAATCTATAAATCGATAAGTACATCCTTTTATTATTAGATTTTAATGTGCGTCCAATCGTGATAAAATATAGTATAATATAGATTACAAATTAGAAGCAAATAAACTCCATCACTGGAATTAAAATTTGACAAACCTAATACATATGAAATTGAAAATTAATAAACTATTCCAGTTTGTTCTTAAAATATTCAGCCAGCTTGCCAAGCAAACTCTCTATCTCTTTGTCTTTTTGCTGTATTGTTGTTATTCAAAGCTTGATTTTTTAAATGTGATATCCACAGAGCGACATTTCGAGGCAACGACGGACTATTTATTACAAAACGCCGGGCCAAACTCGCTGGATCGCGATCTCCATTTTAAATGTAATCCCGCAAAAGTATACGGCTGTGGCCGCGTGGTATATCGATAATGGTAACTGTAATCAAGCTGGAAGATGAAATTTGACCGATCAGTTTTGAGGACGGTTGTATTTAAAATCAATGCTGCGGCTGCGGTGCGGTGCGCTCGCGACGTTTTCGACGCCGCGCCGCGCCGCGCCGCGCCGTGCCGGAGATACTCTTTTAATTGAATTTTATCCTTTTTTCCCTGCGAGTCCGATAGCGGGACGCGTTCACATTTGAATACATAATTGGCAGCTTTTTTCTCTCGCTTTTTCGCTCGCCCGTTTGCTCTGACCATTTCTTCGCTTTATGTCTTATATTTGTGTATCTCCTTTCGACTCGTCGACCAATGAAATGTGATTTAATTCCGGTTTAAAATGAGAAAAGCGACACGCGAATATAAAACTGCTGCGTGGAACATTAATGAAAATGTCGATATTGATATGCACTCGTAGCATCTCATTGCATCTTTTATTTGTTTACCTTTGTTCCTCTTTGCAAGTATATTGATCACTGAGCACGTACATATGTACAATGAACGTATACGAATCTCTGTATCTTTGAAATAAAAATATATATATTGAAATAAAAAAAAAATATATATATAGCTTTTCCAAACAATTTCTTATGTTTTTATGTAAAAAAATGTTTGAGAAAACTAGAACCAATATATATGAAATTATTCCATTAAATAATTTTGCTGATATAAAATTGTTTGGCAAAAATTGTCAAATATACATCAGTGTGTTTTACTAATATTTATATCATATACTAATGTATAAAAATATACAATATCATGGAATACAAAGAACCACAAATTATCTTTTTTCTACAAAAATCGTCAATTCGCGGAATATTGGAAATTATTACAAAACCTTCTGCCTCGTAGCAAATTTTCCGCGACACACCTGTTTCAAATTGGAGCCCGGTCCTTTTCTACACACTCGACGAGTAGGAATGTTTCATTCTCTGAATACGGGGGAACGCGACGCGATATGATGCAACTTTCGCGCGCAGAAGGCTTTTACCGCGCCGCAAACAACCATTTTCATTTAGCTTTCCCGCGATGCTAAGTGAATTTTGTCGGACGCCTTTCTTCCGTTCTCTTCATACATACGTTCGAGCTCGTGAGTCCCGTTATAAAGTCCAGGTGAATTTAATCTCTGCTTTTCAGTGAAATCCGCCGGGCCGATCCGACGTGTTTGCAAAAAAAGAAGGTAAAAAAAAAAGAACGCGCGTGTATCGTGGTCACGTAATTCCGAAGGAAAAACTCAACGTTAATTATTTGCCATCGGTGGCAAAATATTTTTCCGCGGTTATTCCCGTCGTCGCAATAATAGAGGGCGTGTTATTAGAGCTGTTGTGGGCAAGGGACGAGCGGAAGAGCGCATGTATTTGGTGAAGAGTTTGTTACAAGTACGCGTGTAGATATAGATGCGATGTAAATGCCGAGTGTACTCGATGGTTTTGCCGGTAAAGCAAGTTTTACATCGCCACGAGCGATGTTTGATCGAAAATATAATGCGTGCCCCAGATTTCCGTGTGAAATTCCGTTAAATGCAGAGGTTTTCGTCCTTTAAATTCAATATATCTCTACACATACCTATGTCGCGCTACCGACTTTGTCAAGTGTGTGGTAAGATGTTCCAAATTGATGTGATCGGTTTAAACCAACTCTTCCCGAGATTAAAAATGATTCGAGATTGATAATAGATAAAACTATTAATAATCCGTTCCAAGTAAAAGCGTCGAGGATTATGAGATCTGCCGTAGATTGATATATTGTATACATATATAAAACACGGATGAGTTCTTTGTCCACACAAAGCTATTGCTGACGCATTCCCGATTCCTGTTCCTTTATTGCGGATTTCGCCGTTTTCATTTGCCGCTTCGCCTCAACTGAAAAGAATCCTCCTGCGTGCAGAGCGTGCCGTTACACAACTCGATATGCACTCCAATTACAACGCGGCGCATCTCGCGACTCGAGTATAACGACGCGATAAAGAGAGGCAAGGGGTAACTGCTGATACAACCGGGCGGCCTTCCGTCTCCATCCCGTTCCCCCGTTTCCATCTCTCCCAAAATAGTCTCATTGTCTTTAGCCTCCGATTGTCCCGACATTCTCTTTTCCAGGCACGCGCATATGGTTGTGTCGGAAAATGAAAAAAAAAAAAAGTTCGTCGGGCCTAACTCTCCGCCTCCCCAACCCGACCCCAACCCCTTTTCACCCGCAGCTCTCCCCCTTCTGAAAGTTTCTTCGGGCGATGCAGCAGCCATATGTCATTAACCGACGGCGTTCATTGTCGTCATCCAGTCGCCACTCCAGGTGTGTCCGTGTTCTGTGCGATGCACCGTACGTCGCACTCCGCGGGGGTCACCTCGTCACTTCATTATCCACTTAACACGTTTGCTTTTCTCCCCCTCGCTTTTCTTTTCCGTCTGGAACGTTTCTCCTCGCGTATCTCTATACAGCTACAGCGAGCGCTTGGCTCTCGTCTCGTTTCCTGTTATATAATTATGTAATGCGGGGGATGACCAGCGTAATGCGACGTGAAAACGCTATATACGTTTATAGATGAGGAATGTGCGATGAGACTGCACGTCAGAGTCGCCGTGGAGATTTACGGTAAATCCGCATTAGTAGTATCATTAGAAGCGGATTGAACTCCTTCCCTTCGTGAGATCAATTTGCATATATCTTCGCTGCAGTTTACATATATCTTCGTAGCGCTATCAATCGACGAATACGAATAATTTCGAAAGCAGCGCTCGAAATTAAATGTAATATCTTTAGAAGTAAATATTTGTATACCTCAAATATTTTTAGAAGTGGCAAAGTTGATATGCTGATACAATATTATAGATAGTCCTACAATAACGTGGAGCTATCTGCACTGCATTTCGGATACGATTGAATAAAACTGAGAATCGCAGTCTCCTTTTGACGTGACGGAATTCATGAGCTGTAATATAGTAGAATATAACGAACGGTATACGTGTCGCCTAAGATCTCGCGAGCGTCTATACCACCGAAAGGGTTAAGCCGGTCTCAGGAAGCGCTCTGTATACCGAGAGTCACTGATGGTTAACGTAATACGAACGTGGCACCCTTCTCTGTGCACACACGTACATGTTATCTGTGGAAACGCTCTGATTATAGCAGGCGTGCAAGCACGTGCGTACATGCGTGCGTGCGTGCATGCGCGAATGCGTGCATGCGTGCATGCGTACGCGCGTACTGCGCACGCATCCTTAGTCGCTGTCGGGCCTTCCAGACGCAGCTGGAGAAACAACCAGTGCCGTCGAGAGATACGTGAAACTCGACGGTGTGTGGAGAAATGAATTCATATTTACGGAAGCTGCGCATGCATATGCGGAGTTTAAGGCAGCTTGTCGCGCGATATATACGGGGAGATACGAGAGAGGCTCCATTCAGCCCCGCGATTCCGCCGTGAATTACGCCGGCGAATAAAGTATACGAGATATATATCCGCGATCGCGAATCGACTTGTTTCCGTCATCGCGATCAACTGCTGCTTCGACGCACCGATCTCGATCGCGCGCTGCATATACTGCGGCATCGACGCATATTCGTATTCCTCGAAAAATAACGATGGCGATGCTCAAGTTTGCATTGTCTCCCGACTTTTGGAATCGCTGTCAGTTAAATTCGGAATACAGAATGCCCCAGAAAAATATACACCGTGATAACGCGGAACTCCGCATTGAACTTTAGTTTTATGTCTTCTGAAGTTCGACTATGAACGCTATTTTCAATACAACATTTAATCTTAATAATATCTCGACATAGAATTGAAATTTCTATATCATGAACATAGTAAATTTTGTGAGGAAGCTTGGTACGCGGCAAAAGATAGCGACTGAAAGAAATGCTGAGATTTACGTTGATAGAAACTAAGTTGAAAAGTAATGTGCACAATCACAGCTATAGCCAGTTTCAAGAAGATAAACTCAAAATACGATGTAAAAACTATTCTGGGATAATTTAATTAGTTCCCTCGGTAGTAGGAAGGTTAAAGTAATTAAAATTCACAAAATGAAGGGGTTAATTAAGGAAAAGTAAGTGATTATATTGCTCCCGGGGTTTCTTTCGAATTTCCATGTCGAGCGAAAGAAATATCTATTATATTTCGTCGTGGGCGCGTATGTGCATATAATTAATGCAAACGAGGATCCTCCCTTATCAGGATACCACGCACGACTCGGTCCTAATTAATATCAAGGCCGCTTCTGGAGAAATTACGACGAAGGGCTTTTAATCCGGTCGTAGCCTGTATCAGTAGCAATACGCTGCGCCCCGGTCGTGCAAGACAGCCGCCGAATTTCGTTGCATGTTCGTTGCATTATTATACGGCTGCCCTTTTTAATGCAAAGTCTGTATAGAAACTAATCATCGCCGGGCGAAAAGTAACGCGCGAATTTTTTCATAAAGCTTCCAAAGAAAATAATTAAACGTGATTCATATAATGCGATCACGGAAAATTAATCGCATTTATATTATCTTCTCGTGCACATTGCAGGCTTCAGGAATGAGCTATGCATATTCGCTTCTGATCGTATTTTTACGATGAAATTATTACAGATGGTGTTTACAACATCCACAATTGACGGTTTTACCTCTTTAAACGAGCTACTGTAGTCGATGTTATATTTATATTGGTGCGAGGTATCAATTTTACTTCAATAAAAGAAAGACGTCACAGATTGAGAGGGAAAAGGGGAAAGACTTTTACGTGAAATTAATTGGAAATATATCACAGAATATTGCAGACGAGTGAAACAATGGATTTCACTTATGAGTAACTATGAAAAAAAGTTCTGCTTTGAACTTTTGAGATGTATATCGCACAGATCGTTTGCGGAATAAATATATATAAATAACGTACATTAAACGACGTATATTGCAGATCACGTACGAAGTATGTTGTAACCCCAATGGTTTGTATAACTGCTTTGTGGACTATGCTAATAATAAATTTTAATAACTGCATCATCTTTCACGCTAATTAAACCAACAATATAACCTACTCTTTAGTTTCTCCACATTTTTTCTTAATGAACATAATCTGCAACGAAATTGATGCCATGTAAAAAGGAATTGTAAAAAATTTATGCGATATAATTAATGATAATTTACGAGTGTCTGTGTATATGTAAAAAGCAATTCTCGCAAGTTAATTTTGACAAGCAAGCTCGTACACCTGATATATGATCCGTTAATTACGTATATATGATCAAGTAACTTTACTGCATCCTTTGCTACTGCGAATACATCCTTCTCATACATGCAGATTTAATCTTGACTTAGCGGCGAGATTACAAGATTTGTCGTCGTGATAAACCGAGTTACTCTCGATGAAGAGCCGAAACGTCAAGTCAACATCGTGTGCGCGGTGTCTCCCGCAACTACGATCGGGAGGTAGGGTTGAGGAGAGGCTCCAGAAATCTCTCGTAGCTACGCGTGTGAATGACACGTAACTGCTTTCTCTCTCGCGCGCGAAAACGCGCGCGAAAACGCGCGCGCGAAACAGAAAGACGACTGACGTCCTCCTGAAATATTATCCTCGTAAAAGAGACAACGCGCCCGCCCCACCGCTCCCATAGAGGGTAATCCGGGAATGTCTTGTGTATTTCAGCGCGACGACGACATCGGCGACTAGATAAACGGCGTTACCTAACAGGGTCGGTTCGAGATACTCCGGAACACCCCCTTGCGAAACGAGATTTGGCGTCGCCGCATATAAATCTACGTAGATTATGATTTTAACACGAGTAAGTCTACATCGATCGCGTATATAACATTATTCCTGTTTCCCGTTAGAGAGTTAGAGTATCGTTGTTATTCCGTTAAAATTCGAATCAATTTTGAGAAAAAAAAACCGCCTTTATACTCTTGTCTCGTTAAAAATGCCTAAAAATGCGAGTTCGAGATCAATATTTACAAAATATTAATTATTTAAAATAATATTTAAATATATTTTAGATTATTTATTTCTCGCGAAGAGAACATTTTGGAAATGTATCAGATTCGTTACAGAAAGATTCACATATCGGAATATAATAGGTGCAGGTCGTCCGCAGCTTTTATTTAAAGTAACATGAGAAAGTAATCAGTATGAAAACCAGATACCGCGAAATCTGAGAACGATGCTGGTGCCGTGATCGAGAAATTATTAAAAAGAACATGAACTCTCCTAAAGTTTTGGATTTCATTTTATGGTAACGTATTGACCTATTAATAAATATTAAAAATAGAATCGATATCAATTTATTATTATAATAAGTAATGAAGTATAATTAATCAAAGACCGGATAAAAAAATTCAAAAATTTTTTCGATTTAGTATCGTTTCTGTTAAGATACAGAACGATGTAAAACGATATAAAAATATTTAGGTATAATGCAACGTATATATTTGAATATTAACATAATCAAATATTATAGTATAAATACACTGTTAAATTCGTAGTGTCAAATTATACTCAATTTAAGTCATTTTTAAGCATTTCTGTAGATTTGCTTCTATACTCAAAATATATCGTTAATTTAACTAACACAAAATTATTTAACTAACACAATATTAATTTAACTAAACCAATGGAGTTAAAATAATACGGTTTTATATTAAAATAATCGACACACATGGTAGTTAAAAATAACAAAATGCTATTTAACTCATAGGTATTGGTTTAAATTTCATCTTTTAATATTTAACAGTGTAATAGTCTCTTTATATATATGCTGAAAATTATCTCGCGACTCGAAAAGGAATTATGACGTACTATTAGCAATATTTTTTTAGGAGCGCACGGCCCGACAGAATGGCGGACGTGTTCGCGTTCATGTACATACCCTCGGCCCGTCATTCAATATGCGGAGAAATAGGTACCAGGCACAACAATTATGTGGGCTCCTTTTTTGTGAGACGGCCACGTGCACGTTTTACGTCGAGGGGAGCAAAATCACACTTACAGTGTATGTTTATCCTGGCCCCCATGGAGCCGCTGTGCGAAGATCTTTTTGCTTGGTTTAACGCTCTTGAACGGCATCGCAATGTGGGCTGTTAATTTGCGGTCGTTCCAATTCGTTCGTTTCTCCGTTTCGCGTTTTTTGAGTTTACGCTGAGTTTGCACGGTCTGCCTCAAGGTTTGGTCGGCAAACGAGCTAGATATTAATAGGTTCGCGCACTCATAAGTACATATCATTTCTTTATCGTCTGGATGTGTTTCACACGCACGTTGCAATTTGCAATATTACAGAAAAACGCAAATATATAATTTTTAATCAATTTATAGTAACAAAACCATGCGATCCAAGCCTAGGTCTTTTTGGCAGCATGGTGCTCGCATGGCTTTGCTTACTAAATTGATTGTTTATCGTTACGATCCTATTTTTCTTATTATTATATAATTTTTATTTTTTTAATTAAATTTTTTCTTTTTAAATTCAGTAAATACTAGGAATTAGGATTTATTTCTTTACGTTATGATATTGGGAAAACTATATATATATATATATTAGCGCAAAGATCTTAAATAGAATATTTATTAGTTTAAGCAAGAGGATGAATAAAATGAAAAGACGCACAAGCACAGTTGCGACGACAGTAGCAGTTTCTAATAGCGTAAAGTTCCAGCAGTAGATGTAGATGGAAGTCGCAGGCGTATGCGCGTTATTGTATAAGAAGGGCCGGGACAAGCGAGCGAGCGGGTGAGCGCGGAGCGAGACAGAAAAGGACGCGGCATCAAAGCACGTGAGACAGGCCAAACCAGTTGTTATCCTCGAGGAGCATTCGAACTCCGACATGAAAAGAGAAGCCCGCAGTGTTAACGAGAATTCTTGTGGAAACGCCTCGGGAACGAGAGGCGAGAGAGAAAGAGAGAGAGAGAGAGAGAGAGAGAGAAAGAGGAGAGGAGAGGAACTGTATATACGCACGCTCTGGCGACGAAAGGGAGAAAGAAAGGATAAGCGGGGTGGAAAAGGGGGCCAAACAGAGAACGGCGGAGGGGAGGGAGTCGCGGGGCGCGAGTTGTTTCTCGTGAGCACTCACGACCCTCCGACTCCGTTCGCTCACCTCGCTCTCCTTCTTTCATCTGTCTCGCGTCGAGCGCTTGGGAAGCTGATCCCAATTAAAGCGAGTAGATATGCTACCGCGACGGTTCAAGGAGGCCAGGGTGGAATTCATCGTCTCAGTGGCGACGAAAAGGGAAGAAAGAGAAAGAGAGAGAGAGAGAGAGGGAGGGAGAGAGGAAGGAGGGAAAGACGAGAGAAGGGAGAAGAGAAAGACGCCGTGGTAATACTGCCACCGGATGCAATCCCTCCGCGGTGGCGGAAACGGAGGCTCGGTTATGGCCGATGAGGGGCTAGATGGGTCCCGCGATAAATTGAGGAGAGACCTCGCCACCACCGGAATTGATCCTCCAAAGGCGGAATCTCGAGTGCTTCCTTCAGAGTCCGGTCGTTTGTTTGTTTACCCGCGCGTAACGGTATAGAATCGATCGCGATAGGGACGATTGTGCTCGCAGGAACCGATCGCGATCTCGCTCGATCGATTCGCGGAGATTCCACCACTTCGTGATTTAGATTTAGCCGATTGTCGGAGTCGTTCGTGATGACGATGATGATGCGTGCTGGTCGTGAGTTGTCGTCGCTATTTAATTTATGTGAATGGGCGAGCCTTTTATGCGTTTTGAATGTAGTAGCTATGTCGGACAAATGGGATATTTATTTGGGGTTCAGAAAGCGGTTTCAACATACCTTTCCCAGCTACATTTCCGCGCAACTCTGTATGATATAAATCTAAAGCTGATATCCATTTGATAAGCACTTGCGCGAAGTCGCTATGCGTTGCAAGTTCGTGATATTCAACATCAAACATCCTTATAGGAAAAAGTATTAAATTAATTAAGTAAATTAAATTTCTATTAAAATAAAATTAACATTAAACAAGAATCAATTGAATCACTGAATTTTGGTAGCCTAATAATATTTTTCGAATTACCAAGACACGGTTTCTCTAAATTAATTGTATACAATAATTGTAAAACAAAGAGTAATTATGATAATAAATTTGAAGAGATGATTTGTACAGATTTTAATGATTCGATAATACATTTTAGCTATAAAAAGAAGTTTAGGCAACGCAAAACAACGTGGGAATTATTTAGCGATTTAATTATAACGAAACTGTTATAAATTCACTATATCTTTTCATCGATGCTCTTTTTTTTATAAAGCACGAATGTATACCTTTGATTTGATCGAATCCAGTAACTATGCGATTCGCATTCAACCACCGTTACAATATGCCCGACAACATTGTTCGCGGTGCGATTTATCTGTAGCGTCAGAGCCAGCGCGAGCGCATAAAAATTTCCGAACGACTGCTATCGCTGTTATTAACAAACAAAACCAGCAGCGCGTCGTAACAAAGAGGCGAAACGACGAGGAAAGACAATCGCGCGCGAGGGAAGTTCCACATCTCAACGGTGACAAAGCGGGTGTTGCGCGAGAGGGTGAAAGAGGGAAGGGCGACGGGGAGGAAACGCGCGGCACGTGGTGGTAGCGGAACGATATGCAGGGAGTCATACATTAATTACTCGGATGTTATATGCATGTTGATGAGATACATATGTATGAGCACTCGTAAGTAAGTTGCGCCGGGAGGGAATACACGAGTATCGAGGCACCGGCGCTCAAGCGCGTCGTCGTCCTCCACCGAACAAGTGCACCGCATTGTCCCGGCGCCGCGTCTGGTCTGGATGCAGCCGGGAAATTGCGCTCGCGGCGCATTAAATTAAAACCTCGAACAGGGCGAGACGTCGGAATTGTCGCGGGCATTCACGCGGATGCACCAGGGGTACGCTGGGAAAAATCGGGAACGCCACGTTCATGGAATGCTTCGAAATAACCGCCCTCTCGTTCCTAAATACGTATACGTGATTAAATCGGAAATGTCCGTCGTAAAGTGCAAAGTCAATGTTGTTTCTTCGAGTGAAAAAAAGGTCAAAACGTTTATGTTAACTTTGGGGAAATTGGAGAATAATACAAGAAGGAAAAATAATTAATAATAATAATAATAAAGGAAGAGGAATGCAAAATTATCTTAAGGATATTATTCCTAATATGATTTTTGAAAATATATTTTAACAACTCTAGGATTCAAAAATATACTCTTATAAATATTAAAGGATGAAATTTAAACCAATATTTTGAGTTAAATAATATTTTGTTACTTTTTTAACTATCGTGTGTGTCAAAATTTATTATTTTAACACAAAACGGCATTATTTTAACTCACAAGTATTGATTTAGTTAAATTAATATTGTTTTAGTTAAATTAACGATAATTTATTTTGAGCAGGAGCAATGGCGACCTATAAGAATATAAGAATGATTAAACATGACTCGAATTGAGCTAGCATAATTTGACAATACGAATCTAACAATGTAGGTGGCGAAAAGTATAGATATATGTTACAGGCGTAACATTCTTAAATGTATAATGTTAACCTATGATTGCGCTTCATTTTAAAAAATTTCTGCAGAGCGATAGTCGTATTACATTGCAAAGAAGATTTACGTTACGTTGCAAAGATTTACAGCGCGGATCGCCAACGAACTTCTTCATGGAAAGACATCAATTTTTACGCAGTTACCGCGCGCGAAATCAAAAAGGTAGTCTTTTCGTGGGAAAAGTAAATGCCCTGAATTTTTCATCGCGCTGTTTACCGGCGGGGTTAAACCGGATGAAATTTATAAATTTTCATGCGTCGATTATCTTGGAATTAAACCTAGCTGATGCCGCCGCAGCCTGCAGGTCGCAGCGTACTCTGACTCTGAATTTTTCATCGCGCTCCGCGCGAAACGTTGCCCCTTTCCGTTCGAGCTCATTGTTTGAGGATTAACGAGTTGATCGAGCTCGTCTCGCGATAAATCGCTGTCGCTAACGCGACTCGAAATATAGCCGGTCGTAATTGAACTGACAATCTTGCTCATGAGAGCGAACGACGTTCCATTGTAATGAAACATTCACGAGACGTCCATGTTCAATTTAACGTTTCCATTGTATGATTCTCGATGTGAATAAAATATATTGATTGACGCGGACAATGGAAAAGTTATAAAAACCATTCAATTAGCAAACTGTGAAAAAATAATTTCGAAATCAGTTAAATCATCCATCCATCAATTGTGAGCAGAAGCGAGTAAAGAAATTAAACGTTAAAGCGTATCTTTTCAACGAGAACATAATAGGAACGAATGCGACTTCAAAGTAGGCTGAGACTTGTTGGAGCAATCTCCATAATGCAACCGTATCTAACTTATACACAATTCGAATAAGCCCGAATGCACGATTGAATTCTCCGATTTGCTTTTATTTACGATGACACGGGACTGTATTCTTGATTACGGTAAATGCGCGAAAAGTGCTTTCGGGATCGATACATTTTGTGGGACTACGTTTCGTTACAAATAATCGCGTTACTCTGGCAAGAGAATCAAACATATTTTCCAATAATCTTTACTGGTTTATATAATCAATTTCCTGTAATATATTAATCATAGATATTTACAATCACAAAATATCAAAGAAATTAATATATTATATATATATATTAATATTAAATAATTATATATAATTATATTATTGATCCATTCGAAGCTAAAGCCTCTTTTCTTTAAATTTTACATTGTTTCGTATTCCTGAATCATTTATCGACTTTGGCCACGTACGTTAAATTGACAAACATTGTCAATATGTTCCTCCAAATAGAACATAGAAATGCATAGCGCCGCGATAACTATGATAGTTAATTAATTCATAGCTTGGCTTTATAATCGGTTCAAAGTGAATTGAATCTAAATATTCCAGTAATTAGTATTCGGTATAATGCATAGAGTCGCGGATTATAGGGAATAACTCCACTTTTTATCCAACATTTTGCTTCGCCGTTATTCCTCTGCAAAGTTGCGCAAACGTTTCTCGTAATTATCTGCGAATTTTTCTTCTGCTCGCGGACGCGGAATTCTCGTATATCCCGGCAGCTAGATCGTACTTATTATAAGTTAACCGGATATAACGACGAGAAAGTATATTTAATTCATTAAACTCCCAAGGAAGTCGGATCTCCGGTGGATAATTTATCAAACTCCATTCGCATCGGCGTTGCTTCTTTTTTTTGCTATAAGGACATTGAAGCAGTCTGAATTGGAAGTTAAGTACATTCCATGCAATCCCTAATAATGAAATAACCTTATCAATCGGATTCACTCAGTGTAGTACGATATTCTTGATCGCGACGCATTTAATTTTGAAAAGAAGAAGAAGATGAGCAGGGCAAGATATGCAATCAGAGTATTTAAATTAGGTGAGAGCAAAATATACGTCTCTAAAAGAATGAATATATCATACAAATGCAGATGTAAAGTGATATAATTTTCTTTAGAGTGGATGTTGAATCACTATTGTAAAAAGTATAAAGGGAAACTGCGGATAATTCTGTCACTAAATTAGAGGTTTATCGTAATTATAAATAGAAACGATTCTACCCAGCACACATACACATTGCAAATAATATCTTCCTCGAGTTTTCAGTATTTAAAATATATTTTGCGTATCTCCTCTTATTAGAATTAGAATATCTAACTGCACCGTTTAGAATTTTTAACAAACTCGTGTAAATGAAACATACGGTCTTTATAGAAGTTTCCACTGTCAAGCGTTAGAAATTGATTTAAATTTTTCCGGCAGTGTAACGTGGGAGCTCATCTAATTTAATTGGGGCAATTAGGAAGTGGTAGTCAAAGTTGTCTACTTGACGGCGTGATTCTTCTCTTTCTCTCTGTCTCTCTTCACTCACTCACTCACTCACGCTCTCCTTTCTTCCGTTTCTTTACTTGCGAGAACACGAGAAAAGAAGAAGGCGCGGTATTCGTTCTCCGCTTGTTCTTTCCTTCTGTGCGCACCAGTTAATGGAATGCATAATTAATTTTTCAAGCCGGGTGTCAAGCACGGTCCTTTTCACGAAATCACCGCGATAAGAGTAAGTGGATTACCACGGGCGTTGAGAGGGCGTTATACCTTGTTCAATTTTACGTGCAGAATTTACAAGAACCCCGAGGGCTTGCCCGTGTCTACAAAATGGAACTTTTGATTACTTATAAATTAAGGCCGAAATTCTGTTATAGCTCATTAGAAAGAGTGAAACAATCTTGCAAAAGGCTTGATTATTCGGAAAATCTAAGCCGGAGGCGAAGTACGTTTTCATTACGTATAAATAAGAGTTATTACATCAAAAACTAAGCGGAAAGATAAAATCAATGAAACAGTTTTATTATCCGTATGTAGCCGGCCGCGGAGACTCCTGCTATTGCCTGGAAAATGATTCGAAGCTTAATTGCTTTATTTCAAGCAGCACTACGCAACTTTCGTAATTTTGCGTTGCCCCTCTTTGCATCTGTTTGCACTTCATTTTGCGAAGTTATATACTGGTGCTTCGCATATTTTCGGAAGTAAATGAAAACTTAACGTTGTCGGCGTCGACTTGGTTGCCCACGGAACGGCTTCTTATTTCTAAATTCCCTAAGTTTTCAGAATATATAGAAAAGTTCTCTTTTACCTCGTGTTAGTTTTACCTGATATTTTTAACAATTTACTAGTCATATGGGGGGACATTTGTAACTTTTTAAATAAATAACAAAATTTTTGAGAATTTACCAACAATAAGGAAATTATATAATTATTCAGATTCGTGCAGCTATGTCCATGTAATATTTTGATATTTCAATTTCCATTCCGTTCTGCACCCGTCGCTAGTGAATATTCTAGAAGAGATGCATTCAGAATCTTCTTTCCAACAAAGACACGAAAATACTTCTGCGTGGAACATTGGCCCTCGAATGAAAAATTCCATAATAGCCGTCTAAAAAAGAGCGGAGCGAACCAAAAAGCAGGAAAACAATTGTGGCCTCTCGACGACCGCAATTAACGAGCGTTTCTCAGAGCCGTGCGGTAAGAAGGATGATTGCAACTGCAGACGCCGATGCGCGTTCCAATTGCAAAGAGCAGCGCGAGTAGCAATTAAGTATGGCCGCGGCGAAATAAGCCGCAGCATCGATTATTGGTCATCATTTGAATTGAGAAGCGGAGCATCAAAAACTGAAAAAAGAGACAGAAAAACAGGAAAAATTCATTATGCATTCGGAGTAGTGAGAACACCGTAAAAATACTGGAGAAAGGAAGAAAGGGGAATGGAAAGGAGAGGGAGAATGCGTCGAAGGAAATAGAAAGAGAGAAAGAGAGAGTCCCTAAGATCCACTTGTGCTCGTTGCTCGATGAAAAGTGCTATTCGCTAAGAAAGAATAAAGGGAGGAGATGAGAATGGAAAAAAAATCAAAGAACGGGATGAGAAAAAGGACGACCACGATGGGGGATGAGGCTCTGAGAGTCTTTTCCACGCGGCTATCTACAGGGTGACCGCGAATAAAGCTTGAAAGATTTTCGGGGATTATGAGATAGACGTTGACTCTAAGCTGAACTTAACCCGCGAGATAAGATGAGATAAATTGTGGTTAATTGTCGACATTCCCGAGAAACTGTACGCGATAACATAATTGATAATAAAACGATACCTAAAACTCCAAACCGATTCAAGTGTGCGGAAATGACCGCCGAACGAAATTTGCGTAGCTATATCTGTATTCGTGTTGTAGCATCAATTTGAAATCGAAGGTAAACTATATTGACAATAAAGTAATTAAGTTAATTATATATTCACAGATTTATATATTATATAAAAAATAAAATAATTATAATAAGTAAATAATTTTATATTTCATGCGATAAAAAAATTAAGCAATTTTTTATGATTAACACGATTATAAAATTACGAGATAAAATCCAGTTTCATTTCAATCTAAAATTGATATTAATCTCACAAAAGTGCAGCTGTTCTATCAAATAAAATGAAGTCACATGAAATAAATTTTTGTGTCCATTCTATTTAGATGCATGAGTGCGATAATTTTTGAATGTCATTTAGATTGTTAGTAGAACATTGTTTAAGCGTTCTCTTCGGCCATGCGGCCACGCGCTGATTAAATCTTTTAATTAAACACAGTAGATTTTGCGAGCATAGCCTACTTAACGGGAGCGCGATTAAAATTGGGGAAGATTGAATCGAGCGCCGATTAATTAACCGATAACTTCATCGCTTAACGTGTCAAACAGATAATAGAGCTCTACAATTACAATAAATATAATTTGACCGGTAAATAAATAAAATAATTATATACATTCCATCCATATCTCTTCACGGTGACTAGTCAAATTAATTTCATCAATTAATTAATTGGATTCAGATGACATCGGCATATTTAGCACAGTAATTTCTTACGAGCTTAAACCACCCCGTAGACACCCCGGTGAATGAGACGCAGGAAACCGTAAGAGCGACTGAATGTCGGCGAGGAAGGGTGAAGGGCGACGCGAAGCGGGAATGGAGGAGGGTTAGAAGATCAGTTGAAGCGCGTAAACAAGGGCTCATCAATCATCAAAGTGCAAGGAAACGAGAGCCCATTATGGATGAGGTTCCATAAGGAGAAATCTCGGATATTTTCTGTTCAGCTCACTATATTCCTCACCTCTCTCTCCTTTCGCCCCCCTCTCTCTCTCTCTGTCTCACCATCCTCTTCTCTTTCCCGCCTAGTCTATATGTATCTATCGGTGCATAAATCTCGACGTTTCGGCGCGTGACAGCTGAACTCGTGCAAATATGTCGCGCCCTCGTCGGCAAGAGGAAAAGGAAGATGCACGATCTTCGTGCGAGGATGTATTATAGATCTGCGTGAGAGATTAAGAATTGCGCTCGAATCGATCGTTCGCCTGTCGGCGGGACGCCGATGGAGATGGACGCACGCGAGCGTTGGCGAAATAAGCGACGATAAGATGGTGGATGGTAAATATGGAAAGATAAATCTATATCTGACATTCGCGGAGAAGCTGCAAGATAAATTTATAAAGGCGGTTCGGTATTACAGCGGCGAAAATAGCTATATTATGGAAATTTTCGCTAAACCAAGATAAAAAGCATAATTGAATCCTATAATATTAGAAATATCTGCATGAAGGTAATTAATGAATCTCTGCCATTAAAATCTTTCCCAATCGGATATCTTATACGACGCACACAGTTGGTCGTGAAATAACGGTAGCAAATTTTAATGACAGCTAGATTATATTTGATAACCCTTGAATTTTTTATTTTTCCTGAACAAAAATGTCGAGAGGGCAGGTCGTTTATTTTAATCTTTATATCCTGATGTAAAACGTCCATTTGAAATACAATTTTAAATAAAATAAAGAATATTTTACCACGTGTATTTTTTGTCCTTTGAAACAATGGTTCGTGAAAAGCCCTTTTGCCATTGACAGTGATTACACAAAGACAATTCGTATCTTGACATTTTTGTTTCAAAAAAACTTACTCCAAATTGGTCAAAGAAGCTGTTACAATTTGATGTTTCTTTTAAGATACAACGCACATTGCACATATCTATAGTAAAAAATTGTAAAACACTAGAGCACATAAATATGCATAAAAATACATATATATATATATATATACATATTACAATAGTTTTATAACATATTACATGTTACATGTACATGGGATGTGGACAATGGTGCAATATGATACAATTACTAAAATCGAGTTAATGGTTAAATGAATGGTTAAAACTCAATATTGTACAATATAACTACAATATAATTTTTATGCATTCAAATGCATAAAAATCTCGCAAAATACATTATTGATTGTTGAAAAAACGGCCGTGATTTTTCATTATTCAAAACACTCCATCTTGTGATTTATGTATCATTCTTCGCTCTCGAAATGCGAAGATAGGGCAAATCACATATAAATTGATAAAAAAACTTAAATCGGGATATATAGTCGTAATCAAACCTTTAAAATAACAATAATTATGTGGACGACAAATGTGAATAATAATTTATAATTCTTATATTGCGAAATATCTGTTTCGATAAATAATTAATCATTGTTTCGCGATGCGTTCGCGAAGCATTAATTATGGAAATCAATTAATCACAAAGAATGATAATTGTTTACAGAGAATCGTTAATTGTTTACAGAGAATGATTGCGATTTTCTCTTGATACTCGTCAATCTTTTGTTGCCTATCTATCTGGTTGCTTCGCAAATGGCAACGGTATAAACTATGTATATGACCATGTATTATACACAACAATGGCGTGTTGTACGCCGGAAAAAACGGACGTTCTCTATACCATCCATTTTGTCGCAGCCACGAAATATAACACACCGTTAAATAAATGTCGAATATTCTATTTTTTGCATTTTTGTTTTTCTATTTCAAATCAATTTCAACAAAAATGGACTATTACCATACTTTAAACTAAATGTTTATTTGATTTAAAAAATAAAACAAAACCGCTTCTTTTTGAAACAATACCATTAATGAACAATGAACTCATTGCTATTAATACTTCTTACCACATTTTTACACATTCTGAGAGGTATAAAATTATATGATTTTAATAAATCTTTCTCGTAACTTTAATAAATCAAGAAAATGATAAAAACCGTCGCAAAAGCCACAATTTTTTTCTTGATTTATAAAAAAAAATCACTCAATTTTATTCTTTTCCGAACCTAAAAATGTGAAAAAGAATAATATATTTTATATATATTAATATCCATTTTCCGACCAAAAAATAAAAATAAATTTTATTATTCAAAAATCCAGATTTAATATTTGATTTAATAATCTTTTTCAAGTAGCTAATTAATCATCCACTTTTTTATTAAAAAAAAGTTAAATAATTTGTATATAACGGTTAAAATATGCCGTTTTGTCAATTTTTCAGTATCAACTAATTGCTACAGTGTAATGCCTATAATAAGATATAAAATACCAAAAGACAAGATCAGCTAAGCACAGTAAAAATCTCAATATTATTTAAACTACGGAAATCGACAATAAATGACAGATTGGATAATATATACAAAATATCGGACAATATATACAAAATCTACACAAATTAAATTAACTAGAAACGAATTTAAGCGAAGGATCTTGACATTATTTACAAAATGTTGACTAATTCAACGTTTTTAACTATCTTTCTGGAATTTCGTGCCATTTCAAATCAATACGACACGCAATGTGCCGCGCTATGATATACGTTGAGATTGTTGGGAAAGCGCGCATTCCTAGCCCCGGGAGATTTTCGACCTTCTCTGCGTAGAAACATGAGGAATTTTATTTAATGTCTGGCACTAAACTCCCAAAGAGGAAGTGCCTTTGTGCCGGACTCCAGTCACTGGCTTTAGCTCCAAATTTCCGAAGTGCGACGCTCCAGTAAACGTTTCTCGTTCGTCGACGATTCGAGGACACAGCTCCGCCCTGTCGAATTAAGCCTTTGCTCGCATACCGGATGGCGTGACCGATAGAAAGCCCGCTTGTTCGGCGCTTTAAGAACGGGGTATCCAATTTCGTGCGCGCTCCACATATTAATATTCTCTGTGATCTTTATCCGAACTTTTTTATTTACTATGTTACTCTTAAATTCGTTTATATATCAATGCGGAAGAAAAATTAAACAAATACGTATATATATCAACTGTATGACGATTTATAAATTTAAACCTAAAATATAATTTTCAAGTGTATAACTATTTATTATTTTGTTAATTTTTTAATACTGAGAAAATAATACAATTTAATTTCAATCCATATGGTGTACGTTACAGCAATATGTTCTCGTATTGGCAACAAAACGTTGATATTTAACGTTAAATTATAAACGTTATTAAGATCTGTCATATCATGTTACGAATAAGATACGAAAATATATTAAACGTTGATCCAGTTCGATTGTGCTGAATGCGTGGGCAACATGGAGGAAAATTTAATAATTATGGAAATTAAATGTCCAATTTGGCATAATTGTACATTTTCGCGCACGGAAAGTAACCTGCGTCTATAAATAACGTTAATAATCCATTGAAAAATGGATTGAGTAACAATTTATTCATACGTTCGTTGTGTGCATCGTTATGCGCAGTAAAATGTGCTCGTCCGATTGATTGGCTCGAGATTATGGCTTTCTCGTTCTCTTCGTTGCGAAAATTGACGCCAATCAACGTTCGACGATATACGCGTGCACACATACCGCAAGAAAACGAAGTCCGAAAGAGTCGTTATTTTTTTTTGCCTTTTCGCGAAGCAATCAGCGCGCAAAAGTACTTTCGTACCATGCAGTAATCTACTCGATAGCTTTAGCATCATTTAAAATCTAGAGTCTTCTTCGTCCAATTGACATAATTATTGCGCATTCCGAGAATTATACGTGAGTGCATATGCGCATGTTACGCGATCAATGGAATAAGAGAGGCGATTGGATTATAATGATATTAATGCGGCGAACGGAAAGTACTAAACTACGATGTTTGTATTTTTTATGAAAGTCTTCATGTAAGGAGTTTCTCGCAATTATTGTTTTCACAATCAACTTCTTAGAAAAATAAATGTGAGAACTGTATCGTTAATTATTGTGCGTTTGAAAGATTTCTAAATTATTATAACTGTATAAATATATAAAATATAAACGTAGAAGAAAAGTATAAAACAGCATTTAACCCTTTGTCCGTTAAGGTTTTTTTGGCACCTTTACGCCGCAAACCTGGGTCCTGATGTTTTTTTTAGTGTTAAAAAGCTGCAAAAAATCTGAAAAAATTCATGAAAGTGTTTCTAAGCTTCACTTTGAAGTATCAATCATAAAATTATAAACAATTTGATTTTTTCACATAATTTGTATTCAAAAGTTACAACTACATTTGATTTTCGCCCGGACATAAATGACCCAGGTTTGCGGGTGAAGGGTTAACTATAATTGTAAGATAGTTGAAAATCATTTTTCAAGGACTCTAATTGGGAAAATGGGGGAAAAAAACCAGTGTAACAAATATCTACTAGCATACAGTAATTAATATAATAAATATATTGATACGTTTTAATAATGTGAGATTTCTTTATGCGATCGTTAACTACAAATTTAACTTCGTTAATTGACATACGATATTGCCAAATAATATATCCATTTAAATTTATTATCAATCTACTCTATTGACTCATCAAATACTGAAATACACAGAAACAAAGTAAAGTACTCGAGTGTGACGTAACCGAAATTTAGAATCGAATTTCTAAATCTGCGACGGGAGGGCATATTTCTTCGCCGATTAACTGGTCGGCGGCGCAATTAATTGCTCGGCCGCCAAATAATTTCATTGCACCCGCCTCTGCGGTCTCGTGGAAACCTATCGAGAGGACCATCGACTAGTGCGTGCAACACGGCAGAACGGACCTCTGCATTATGTCCTGCTTTGGTTGCGGTATATCTGCCGTCGATCGTCGACGGATCGCTGGCGGCGGTATAACAAGCTCACGGCAATAAGGCACATCAAAGTTGTAGCTTTTCGAAACGCGATCGATTGGAAATTCCATCGTACTGGCGATTCGACACGGCGATATTTACGGTCTCACCGAAACGCTCTGAACTTTTATTTCGATACAATTTCAATTTTGCAAAAATACGTAAAATTTTATGACTTTGTGTACTTCGAATATAAATGTTAAAATATTATAAAATGCCTGATGTTAAATATCTCGCATGCATTATGTACACAATAATCAATACAAAAAGTATAACACAATACAACGATACGTTTTGTCGTATTGTCGATAACTGGAGAAAAATTTAAACACTAAGCGGATGTAACATATACACTGCATAATTTATTATGACAATCGCGAAATTATTCTCATATATTATATGTATATATGTTGAAGCAGTACCACCGATCAACTACTAAATATTGTTTAATTATTGTATATTTGTAATTTTCAAAACATATAGAATGTTGAAGCTACCGAAAGAATATTAAATCGTCGATTTATTATTTTCAGGAGATCCGATTTTCAATTCGCAAATATAAAAAATATATATGGTATATATATTCTCGTTCATATTTGCAGTTATAAAACATACTCTGTGGTATCGCGCTTATATATCGTAAATGTAAACATCTTGTTACTTTTTATCCCTGTTATTGTTCATATTGCAAATATGAAATTTTTATCTAGGCTCTTTTACTTGAATGAGGATAAGGGCTAAAGCACATATTAAAGCACATATGACAGTCGTAGTCGTGAACGTAAGTAACGCACAAGCTTTGGCGTACCCTGATTTGTCAGGTGGAGGACTACGACCGTCGTATATCGCTACGCCATGTTATGTGCTTTGGCCCTAACGCGTACCGCGCGCGCGCCGCTATATGGTAAATGCTGATCTTATCCTCGTGTCGTAAATGAAAGAAGTGGCGAGAGAAAAGACGGCGCACACATGCCTCGGCATTTACCATGGCGGCGGCTCGAAATTGGCACTTTCGGTGAACACTTAACACCCCTTTCGCGCGTACACAAAGGCGCAACGATCTGGCCGCATGTGCGCGTTTCGATCCTTCTGTTACGTTTCCAGCCCTCTTGCGACCCTTTTCACCACCTATGGCCGGCTCTAAGCGGGATGCAAAAAGTACGTCGTATTCTGTCTCGTGTCCATTTCAACTAAAAAAAAAAATCCATACAAAATATATAATATAAAAAAAAAAAAACGTAACAGTTATTAAACTCGTAGATCCAAAAGCTATATCTATAGTAGCTAAAATTTGGAAGTAAAGTTTTTTTTGCAGATTTTCCACCGAAATAAATTTTCTATGCGTAAATAATATAATATTTGCAGTTATTTTTAATATTAGCAGATTATTCAAAGAATTTGTTAGGAAAGTTTTTAGTTTATAAACAATAAAAAACTAAAATTATGTTATTTATATTATGTATCTTCCGTTTTTAATTAATTGTATTATCACTTAAAATATATATGTAATATATACGTATACATATTACATATAGTATAATAATCTTATCGTTGCCTCGCCATTGTTCCCTATTAAAGATTTTTTTAAATGTGACTCTAGAAACGTGTAGTTTTGCGATTGAAAAAAACGCGATATTGATACGATGTTAAAGTAAACAGGATATATTCTGATATTAATATATCGTTTACGATATTATTAGCCTGTAGGCAAAGCGTTCTCTGAGAGAAGCTTATAAAATAAAAATAGAAAGATATATTGATTATTCAAAGGGGTAAAATAATGACCCATTTGAAAATTCTATACAGGAAAAAACTACTCTATCTACATATTATTATCTAAAGCTACTCTATTTACATATTATTCTTCTAAAAATTTTGCTGTTTCTTCCCTCTTATTCCCATTCTTATTTTAACTATTTTACCTTATGATAATTTTTGTAAAGCAAAAAATCTAGTGATAAATAATCATAAAAAGATTTCAGAGACACTTTCTTTTCATACAATACAAATTATTTCTGTAAATTGTTTATATTATTTACGATATTATAATAGAAATAAACATTGTATTTGTAATATTAGGTCAAATATTTGTAATAAATTTAGAATGATCAAAAATTCTTATTATCACATTGGTATACCGCGCGGGGAATTTTTGGTAAAGCGGCACTGCCGCGCCACCCTCTATACTCGAGTGTCGCCAGCTTTCTCCCATACGGCACCCCTCTTCCGGACAACGCGGTCCAAAATGAAAAGCCCTCAGCACGCTTTCCGGCCGGGTCCAGGTGTTGCTTCACCAATCGACAATAGCCTCTCGCTCGTGTTATAGATCAAAATGCGCTGCCGGTTGCGCACTCATTCGCGGTAGACAGCCAAAGCCACCCTCGGAACTCGAGAGGGCGGTCACCGGGACTGGACGAGGGGCGGCGGGGCGTAAAACGCTTGTCCCCTGGTTCTGTTACTCTCTGTTGACGTGGACGCCGCTCGTTGACGCGAATGTCAATTGGGGGTCGACAAGTTTTGTAGCGTGACGGTTGTTTGCGGAATGAGCCAGGCGGTGCCTCAGCGCGAGGGAGGTGGGGAAGAGAGAGTATATTGAAAGAGTACAGGAGAGATTCGGTGAAATAGTGGCTGACGTTTGGCTGATCGGACTTACATCGAGAAAAAATTAATGGCGAATTCAATTTCTTTTGGGCAGCAATTGTATTGTTCATTGTTTTCAGATTCGTTGCGTGCTATAGATACAAAAAATCCACATTTCCCCGTTTTCTAGACTTGTGGTAAGATTGAACAAATTTGTTTCATTTATTTTTTATGTTTATAAGACTCATAAAAAGTTTGGAGATGTTTTACCCTTAAGTGCGCAGCAGTTAATAAATTTGCATATACATATATGCAAAGCGACCGCGACTGTTCGATGCTTCTCGTGTACTCTTCCTTCTAAAGTTTCAACTGAAAATACGCGGGTTTGCACATCTATAAAGAGCCTTCTGTGATCCTTCTGGATGGGAAGGCCCAGAAAGCCATTATTTATTGAAAAAATATTCAGAACGCTACGAAAAATTGAACATTTAAGAGTTAAAATTTTTTTTATACGGATTCCTTTTAATTACACTTACGCGTAATTACAATTGCGTTAATTGTAATCGTCTTTACGTATTATAATCAACTGATTGAATTAACACGATAACTGTCTACACAGGTCTAATTTTCCCAAACCGATATATAAACGCCCTATATTATTAGAATTAAATTTTGTTTGTCGCGCGCGGATTGTAGCGTTATAATATCCATAATATCCAGAGAATTAACATCCCGCTATAATCCCATCACATCCCCATTAAACCCAATAAACTCCCGGGAGTTTGTTAATGACGAGGGCGCCAATCGCAACGGTTCACGTTCTAATCATTAAAACGAATTACTCACATCTGATGTAATCCCGCATAACCGTCATTAACGATACCGTACCGCCGACGGTTTTCGCAGCCGTTTGATTCCCGCATCGATCATCATTCGCGCGACGATAAAACGCGCGGACGGCCACCAACACCCAATAACATGCGTCGTTCTAATTCGCACAAAGCGGGACGTTTCGCGCGTCACGATCGCCTTGGGGGACGGAATTAGCGCCGAAGCAGCAGTTTTCGCTCCTTAAGCGATTAATTAATCGAGCCGGTCGAGCGTGATCGAGTCGGAGGTCAGAGGTGGCGGAGCCAGCATTCCCCTGGCAACGTCCGTATCACAATGGAAGGCTAACGTGGTCGATGTGCATGCGCGCGCGCTGCAGCACCTAGGATAAAATTATTTGGTCAATGCACAATTATTGAGAGGTGCTTTGTAACGCGGGCTGTTTGTAAGCTACAAGCGTCGCGCCGCGCCGCGCCGCGCCCGCCGCGAAACGTCCTGACAAAGACCGAGAATATTATGTGCGCGCGATTCCGGCAAATTGCTGAGAGCAGTGAGAAAGCGTCGTCGGTCGTCGCTGAGCGCCTCGTGGACCAATTGCAATCCGTAACTACAGACTGTGTAACTCGCCGACCCGACCCGACGCGGCCCGTCGCCGCGGCCGTCGCGTCGGTGCGTCGGGGAAGCGTTCCTAATTGGAGTGGTGGCGTCGCGCGTCAGCGGGCCCGCGGAACGCGCATTCCCCGTTTGTACGGACAAGCTCCGACGATTCGTTCCTCACGAACGGCGGGGAACGTCGTGGAACGTCGACGAGCTTGCGGGGAAGAGAGAGCGCATTCAGGTCTAAATGACTAACAGGGCGATCGCGATCTACGCACGAGACGTATCACGCGGCCACGCGCACGCACCCTCGCGTCCAAACCGATAAATTTCGGTAGATATGTTTATACTTCCGGCACCGCATAAGCACAGAAAATAAACCAATCAAGTATAGGCCAATTATCGTCTCCATTGAAACGCAGAAATCATTTCCGCACTCAGATCGCCGTGTCGGAATATTAATCATATGTCGCAGACAATGTGAATGAATACTTCGTACAATTTCGATTTTCTCTTAATCGCAATTTTAATGACTATGCGGAATATTATTCGGAATTTTAAAATCGAAAAATTGTGCTGTACCTAATATAATAACTTGTGAAACGAAAGTGACATTTTTTTTGTAGAAGAATATCCTCAGATTTATATATATATAATATTCTTATTTATTGAAATAATTAAAGCTTACATTATTCAAATAAGTAAAGAAATATGTTAAGGTGAAATAATAGCAATGACGATATTTATAACAGATTCTAATTTATTTAATTGATAAATAAGTTTATTATTAAAATATCATTTAATTATTAGGTCGATAATACATAGGAATGCAGAGTTTCTAACTTGTAAAATTTACTTGGAGCCTACATTATGTATTATCTTTTCAATCAGACTTGCTTCTGATGACAACTATGTATCGGAAAATATCATCTTTCAGCATTCTTGTCATGCCGAAAAATGAACGGAATTCCGTCGACACACTGTTTGTGATGTAACAAAAAGATGTGACGGAACATCAAAATCCAGGCCCTGCTTGTATATATATCATTGAAGATGAAGAGTTTTTCTCGAGTGAGATTACTCACGCTCGGGAAAAGAGCTGTATCATCACTTAACCATTTTCCACTTGTAACGTTGAAAGGAAATGAATCTTATATACATTACTTCCATTGTACTTCTATATTATATTCCGCTATATACATATAGATATGTATTTTAAAGAAAAAATCCGTGGAAAAACAGTAAATTGTATTATCGAATCTAATAAACATCCGCGGCTATTGTTTCTTTTGTCTCCAGCTTTCACATATAATATGATAAATAATTATTTAGTTTAGTGCATTAATAAATCTCCCAGTTTTTTAAAATAAATTTTTTCATAATCTCTCTAATTTTTTTGTTTCATAAATATTACATTAATTTTAACCCAATGAGATATTGTGATACGGGAATCAAGGTTTTGGAAGAATAGAAGCGAAAAACAGACTAGAAAAGAACTTCTCAAAGATTTCACATAGATTTAACGCGGACAATGCGACGCTCTAAGAATTGCTCGTGTATTTGTTAGATACTCCCCGGAACGTTCTCTGTTTTATGGCATTCAGAGCGAGGCAAGGAGTCTATGAAGTAAAATCGTAATTCTTAAGGAAATTTGCATGCAAAAGCTGCGGCTTGCGAGAACGGAAAGAGGAAGGAAAGGGAATGACTGCATTTTACCGTGATACGCTCGCGCACGTACACAACGCACGCAAAACCGTCAGTATAATAGACATCGCTCGAGATGTCTGCTGTGTCTGTTCGCGCAAAAATAATGCTATTTAGTTAGCATTTCTTTAAAAATTATGGACATCGTAATTTTAATCGCGTAACAGTTGTAATTAATTTTTTTGTTTTAGCAATTAAATTAACATGTTATATCGGTATGACTTAAACGGAATTTAACAAGTAAAGGTTGAACTTAAAAAATTTAACTTAAAGAAAAGTTAACTTGATCCTATTTTTTGACACAAAGCTTAATTAAATCTTATATTATTTATAAAATAGTCAAAAAGAGACATATGTATAGTAGAATTTTATTTAAAATTTTTTTGAAATTCGCATACGCGGGTGCGAGCATTAATTTTTCGTTCAACAAAAACTATAAAAAGTATATTTTTAAATTAATTCAAAATTTGCTTTACCTTATGAACTTTTAGAGAGCCGCATTATAACATTTCGAAATCATATTTTGCATCCGATTATAATTATATTATGTCAAACATTTATGTTTTTCTAGAGCGAACAACTCTTGATCTAAAAAAAATTTTGCGGCCCTTTAAAAGATAATATAAATTTTGGAGAATAATCGTGTTATAAGTTCAAATGATTAGAAATCAAACATATATAACGATAGGGCACAGTCGCAACAAGATGTTCGCGTTAAATAAATTTGAGATTTAACTAACAATAAGATACATTTTTTACAATTAAGATTTCGATTTTATTGAATAGTTTTAGTACGAGAAATTTGATCGTAAATTCTTGTATAAGAATTGAATTAATGTATAACTATTCTTTTAGTTTTAAACTTTTCATGATTGTTAATGTTACGATTGTTATTCTTATTTCAAACTATATAATTAATTCTCTATGCTGCATCCTTTTTAAAGTTATAGATATAAATTAAAGATTAATCTAAATGTTCGACATATTTTATATGTGCCTGGTTATCTGCTAGAGTTAGACACATGAACGTGACGGATGACGCGTTTGTTTCAGTCGTATCAGTCAATCCCATAGGAACGCTGTGTTGCGGGCAACATGAAAATGTATAAAACTAATGCCATGATTTATCGTTGATTTCCTCGAAAGGCAGAATACCTTCTTTTTCCAGTTTCAAACCGGATCGCTGACATATTTCATTCTAGCGTATCCTCCACTTTCCGGCGAGATCCCGAAAGAAGGACACGTATGTGTGCGTGTGTGCGAGCGCGCGTACGTATATAGATGCGAGCACGTATAGACGATACACGTGTGTAGTTCCTCTTTACAGATCGTTTTGTCGATTAGAATTTGATATAGTACAGAGCAAGAGTGCCGTTCTTCTGCGAGAGACTTTTGTGAAACGCAAAGTAGCATATCGAAGTGGTTATCTCGTAAATCGTGGGGGGGGGGGAAATCTATATGTAAAATACGAAGATGTGATTTACGATGCCGATTTATTTCGTGAAATTTATGTTAAGAAAATATATTTGTCACATGTGCATATGATAGAGAATATACATATCAGAGACATTATTTATTCGGACATAATATTATATGTCTATCAGGATGAGTTCGAGATTAGACTGGCGTGATAAAATTAAACGTTCAGAAATTAGACGACCGCCGCGGGAAAAGATTAAAGTTTCTCAATAGTGCAACGTGATATATTGCGAGATCCGAGGAGTTATCCGCAGTAGTTTACGGTGATATATGCACGCTTGTTTTACTCATGTAACTGCAGATGCCGGTCGCATGTGAGGTTCCCGCCGCGCCGCGCCGCGGCGAGGCTTTTCCTGCATTGTTCAAGCTTCGCCATTTTCCGCGAAGCATTTTCGGGCGCATGCGTGCGTTCGCGTGTCTGCAGTGCGGGCACGTGCGGTTTTAACATCGAACAAAAGAAAATCTTGGCAAGAGTGCTGAGTGGGACACGCCGCGCGTGTGCGTGCGTGCGCGGCTTGCAATTTTAATGCGGCTTAACGAGTGTTTCGCCGCGACGCGACGCGACGCGACGCGAAGTAAGCCCGTATACAGTAGTTTTTCGGGATAAGGGAAGGATATGTTCTATTCTTCCTATACGAAATATATTTCTTTATCACTTGTCTCTGCCGCATTAGATAGCCTTTATCCTTTAAAGTTAATTTTCAAGAAGTTGCCAGATGATATTTTATCACGATAAAGTGGCGAAAAAAACATTAACATTAAAAATATAGTAAACGTTAGACAATAAATTCACTCGCTGTTGTCTTTGTAAAACAGTTTCTAATAAAAATCGCGAAATACATGTATAGAAAGATCGTAATTATCTTGATAATTGTTAAAAAAATAAACAATTTTAAGCCACATCAGTGACAAATTTTTCTGTTTACGTAATTCTACGCGAAATACAATAAAAAAAAAAAAGCATAAAGATTAATACGCAACGAGTACGTGTTTCGTGCCACAATCCACATATAAATTAATATCAAACAAGATAGGAAAACATCGCGCGTTCGTATCGATACGAACGGATGAAAGTGTGTTCCGGCGAGCGGAAGCGAATCAACATTTGCACAGTTCGCGCATTCCACGTGCGCGTTTTTGAAAGCCGCGAAGCTGCCCGTGAAAAGCGTGTTCTGCCCTTCTAAGGGATTCATACCTGCCTCTCGTCGTGTAAATTCGTTCTCGCGATCAATCACCGCATCGAAACAGCGGAATCGAGTCCACCGTCAATAATTCTTCTATCACGCTCTCTTGCATCTCCAGCTCCATCTCTCTCTTCCTCCTTCCCTCTCTCTCTCTCTCTCTCTCTCTCTCTTTTTCCCCTTGCTATTTTCATTTTTTTTTGGCGCAACGTGGCTCTCTCGTCGACGCTGTATTGACTCGTCAGCCTCGATCCGTTCGACAATTTACGCCGCGACCGTTCTGCCTGCCTCGCTCGTTTTTCTTTCTCCCATTTCCTCTTCCTTTTTCAGTACGCCATCGAAAATGCCAGCGCGAGCATAAACCGCCGGCTGGGCGACGGAATTCATCGGGCGGGAATAAGAGGGATAAGGCCTTTCAGCAATTTGTCAAGAGTTCGCGCGAGGATGCGCGCGGCCCGGGTATCAGCGAAAAGTTGATAACTGCGTTTTATTGTTTTAAGGTCGATAAACGCGACCGAAAGGTTAGAAGAGGTGATAAATGACGATTAAAGGTTTAATTCGAGAGGGGATTAAAGCGCGGCCGTGACGCGTACGCGCGTCGATAAAATTCAGGAGGATTTGCTCCCGAACCTCATCTTTTATTGCTGCGATGGAATTTAAGCATTTTATGGAGCATTTTCACTGTGGTACACCGGGCGATACCCGAAGTGTCATACACTGCCGCGCTCGATGGATAAACGCAGCTTTCGCAAAACTACGCGTCGTAAAACTCGGCCCGGTTTTTACGACGAACGGTGGGAAAGAGAAAGAATAGTGTCGTGAGTGCCGGGGAAAGGGAGTCAGCCGGTATGTAACACGAGACAATGGGTGATTAATTTTTTATGTACTCCCGTTTTATGGAGTAACCAAAGAAACAGTTTTATCGTCTACTTGAAAATAGCATTATCATATTTTACGCGCGCGGAGAAGACTGCCATCGATCAGTAAAATGATAGATCGCAATGGCTGGCCGATTTCAAGAGATCGATATTTATTTATGTCTCATTTTAGTTATTTTTTAAATTTTCTTTTTTTGAAATTAAAAAAAAAAATAATTCTACGTTTTCTCCATTTTCTTTCCTTTATTATTACATTAATCAATTTCGTAATAATCTTACATTTTTATCATTTTATTGCGTACAATTGGGAAAAGTTAAATGACAACAAAAAATGGAAATAAAAAATTAATAAATCTGTTCGATATAATTAATAGTACTAATCTCAATTCTATAAAAGTATTATTACTATAATTAATACAATATTAATCTATCAGTGATAACACTAATTTTCTAATGAAAAGATTCAATCGTCGCCTCATGACAAGAGAGAACGGACGCTGCATTAATTCATCTAAATTCAGAATCGTGAGAAGCTATAACTACTAAGAAAATTTGTGTGGCGCCCACGGGAGATGTCAGAGGTACTCTGGAGTATCGTATAGTCAGTCTGAGCGAGAGCCGCTGAGAATCGAGCAATTATTTCCCAAGCGTTTGAAGTTCAGGGAACCATTATGACAAAAGAGATATTTGTCTTGGCCGCGGGATATTTTAACAGTGGCGCTGAAAGATATGAGAAATATCAAGAAGTAATCGTGAGAGCACCGCGAACTGAATCATTTCGGGACGTCCGCGTCGGTAATTTTGAATTGCCGAATTTACGAATTGTGAACTCGACATCATTATTAGATTTGAAATTATTGGAGTTCTTTGGATTTTGAGGTATTCGAGTACTCGCGCGGAGAGATACATCGAATCATAGCGTTCGTAAATCCCCAACAAACTTTCTAAACTCAGATCTTTGGATCCTTATAAGTTCTCAAGATCTTTTTAATTCTTAAGTCTTCGGATCTCCACGCCAAATTAAATTCCAATTACTTTCTTGTAGCGATTGTTCTGTAATTATAACCGCGCAAATCTTTTTTCTATACTTCTATATTTAACAAGTAAAAGATTCATTCTTTTCGAGACAAGCCTGCAGAGAAAGTCCAAGATTATAAATCTAAAAATTTTCAAGTTAAATTAAAGAAATAATTATGAGGCTTCGGCTAGTTTTGCGTCAATTATTTTAGATAATTCCCAAGATAACAAAGTATATATATTTAATTGAAAAAGTTGGATGTTTTTCACGTTTTCTAATTGTAAAGTAAGAAACTATTCTCATAATCTAATATAAATTTCAATCGACTGTAAGTAGGTATATAAATAATTGATTTTAATTGTAAAAGAAACTAATCGGAACAATATCGAGAATAATATACAAAACTCAATAAATAAGACAAAAGACTTCGCGTAAAATATTTTTCAGTCAAATGTCGACTTTATTGCCATGAAAAAAACACGTCGCGTCGAAGAAGAGTAGTTAGGTACAGTTATAAATTCTTCTTAGATATCTCCCAGAGCTTTCTTCTTCTTGTCCGATCTTTGTGGCCGCACTTTCGTCCACAGCGGGAACATAAATTTTCGTTTTCTTTCGCAAACGCGCGTTTTCGTTCTATCGTGATAGCGATTCAGAAGTTAATCGCTAAGTGGACAATATACATGAATAAGACTAAATTTAATTTATCTAATGTCTCTTTATTTACTTATATTTACTCGAGAATTTTTAAAGTATAAAAATTAGAAAAAAATTTATTAGATACTTTAAATATTTATTCTGACATCTCGCAATGTAGATAAAAAGCGCTTTGCCAATCAATTATTCCAATAACTGAAAGTAAAATAATAATTTCCAACATTTTTATGATTATCGATAAATATGTATGCGTTCTAATGCAGTTATTATATTCATTATAATTATTATTATCATTATTTCTATACATATCAACTCATTATTGCGAATACGATTATAATTTTAATATCGACATATTCATTTTCATTGCATCAATATAAATTAATTACAATTTAAATATCAATTATAAAAGATAATTTTCATTATAGTTGTAATTATTATATGTGAACACTATTATTGCACTTTTTATATAAAGGTCGTGTCTACGGGACGTCGCGCATACCTTATCACGAGAGAGAGATAGTATCGTTGGTCATCGACTTTCCGACGAGATCGAATAGTCGAAGTGCAGTTTCAATGTCTGCCCGCATCGTTCCTTACTTTTCGTTTGCTCCACTACGGCGATGAACAGATACACGAGTGGCGACTTGCCGCGTAGAAAAAAAAAGGAGCGCTACCTCTTTTACGATCGACCTTTGAGATCGGCCATTGCGGGCGAGTTCGAAAGGGATAGGGGTTGCGAGGGGGGAGAGAGAGAGAGAGAGAGAGAAAGAGAGAGAGAGAGAGAGAGAGAAAGAGAAGGTTAGGGTGGATAAAGTAAACGTTGTTCGTAGAAACTTCAACTCAAGCGCGGCGTTTCTCGGCTGCTCGCGCTTTATCCTTTCCATCTTCCCTTTCCTGCTCTTCAACGAACTACTGAAAAATAAGATACGCAAACTTGTCTCTCTCCTTCCCACTTTTTATTTATTTCTTTTTTTTTTGGTCGGAAATCCGGCACAGATTGGTTCAGCATCGAGGCTTCCGCTCTATCGGTGGCGAAGTTAATCGCTTGCTTACATAAAAAAAATGTAACAAGCAAGAGAAACTCCAGTAGAAATTCATGAGTGAGTGTCGCTCTTCTCACTTTCTATCAAGTTATTTTTAATAATAATGAAAAATTCAACAGTTATATATCATTTTAGCCATACATATTAGTTCGAAATATTTTCAAGCCGACACTTGACACATAAAAGTTCCGAATATTTGAAATTGTTAAATGTTTATTTTTTTTTTAAGCCAAAATTGATATTAATTTATAATTGTTTGCCACCGCACCAATTTAATAATACCTTTAAGAAAATAATTTTTGAAATTTTATCATAGAAAGCGTTTTTCCTAAAATACCTGGAATATTATAATATATCATTTTGTGTAATTAAACGTAGAACGCCGACAAAAATAAGCAACATAGAGAATAGTTAAACAACGAGAACGATCAAGAGCCGCGGCTAAATTAATTTTCTCTGTAACATCCGTTTTCGTCTACGTCTAACAAGGAAAATTCCACGATGCCAGTTTAAGAGAAAAGATGGGAAAGATAAATGAATTTACTTATTTAAGCTTTAAGTAAATTGGACATCTCGTTAACCGCCGTATGATTATTTGGCGTTTAAACAGTTTTTCAGCTTCATTTTTTCCAATCGCAGTTGAACGTTGACGTTTACAAACCAATTATATTAACTGAAATTAAATACGAATCTCTATTTATCACACAAAAAAACTTACAACATAAACTTTGAGAAAAATTAATATAAGAGATAAATTTAAAAAAATTATAAGAGGTAAAGAAAATATTAGGAAAATTGAAGAAGATAAAGAAGAGAAATAAAAAAAAATAGAACATAAATTATTTAAAAAAATAGATAAATTGAGTAGTAAACACAGAGTTTAAGTAAGAATCAAGTTAAAATTTATAACACCCTTTTTTAGAAGAGGAGTATATAATATGAATTAAAAAAATAAGCATTTTGTTTCAAACGGATAACAATACGAGTATCCGTGAAAAAATAGATTCCCTGTTATAGAAAAAAGTAAATTATTGGATAAATATGCCAAGTCTGAGGAAGTTGGTGCAATCCATTACTATTATTACGCTCGTAAACTGCGCGTACTCACGGGTGAAATACAGTCACTCAATACAGTCTACTAACTAGATAAAAAAACAATCGGGGACCGGTAATCCCCCTCAGATAAAAACAATCGTTCTTCCACGGCTGATCCTCGGGAAGTCGCAGGAATGAAGGCGAGTAAATGTTTCTGCTGGAAATTTTACACGACTTCCTACTTCATGGATTCCATTTATGTGGGAGTTCCGGTGTTTCATTGTACTAAAACAGAATTTTGTATCCTCCCGCGGTTTGTATAAGCACTGGGAAAGGATTTTCTAACAGCATCGGCAAAGCCTACAAATTTAATAATGTGCAGAGTACGCGTTGTAACCATGCACTTAATGTAACATTACGAAGATAACAAAAAAGATAGATTTTGAAACTATATTGCGAATTTTTTTAATAGTAGCAAAAATTCCTACAAGGACTGGTTTAGAACAAGATTCTTTTGATTATAAGCGATTGAAAATAAAGGTAATGAGTTTGAGAAATATGAATTAATAATAATATACATTGATAGATAATTAAAAAATTAATAGTAAAATAAATTGATAGATAACAAAAATTACTCCTTATATTTAATTTTATTTTAATTTTACAAAAATTGATTAGATATTTACTTACAAAATATTTAATAATTGAAGAATAGTTTTATAAAAATAGAAAATAATGACCAAGAAGCTTGACAAAAAAATTGAAAAAAAAACTTACCATCATTAGATAACTAATCTGATTATGCGTAATATACGAATCAAATTTTATTTGTTGTAACCTTTTATTCCTTTTTTCATATATGTATAAAAAATAATTTATAGATAAAAATATACAATCTTCCTTCGCGTATTTTATAAAATTAACGCGTAGTTGAGATAAAAAAATTTTCACTTGCCTTGAAGCATTAATACGGGAATAATAATATGGCTTAAGGGGTTAAGCCACGCTTTGGTCAGCCGGCGCGCGGCGCTTCGAGACGAAAGGAAATCTTTGGTTGGTAAAATTTATGTTTCCTCTCGCGGAGAGAAAGCAAAAAGAATGCGCCCGCGGAGAAGGGGCAGAGGCAAGAAATTCCTAAAACGTTTACCTTTTATCCTTCTGCACCGGTGGAGCTTTAAAGAAAGCGCTCGATTATTCTTTTATCGTCGCATCGCGGAAATGTACAAAGGCGTGTTTTATTTCAGCTAATAAAAAAGAAACAGAAATGCCGACTGTGTGGGTGTATGCATGTGTATGTCAGAACAGAATGTGACACATCCAAATTAAACCGTTAAACTCGAAAGCGTTTCGTTTTCGCCATCTCCATTAATACGATAAAAGTTTAAAAACAGTGACCAACGAATTTACACATTTTAATTTCCACTAATCTTTATACTCTGATTAAAAAAATATAAAATTACTTTTTTACTAGCATCTATTGATTGTAAATAGATTACAGACTTATCGCTACTTTTAATTCACAAAAGCAAACAGAAAATGTTTAATCAGTAAAAATGTTCTATTTATTTTCCTTCACTTTTTTTTATTAAAGCTCGAAATAATTTTTTATTTGCGTTATAAGCTGTAACCATTAGCTTATTAATGTAAGCTTTTATTACACACTCAGGGCTCTTTAATCTCCATCTTGATTCTTGATGACCGCAATTCAATCTTAATCATATATCGTGGTAGTTATCGCGGACGTCCATCGCTATTTCGATCCCTAACACAGGCAGATGCAGTCAAGAGTTGCGTTAATGGAGCTGACTGCAAATAAAGTGCCATATTTACGACGGTCACGAGTGCTCGGTGTTAATTTGCGCGCAACGATCCGCGCAATATGACCGTAATATCCGGACCGTGAGATGGTAATGCCTGGCGATCTCAATGACCGCGCGCAAGTACGAGGCGCATGCTGATTACAAGTCCGGAAGTACATAATAGCAGATTGTTTTAGATCGGGAGTGCCCTAAGGCAATCAGGTGCACCCAATCGAATTCTCGCGCGATGCGTTAAGCCCGCGCTCGTGTCCAATAAGCATCTTCATCCGCAGAGATGTGCGCTCATCCCTTTATGACTCGCATCTGCATCAAGCAACAAAAACGAAAATGACGCGCACCGTTCTTACGTTGTTTACCTCCCTGCTATTGCGACGTTGAACCGAGGTAATAATTCCTCCCTAATTATAGAACTTGCGTGAGTTCCAGGTAATCGGATTAGTATGGAACAAATATCAATAATGTATTTAACTTCTATAGTGCTGTGTTATATTTTCAATTAGAAGTAAAGACATAAAATATTGCGATAATTTGAAGATAATTGATGATTTGAATTCCAAATTAAACTAACTATAAAATTGCAACTATTGAAGAGACAATTTTATCATCTAACGTCTCATTTGCTCTTTACTTGCGTTTTTTAATATGATTCACACACACAATAAAAGATATTTTTTAAATATAAAATATTTTTTAAATTATATTTTTATAAATAATAACAGATAAATCTAGTGCTCAACATAATTTGGAATTTAGATCTCTTTATAAGTCCATTTCATATATTGTATATAGGTATATAATAAAATAAAAGATAGATCGTTTCGGGCTAGTATAGCAAAAGATACTCTTTCGTACCTTTCTAGATCAAAGACGCGATTCTTTTGAACATAGTATGATCTTGAATTACTTTCATTAGAGAGAGAAAGACAGCTATCAGGCTCTCGCGAAGAAAACTACGTTAAAATCTCTTATCTTCAGTATCGCCAATTATTCCTGTCACTTTAATTATTTTCAATTTTATTATCGGAGAGCGATGAAGGTGTGTAATACATAGTCTCGGGCTCGGGAACGGGCCACCCTTCCTGACAGATCCTTTGCATAATACCGTAACCACGAGACCGCTGTGGCGAAACTTCAGCGGTGACCTGATAAAAGTCCCCGACCGTAGTATTAGTTCGCGAGAACGCGCGGTAGCTACGGTGAGAGGAAAAGGGTGATTGTGGGCGCGCGCGCGGCGATAAGTCGCAGAAAACGAACTAATCAAGGCATTAATCTCCTTTACCAGGCGGGCGGACTCACCAGCGAGAGAAGTGAGAGGGTGGAAGAGGGGGGGGCGGTGTGCAGCACGTATATATATGTATGTAAATGAATCTAATTCCTATTCTCGTCGGTGCCTTCGGTAGAAAATGGCGGCGTCGTAAAAATGTAAATCTTGCTTTGAATAATATTCTCCCCTCTCCAGCCCTTCTTCCGTATGGCCACCGGAAGTGGCGGTGTACGCGCGTGGAAAAGGAGAAAGGCGGAAGTGCGAAGGAGCGAAAGAGGAACGAAATAAAACATCACATACGAGACAAGATAGAGAAAAGAGACGGACAGTACAAGGACGAGGCGTGGAAGGGGTGAGAAGCGGAGGGTGGAGGGCGGCGGCGGCGGCGGTGGTGGCGCGGGCGGCGCGAAGTCGGGAGAAATAATGAAGGCGGGCGTGTGGGAGAGGCAGAGAGATGCGGAGCCGCAAATAGGTCGAATAACGGGAAATGAGCTTTACTACGCGCCTTTTACATGTAAAAGAGAAGAGGAAACGGCTGTTATACCAAAGAGACAAGATAAATAATGCCGACGATGCGCGTTCTTCTTTGAAATCGAGTCAACGTGATTTATTGGTAATTCGATAATATCTCCGAGTCGCGAGGCATTAAAGCAGAAGTTTCCCCGTCTTCGCAGTACTCGAAAGATATATACATGCACTCACATTATAACGTAAGAGATTGAAATGTATCGACATATGCAATGTCGTGAAGAAATTTTTCATGGGTTCGAGCTTTAGTGGCACTTATTTAGCGCAAGTCTTTCAACTTTTGCATCAAGTTATTGATTCAATTTATATAATTTAATTTATTTAATTAAAATCATTTAATTAAATATATAGATAATTTGACGCTTGACAATTTATCAATAACTCAACTTCCCCCCCCCAACGCATGTCTCTGTTAAATAATTAAAATAATTAACCTATCGTCAATTGCGCTTTTATTAAACAGAAAATAAAGGAAATTCATGAGAATAAATTAGCGCATGCGAGCTGTAAAAAGGAAGCAAACAGAACGCGAGAAGAAGTGGAGAGATAGTTCCGACAGGAGAGACAGGTTGCGCACCGGAAAGCACTTGGATACCCGCAGTGTGCCGTTAAGCATCGCGGGGTTCTCGCGTTAAGCTCAGTCCGCTTACACGGAGGGTGACTGTTTTAACGACGGCTTCTGTGTTTACGAAAGGCATTACTAATATCGTATAAAGGAAACGAGGATAAAAAGAAATGCGCGTGCGAGCGAGATTGCGAGCGCGGATCCAGCTCATAAAACGCGACGTAAAAGGAAACGTCGACGGTAACGTTCGTAACGTTGAGCGAGGAAGAGTATGAAGAATCGCTAGAAACGATACACCGAGAAACGCGAAAGCCGAAGATTTCTTCTTGCCATGATATTGAATGTCGTAACATCGATCTTTGTCCCTTGTTGAGCCCCAGTTTAGCGATAAGTACGCGCAAATCTTCGTCCCTTCCGACGTTTCTTCGCGGAAAAGGTATCCTTTTTCTTGAATGCTGACGAGTCGATTTTGATCGTGACCCCGTCGCAAGCATTAATATACCGTGCGATTTGTAATCACGTTAGCGTAATGCCATCACGACGACAACGACGACGATTACGACGACACACGATGTTCGTTTTCTACAGTGACAGCATGACGGCAAACGTCGTAGTACAAAAGCGACCGCGAGACCATCAAGCACTGCGCGAGGTCTAAAGCGAGATTCAGATGACACGTGAGCTATGAACGTCATCCATAATGCAGGCTTCGGTACTTCGTGGCGATGTCATCGCTAGCAGGGATATTTATTGGCACGACTAAGCCGCTACGCTCGCTAAATTTATAGCACATTCAAAATCTTTGGTTAATGGTGATGGTCGCCATTATTCGTTCATGTCAAAAACCGCATATAGGGCGTTATATATATAACACACCCGTCAGACAGACCCGAGCCGCCATGTCACATCTCCGTATATTGGAAACATTTGTTCGAATGAATTCAAACAGCTTTACATAAAGCACGATATCAATTCAGAACTTCCATGCAAGAGGGATGTAAGTCAAAAACACCATATCGAGAAAAATGATTTTTTAACAGTAACTGCCAAATTACTAAAATAAAAAGTTGTATAAAAATTCATTTTTTTATAAACTTGTAATAAATAAAAATATTTATTTTAACATATCGCAAAAAGGGCAAGGAAAAAAACATTTTGTTTAACGTACTTTATTATATCCCTATTGCAATAATAGTTTTGGGGAAAAAAAATGGAAATTTGCACATTATTTCATTTCACATGTCACTTCAAAATAAAAATTTAATACAAAAAACCAGTTGCAATATGAATGTTATCTAAATATTCAGATCGTGGTGCTTATATTAGCATTTTCATGCGCGCGGGCTTCTTCAGTCAAGGCCATGTAGAACTGGCGGTTATAATTTTTTCGGAGACGTTTCGTAACTTTTCTCATATCCCTCTGTTTCTCTTTTGATATTTTACCTAGCTCTAGTTTACAATGCTCCAACTCGGAAATAGTCAAGCAAAAAATAAAAAAAGTTAAGGAAAAGGCTTTTTGAGTGCGTTTTTCGTTGCCCATCAAACCTTATTAAACTTATCTTCCTTTTGCGACAAAAAAATAAATAATAGGAATGTAAGTCGACTTACCGTGGAGGCCTTCAATTAGGTTTATTGGCTTTACGTCAACAGTTCATAATTCAATTGTAGGATATATGTAAGTCCTAAGGTAAACGAACACCTAAGCGTCATTTATGTTCAATAAAACATCTCTTCTTATCACGCTTGTTTTATACATTAATTTATTTCAAACTCCCCAAGACATGATGTAGACCCGCGTATCGCAAATAGACGACGAGATAAATTTACGCAACTGAAAATTGAACTAGAAGCGTTCGCTCTCTATATATGTTTATTACGCAGCGTTCTGCAATTTCTCGGATATACCGTTACTTCATTTCCATCCATCGTCTCTTTCAACGTTTATCATATATTTCTCCGCTGACAAGCTACTTATTTCCGCGAGGGTCTGGTTTTACACGAGACGCATCGGCGACGCGCCTCTTCTGTTTTTCGTCTCCTTTGTGCAATATTAGTGTCGTTTCTATAGTCGACACAAAGCATAGGTGCAACGTGCATCATGCGAGGCTTATCTGGTCCCCGGCGCAAACGCGCGATGTATGCAGTTGGAACGCTGCGCTACGTGCATGCCTAACTAACCCGTCGACATAACTTCCTCCCGAGGGAAACCTCCGTTTTTGCTCGCTTTAATCCCGGACTTTCTCGCTGTTACGTCGTACACGTTCTAATTCACACTTTTATCGTTATCGCATTGTACTCGATTAAGCATAAGGCAACTATTTCCCGCGCGGGCAAAACAACACAAAGTATCCAGGACATCCGCGACTTTTAAAAAGATAATTTTACTTCCAAAAGAAGAACAAAACGCTTGTATTTCTTTTACATTTATCAGAATAATTTTACCGAATTGTTATATCGGGATGGTAATTATTGGCCATTATAAATTATTAATGTCGGTTCAGATTTAAAAAGAATGTGACCATATATGGAGAGATAAGAAAGAGCAGGACGCACAAGGTTATTCGCAGGTGAATCTAGACCGCTATCAATTCAAATTATACGTATGCTTTCGTAATGTTATGCATCTTGAATTTTCACACCGTGCAGCGCAGCAAATTTATGTTAATTAATACTGTCGGCTAACCCAGTTTCGGATTAGACTTACAATATACTGCAACAGGAGTCACGTGTCTGGTGACATTTGTGAGTGGATCACAAGTTGAAGAGATAAGGTGGCGTAACGTGTGCATTTTTTGGTGAAAAGTCAATGCGCTTTTTTCCTCCTCCGATCTAATTATATCTTATTCTTGTTACGTTTATTTTAGGATCGCACGTAATAACCGTCATGCTATTTATCTTATTCAACTTGGCGTTTCTCCGGAATATTCCTTAACTCGAATTCTGCTTCTGTCTCGTTTCGGCTAGTCAGTTTGAGCCATCGCACGTCGGACCCTCGCTAATCGCGTATGAATTTCTTTCTAAGTCACGTGGCTCTAATCTGCTTTCGTCCCTTACTTCTCCTTTCGTACTTGCCTGTCCCACTTTGTCGTTTCCTTTTTGTATCATGAAGCATAAGCACGAGGGCATTAATAATTGCGTAAACACGAGAGCATAGAGCAAACATATCGTGCGTGTGTGTATATGTACGTGCACAGCTTAACTATCTCGTAACAGTGGATAAGCTACGGCTCGCAAAGCTCACGGCGGCTTCCTCCTTCGGTCCGCAGCGCGAGTAAACATTTATTAACGTGCAATTAACGACAGTTACCGGTTATTTTTATTCCGTCCTGTACATAATGCATCTTTGGTCTAATAATACAGAAATCGCCAGCGGTACTAATTCGTTATTTAATAAATCAATGTTGAGGTTGAGGCTGAAGAGCGATAATTGGACAATTACTGTTTACAACGTGTATTATAGCTACAGGCTGAATACTCACTAAGGCAATTTATTAATTAATCGTAATGTAATACTGTTCAATAATGGTACCAATTGAAAATGTTCTTAAATGCTGATAAAAGAATACTTTCTATATTCAATCATATTGATCGAATTTAATGTCTTTCGATATGTTCCTTTTTTCCTTATTCACATTTTATTTGTAGCAACATATTAAAATATTTTTACACATAAAAGGTAAGTATTCCGTCACACTAGAAAGATAATCAAAACGAGACGTACCAGTACTTCAGAGATGTACAAGTTACATTTAGACATTAAAAAAATTGCATATATGTAGATTTATGAACTTAAAAATTAATATATGTATGAATTTTTATATAGCGCTCTAACATGTGTCGTCAGTTGGATGTCCTGGATATCCTTGCTCTTCGCTTCATTCCAGTTATCACAGAGATATGATTTACGTAATGCATCACAAAGTAACAAGTAATTACGATATACGACGTACGAAAAAGAAAGAGAAGAAAAAATTAAAAAAAAAATTGCAAAAGGAACGGAGATGTAACGAAGATCTAACGGAACGGCTGGTTTCGCGAGTATAAAAAATATAAAAAGAGGCTTTGCAGCGAGAAACACCTACCAGAGAGAAAGATACGGAGATACTGGGACAGAAAGAAATATATAGGAAGCGGCGCGGGTACAAAGAATTCTGGGAAATGAAGATGCGTGCGCGCAAGAAAAATCAAAAGGATTAAAGTGTCCCGTCCTCTTTGGCGTACGATAAACTTTTCTGCGTAATTACATTAATGATTTCAACATGTTATTTCAGCGAAACAAATATTGAAATGTCTGTTATGACATTTGATTACACTAGAGATAACGAAGCGTTGACCCTCCCTTTAAACGCCAAGCATAATGCTGTTAAATATCATATTTACTATAACATTGGTATCGTTGAGAGTATACAATCTTCAGTTAAATCTTCGCAAACTTAATTACAATTCGTGTGGTACGCGACATATTAATAAACTGTATATCTCACTTTTATATGCGACTACGTGCAGAGTTAAAGGTGAATCCTCTCAAAGAAACATATGAATTTCACATTTTAGTTATATATACGCGAGAGCAGAACGCATTCTAAGTTCATGTTTTAAAAATATTAATTATAATTTTACTTTAGATGTTTGATTAAGAGTATATATACACGCATTAAGTTATAAAAATAGTAATAAGGTGATAACAGCAATATAATCAGAGGTTTCTTATTCCGAAAAATTATCAAAAACGTATGTATATCCTTTGAGAGAAAGTTTAAAAAAAGTATTATATAATTTATATGTATATCATATATATTATATTATTTTTCAAATCCTAAATCAAGGAAATAAAATAACGGATGAATTAACGTCACTAACTATCTATTTTCTGCCGGAAAATAACAAATGTTCTGTCGTCGAGTAGACTTACGAAATTTTCTTTATTCATGCACACACACATCCAAAGGAGATCGCATGAGCGCAATACTCGCGTGAACGAGTTATATCGGTCCGATGTTTCCCGTAAACATATACGTAAGCATAGAACGGGCTATAAGTCGTTGTGGATGGTGCTTAAAGCGGGCTGGTTTTCCCATGGGAGACGGCGTTTTATACATACCTAAACTACCCTCCAGAATAACTTCTCGTAGCACGCCGCTTATCCTCTCACGCCGTTCCAGCCATCCTCCAGCCATTCTCCACGGTTTCCCGGTTTCTTCGATTTCTCGGCATTCTTCGCGGTTCGCAGTTTCCGCACTCGCCCGCATTCTATCCGGACTATCCCGTTGTTTTTGCTCCGGCTCGCCGGAGCGGCACGCCTTCCGCGCTGGATTTTCCGTCGTCCGTCACAAAGTAATTCCACGTTGATGAATTTTTGCGCGTTTCGCGAGGAGGATGCTGTTGCGAATATCATTAACGTATACGAGACAGTTGGCACATTTTCATTATTTTATTACTAGACAAATAATTTTCGGAAATATTTGACATCATTAAATTGAAACGTATCATATAAAGAAACTTCATATAATTTTCTAAATATATACCGTAAAAAGAAAAACTCTTTCACCACTCTCTATATCGTTTATATCTATGTTACTTTTCACGTTTCGATTGTGCACAATCGAGACTACACTTACTTTTGGACCAAATATCGTGATAACAAACATGTTATTTTTTCGAATTTTATTTAGCATAAATAGACCGAGATATTCTGTCTCAAATGACCTCGCGATCGATCCGCTAGTACCTTGCCAAGAACACCGGCAGCGGGCATGACGCGCACTTTGTCAAAACGAGAGCATCGGATCCATTCAGCCATAGTGGATCTCATTTGACAGAATTATGCAGTCGATTGTTGCAGCCATGCAACGAAGCGTCTCGCACTGTCCAATCAGGCATGAATCATCCGGTTTCGGTTTCCTCGTGCATCGAGTCGTGCATCTATTACCCACCGCTTGTCAGTCGACTAATTTGCTGGTTAGTTCATTCGCCGCAATTATGTCCGCGCGACCACGAATTTGTAACCGACCCGGCCACTTTGAGACCGGCGATACACAATGTATAACATATTCTCAAAACAGGAAGCGCAAACAAGAAATGCATTTGTAATCTCGCTTCATTGATGCGGCCCACTGCGCGTTGTACATACGCGCCTGACGAGATTAAAATTCCGATGTTAATATAAATAAAGGCTGCGATTTTCATTAATGTGAAAAATGAACGCGGTGCAAGAGTGACAAATCCAACAACGCATTCTTGTCGTTGTTTTGGATTTGTCCCTATCCCATAACGGTAAAGGTTTAATCCTCTTTTCATCGAGTACGCGTGCAGCTGGCTTGGTTTCCATACTCCTATCGCGAAAATGATTAACCTACCGGAGCGAACTCGACCGTCCAATGCAGCTCGGACATTGTTGCCGAGCTCAGTGAAAAGCTCGAGCCACACGGCGACCTGTTGGCGCGATCGTCTACTTAAACCACTTATATACGGCAACGTGCCCACCAGCGGGATGGCCATCGAGTAGACTCGAGCAGAAATAAAAGAGAGTCGATAGGCCCTCGAGACGCGTTCTCTGGTCCATCTCTCCGGGATTTTCATCCCCTCTCGCGCCCCTCCCTATCTGATCCAATTTCAGCTCGGCTCTCCTCGTATTGCCGGAAAGAAAAGAAACAAAAAAGCGGCGACCGCCAAGCGCAGAGCACGAAGCACGACGACCAATGACCGCACGCGAAGAATCGTAATAACACCGTCGCTTGCGTTCACGTGGATGTCTTTCCTGATTTTCCAGACAGGAGGCTCGCAATTTGAGCACCGCCGACACGGCATAGCTTCGTCTCAAATTTCACGGTACTCGAATTTCAAATTTTTAGACCGCAAAAAGAAAGACATTTTGTTACGAGGCGAACGTTGTTCCTAATTAGGAGATTGAATGTCCTTATTATATGTATACCGTAATCACAATTGCACGGTTTAATTAATTGTGTGTACGCAGTGTAATTGATGAATTGAAATTTAATACTATACTAGACTATTACGCGATAATACTGATATATTATATGCCGTGCAAAATTTATATTTCTTCAAAAATAAAACCAACAATTACATTTTGAAGATCGAGTTGAAGAAACAAAATGCATTGCTAGACGCAAGAAAAATTTAAGAAATCTAGAGGTCAAAGAAATAAAATTTTAAGAAAGAAATACAAAGTTTCATGATTATATTATTCCAATATACGCAATCGATATTGAAGCGAATGCGGTTTCGGTCTCACGTTATTACATTAACAGATCAAACGTGACCGGTGAAGACAGATCGTTCAATCCGACGATCACGTTACCGCAAAAACGTGGAAAAATCGACGAGAACACACCGCGTTACTTCCGATGATCCGACGTGTCAGTTTAACGCGAATTTCGAAACGGCAAACCGCGAAATCGGGTTTTCGAAACTATTCCGGTGAACGGCTCCGCCCGGTCTGTGTAAATCTGCGTTGAATCAGATATAATTGCATAATTGCAGTAAATTAGCGGGTGAATTACGCTACTTAACATTCGTTTGTTAATCAGTCGAACAAATCAGATAGCATGCATTAAACGCGAGGCATAAATTACTATCCTTTATTAATACAGAAGGTATGAAACAATTCTCTAACATGAACGATTTCGTTTTATATTTCGTTTTTGTATCTTTTGAATTTAACAATATTGATATTATCATTGATACGCATGGAAAATGAAGTTTTACTGGAAGTTTCTGATAATTATTTTTATTAAGGATTTATATTTTTAGTAAAAAATTATTTTTAGTAGCGGATCATTTTATTAATCTCAAATCAATTTGTTCTCTGTGAGGCTATCGGGAGATTAAAAGGATTATAATTTAGCTCGACTTTCATTTCGCAATTATATCTTTAAAGCTGAACTTCAAATTAAAGTTCTGTTAAAGTGAGATCCACTTGAAATGAACATAAAGAATAGGTGTAGTTTCGCCATCAATTCTCAAGTTTGTATGCAGAAAACTTTTCATTTTCAATTGTCAGTTACGATGCACACAATAGGCGTACCGATATATTTGTAAAAAAAATAGTACGTCGTTGAAAATTAATGCGGTAAAAATCGGACGCATATCCTGTAAAATCGTATTAGCTCTTCTTTTTAGATAGAAATTTCTGTTTACCGTGGTATTTGTCACTGTCGTCAAGACTTTTGAAGATGAGTTATCTCGGAACTCGAGACGAAACACCCGTTGCTAATGCACTTTAAACGTTAATTTCATCAGTCGTACAACGGATAGAGATAATCGAGCATTCTGGTTGGAAGTTACTGGCGTTTTTACTTTATGGTCATTGCTCACTGCTTGGACAGGTTTGGCAATTTTTCTCATTATATTTATCCTACCATCCCTTTCGATGCTCGCAGTTTCGCTTTTTACTCATCTCGCGCTCGCCCTCGCCCTTCATCCAGTCTATCTCGCCTTTATTATCCCCACCCCCTCAATCTACTAACTCTGCTATTTTTATTTTCCTTCCCTCGCACTCTCTGCACACGTCCTTTTCATACGATACCCTCTGCCAGATGTTCAAACGATCCCTTTCTCGCCTTATATATATACTCCGCACCTTTCTACAACCACGTCGCTCGTTCTCACATCTTATCTTCTAACTTCTGACTTTCTTTTGCCGTACCCTCACGTGGTGTTTATTTCAGTCGAGCCCTTTTACACGAAATTACATCTCGCGCGGAGAATTATACTCAATAAAACTACTTGGAAACGTTAGTATTACATTTCGTAATTTTCTTCATCGTCTCAAAATATTCTATTGCGCAAAGAGAACATCGTATTAGAAAGTAATATAAGAATATTATTTCATATTTAAATATAGAAACTAGTAATGTTATTAAGTACATAGTGTAATTTAAAATTAATAACAACATTGATAAATAAGTAATGCCTTTTTTCATTTAAATTTAATTGGACACCACTATTTTTTATAGCTACTTTTTTATAATATTAAAAATTGATATTTCAAGAAAATTCTTCCTACTGTATTTCGAAAGAAATAATTCATCTTAAGCTATTAAACGTAGACTAAACTGTCATGGGAGTGATTTATTATTTCATGTTATAATAAACTTACGAATAACTCCAAAAGCAACCTTCCTCATCAATCGAAAGGGCTTTTCGTTATTACAGGATAACGGAAGACCCTACTACAGATCATACGACAGACGATTGCGAAGTTAGATTGGGAAATTCTGCCTCATTCATCAAATTCTGTAAATAATTCTAACGGATTGCCATCTTTTCGCCAAGGTTCTGAGAATGATACGTAGCATGGAAAACATTTACGAGTCAGAGATCTAGAAAATATACCAACTGATTTCGCGTCACTATTAAAACTGAATTTTGCAAAAAGTGTATTTGAGGTTTGAATATGATGTAGAGAAAAAAAATCAAATACGCGATAAAACGTAACAAAGCCTATATTGTTAAATAAAATGACCTAATTTGAAGAACATGCCACGTTTTATCATAATAAAGAAGAGAGAAAAAGAGATAAATCAAATTTGTAGAGGAATTTATTATTAAAAGGGCCATTATTTTTTTAAGAATATTTTTGTGTAACATCATGCATTATCGTCGCGATGAATGAAAAATGACGTAGCACTTTTTCCTTATATCGCGCGGCGATGTCGTTCCCCATTTAAAAAATTAATTATAACCATTAACTAGTAACGACATGCGACATATGCATCGTAAATCGTAAGCTCGACACGCGCGAAATGCACGGCTTAAATGCACGTCAACGTGCTTGAACTCCATCGTACGGCGAGGTCGGCCGAGCGCATAATACGACCCGGCCCTTCGGTAATCGATCGTACTCGTTTCGGCTGCAAACGTAATTACGTCTGTCAAAGGAGATGCTTTCTATCTTTTGTGAAAAAGACTGTACACGCGGCTCGGGAAATAGAGAGAAAGATACTCTCCGCGGTCGAGAATCTCCGGGCACTTTGATGACCGATCGCTTTTCTCTCTCTCTCTCCCTCTTTCTCGGCGTGCTTTCAGTGCACGGACTTTCATTAGGTGGATCGGAATCTATTTCTTTCGCTCCCGATGCGGAAGCTTACCGGATATTTGACCGGGATAGCGATCACATGTCACGGCGAACGAGGCAGCGGAAAGACGCGCATGTTTCCTCGCATGTTTCTAGTTTATCTAAATAGTTTATTTTAAAGGTTAAAAGTTAATAAAATCAGTTTCAAAAACCGGTTTTTTGAAAAAGTGTGTTAGAGTCGAAGTTCGAATTTATTGTGTATATCGCGAGATTCAAGAGAAAGTTCGATATGTTGACAAATTTTACATCGTGCGTATTATTTGATTATTTCACGTTTATGCAATGGAAGAAAAACGAAAAAAAAAAACATGTTTTTACTAATATTATTTTGTATAAGTATCAAAAAATTTGCTACAAATAAACATTGTTTATTTTTATTAAAAATCTAATTCATAGTTCATAATGTTTATATCCATCACGGAGATCTTCAATATAGTTGTTATGCCATATTTCATGAATTTAATTTCAGTTAACTATCAATTTGCTAATTAAATCGTCAATTATGATCTATCAAAATCTCGCGCTGATTAAAATAAGTTAATAACACAAAATCAATTTAACAGAATAATAAAGCAATTAAAACGCCTTTAAATTGTTTATTAAATTTATAACGGTGCACTTCCTGAGATTTTCTGTTGACTTTTGTTGCAATATTAATTAACTAATTTTTTTTCCCTTTATCTATTTTTTTCAAAAAGGTGTATATATATAGCATATTTGAATCGTAGAAATATGTATACGTTAATCGTCAATCCCAATGTTAAATATTGAATCACACGAATAAAAAAATTTCGAGGAAAATGGGAATAAAAGTACCAGAAATATCTGTTTACACTCAAATAGAAATATTGTTTTGTATATAAATAGGAAATCGCAGTAAATGCTATATGTAAATAAAATATGTAAATAAAAAAGAATATCTGCTATACACATATGTATATTTGTAAAAACAAATACGTTGACGAAAATGTAATTGGCTTATATGGAAATTATTCACATTTGACTTATATATACGGTATTTATTTTGTAAATCACAATATATTAAATAATATATCTGTTTTAAATTTACAAATCTGATTTTATGACATGCTTATTAATGACATTGCAACAAAAATATTGATGTAACGAAAATTTAATATGTTTAAGTGGTAAATATATTTCAAAATGTTTTAAGCTACTTTAAAATTGATCCCTCCACCTTTAAATACGTATACACACGCGATTAATTGAATGCGTCAATTAATTGCGCAACAATATAAAAGTTAACAAACAATATATAAAATCAATAAAGAATATTTCTTTAATCTATAATTAAAAGATAAGAAGATTCTCTACTACTGATGTCTATTAAAAAAAAAAAAAGAAACAGTATACGAGTGATTAATTAATATCTCGACGGATCATCCTACAAACGAAATTGAATATGACGAGTCATCGATGGGAATAATGCAAGGGGATCTCCATCGTTGTAAAGAGGAAGTGCGAAAATTTCATTGGCGTTGCGTTAATGGATTTCCACGTTTCTCCCAAGGGAAACACTTGGCCTTGATGACCCAATTAAAAGGCGGAATAACCAAGCATTATCGTTGAACTGATAACGTCAGATCGTAACGAGCGCGTGTAAGCGCTTTTCCACGCGTTGCCGCAATGGCGGCTAATAAAAAATCGTAACTGCACGATACGTGCGCATTGAATAAAACTGCTACGCAGACAGGTGGCGTTTAATTAAAATTGTTTCCATTACGAGACGCTCGATGTACCGAAAGGTTATTTTCAATTGTATAATTAAGTGAATACCGTGAAACAACATAGTAAAGCGATCGCGATTAACGCTTGTCAGGGGTTTGTTTATCAGTATTTAGTAGCGTTAGCGATTTTACGACTTGGTTCCTAATAATTTATTATTAGAACGCGAGATACAATTTTCGAATATTTATCACATTATGTGAGAAGAGTACAATTATTTTCATTGGCAAAAATGTTTATAACATTAAATATATTACATATTATTATACACAGTTGAACATTTTTATATAATTAATTATTTTATTATGCAATAAAATATGACTCAATAAATATTATTCAATACTGTTTTTTTTTTAATTTTATACACATATTTGCTAATATATCTTTTTAGATCATATAAATACATATACATATACTACATGTACATATAATACATTGTATATAAAAGATTATACATATATATATTATATATATGATCTTCACAAAAATGCAGATCTGCGAGATGTTTCGATATGATTCTCATAGTGAATGACCTGTTTCATGAATTTGCTTTCTCTACGGCTCTAACGCTTCTTCGTTAATTTTCAATTTATGCCGCGCAGCCCGCAGCGGCATGAAATATTCCGCTTCTTATTTAACCGTGCACCGTACGTCAGAAGTATTTTAAACGATCGCTCATGAATAAAACAAATCGTCACATTTAAATTACCGTGGCCAATAGGATCGCGCGCCATAAATTTTCATAAGCTCATCTTTATTAAACTTTTATTAAAGCAAGTGCTGCCGTTTGCAACAAAATGGTTTATTCCGGATGAGTCTTCTTTTTTTTACCAATAGTTGCGATAATAATTGTTTATTTATCATTTTATGTGCAATCTCCCAGAAGTGTTCGAGCGTCACGTAACTCACGTCAATAAAATTATTTAATGACCGCATAAATTATTTTCAAAAACAAAAGGATTAATAATATGATTACTTTCTTTTTATTGTAATTAAAGAAATAAAATTAACTTTAAAGCTCAATAAAAAAAGCATAAAAAAAATTACAGCTGCGATTTCCTTATGCATAAAAACTTCGCCGGATAATTTAATTTATCATATAACAATAAATAATGTTCAACAAATTTCTGCGTGTATAGGCGCTCCCGAATGAATCTCCAACGGAGAAATTCTCCGACGTCGTTATTAATCGCCGCTTGACCATTTCCCGTCAGCTTGTTAATAATACCGGGAGTTTTTTTCGATCGAGATTGGCGACGACAAGGTTTTAAATTAATGTCAAGAAGAAGGTCACAGATTGGTGGGTTCCGCAAGATGGCACACGGCGGATCGTAGAATTCGACGATTACAAATTACGGGGCAAACTGCGACCACCGCACCGGCGGGCGGCTCCTAACCCCCTCCCTCCTTGCCCCGGCTACGAAACCGCGCGTTCTAACGTAGGAAATTTATGGTCGTCCTCGTGAATTCAGCCGGCTGGCGTTACGAAAATCGAAGGTGTAATTTATACGGTCAACCATCATTTTCACTGAGCCCAAAAGCTTTTAATGGCACCCCTCGGAATTCGTCGTCGTCGATGTCGACGTTGTCTGCCAACGTGTGCGTACGTCACGTCCGTCGTTGTTCTCGACGCGACGCTAATAATTAACGTTCGGACACGCGCATCGCGTGTCTCGGACATCATTCTCATCCCGTTTAAGATTGAATGATAACAATAATCACGAGTCGAGCGGTTACCAATTAATATGTGGTGTTTAAATTATAATAAATGCAGAACGCACGAGGGTGAAAATATTATTATTCCGAAACGCGCATTTCTTCTAAGCACGCTGTTATCGATGTATAAATAATTAGCAACTGATAATCGAAAAATCATCTGCGCGTACCTACGTGCAATCGCGCGTGAAATCCGCTATTAACGTCGATTAATAATTCGTCGCGGTAAACGACAGAGATAATTAATAATTACGATTACATGAGGCATGATTGTGACAGTATGATACTTGTGTTGAACTAGTAATTAACGGATCCGATACATCGATATATGAGGCAACGTAAACACTTCGATAGACAAGTATCGTTAATTACTGTGTAAAAATCACGACCTAATAATACTGTTAAATTCGTAATTTCAAATTACACTTAATTTGAGTCATTTTTAATCATTCTTATAGGTCGATCGCCACTGCTCCTACTTAATATGATGTCGTTGATTTAACTAAACCAATATGGAGATAAAATAATACTTTTGAGTTAAAGTAATAAATTTCGACACACATGGTAGTTAAAAATGACAAAATGTTATTTAACTCAAGATATTGGTTCAATATTTTCTTAATATTTAAAAGTAGGGTGTAAACTCGGGGTAAGATGACCATATAGAGGAAAGATGTATAATATGGTCAACCTATGTTCTTTCAATCTAACTCGCCATAAAATATTGAATGAACACGGGTTCGCCATCTTTCCTCTATGGCCATCTTACCCGAGTTTACCCAATGAATGTATGAGTAAAGGAATTTTTATTTTTTAGTCCATTCAATATTCTACGTTTCACTTACGTATTTTTCGATTACTCTACTTATATGCTCCCCTCGAAATCGACTATTACGTTTGAGCTAGAGCTTTCGATTCTTGGAAAGGCCTGATTTCGTTCAAGCGTGGTCCTTAATTGCATGCACTCGACTACGGTGGTTGGTATACAGGTACGCTCAAATCGATTATGATTGCGAGACACTCGCGCACCGCTTGATCTTTCCCTCAAACACCAAGATTCTCGTACACGGCTTGTGTTATGCCTAATGTGTGCAAGAAGTTTCTCAATTTAGTTCGCATTGGAGTACATTGCGACTGCATTCGCTATTAAACGCACACGAAACTATAGTAATACGACTTGTGTGCACGGTGTTTCCGGAAACGCATCAGAGATTTCAATTGCCGCCAAAAATGAACAATTTCTTCGTAGTGATTAATTAACCGTGAATATACCGCAACAATAATCACGCAACGATTCTAGGAAATTCTTGCCTACGAAAGTGCACATTTTAATTGAGCTCAACGATTCACACGCGTAGAGAGAGAATCGTTCAATAAGTAAACTAAACAAATTTTATTTTATTCCAAGAGGTGACATGATTCATGAAAGATAAGAAAATTTATATAGCCCTGGTACTTTTCTCTATAAACACTGAATTACATTAAACTTAAAATAAATTAAATATTAAATTAAAAAAATTTTTGACATATCTGTCTCATAGATTCCAGTTATTTAATTCATATTTCATAAATTTTCGCATATTTAATATTTGTCAAATATTATATAAGAAATTAACTCATATATAGAAATTTTACAGCGAAATTAATGAAAAATCGCACATCCACAATTAACAGAAGAATTTTACAAATATATACAAATGACTTTCACATAATTCTGAGCAATACCGACGTAAATGTGTCGATGTGAAAATTACGTTTCGAATTATCTACAAGTGCATAAAAAAAAGAGAGAGAAAATCCCTTTCGGCATTGTTCGCCGCGTTTTCGACGCCACATTTCCGCGCAAGCGAGGGAAGAGAGATCGTTGAATGCAGAAATTATTTCCGCCAAAATGTGCAGCGTTAAACGGACGTTCGCGCATATATCGAGCTATAGGCGAACGCAAAAAGATCTTCAGAAACACGCGTACACGATAAGCGCGGTATTTCAAAATGCGGTATATGTGTGTGTGTGTGTGATAGGAGAACTTCCTCAATTTATTCCTCGGAGCTGCTGCGCGCGCGATCTGAATGCAACACGCTCTTGTTGAATGCAATCGTCGTGCAAAAGCGGTAAATCTCTCATCGTGAAAATCGTCGACAACGACGAGCACCAACGATAACAACCTTTTTCGAATTCAACAACCAATTATATCTACCGCGTATTTAAAATTTCTAATTGTACATTTTACATCCCTGTAAAAAGATCTGCTACCTTTTCAACCTGCAGCTGATGATAGACATCTAAAATTATTTATTTTTTATTTATTTATAGTTTTTTATAATTTTCTATATTAAAAATATATTATGAGCTGTTTTAAGCGGCAAATTTTTCAATTGTGTGAGAAAGAGAAATTATGTCTTTTTGGGAATGAAAATCATACAATATATTCCTTCATATGGAATAAATTAAGACATAATACAGTATCGATAATTGTACATTTGCTAATCTTTTTCATAGAGAAGGATGAGTCGTACCGAATTAGTAATTAATCCTTCTCCATCAGGTTTGATAAGTATTCTATGTAATGCTAAATTTATGACGCTGTAATAAGTTGCTCGAGAAGTCGGTTGATATTTTAATTATTCTCGATAAGATCGAACAAAAGTTCTTTGGTAATTCTCTAAGTCATCGTGAATAGATTTATCACGGACCAGTCAAGGTGTTAGATCGTGAACACTTGACTTTTAAATAATCCGGTTAAGGATCAAGCAACGTCGCTTATAGATTTTGTCGACTCACACTCTTCAGCTCGCAACGCGGTCGAGTGAATCGCCGTGCAGCCTCGCTTATCGAGCGGCTCCGATGAGTCGCCGAAGGCGTCTAATTTATTCGCGTTTCGCGCTTACGATAATGGCTGTGCAATTATCGTCGCGGCGTCGGCTCGATGCGTCTGGGTTTTTTTTTTTTTTTTTTTTTAATGGGCCACGCGCGTACAGGCCACTCGTTGTAACGTCGTCGTCAGGTCGGCGTTAATTCTCGTTAATTCCCCTAATTTCAATATGCCTCGCGTGTAACGCAAATTTTACGGGATGGCGATTAATTATATGCATCCTTATCGCTCGTCGTTGGCCTGCAGCGCGTGTTACGTTCGAGAAGCGAGCGCGTATCGCGATGAATTATAGCGCTTGTCGCGTTTCACGACGAAATTGATTCGCATTGTTAGTTCTTTCCGCTCAAAGTCCGAAAGTGTCCGCACTATAGCTGTAGCACTCGTTAATTAGGATTATAATGATCGTGATTTATATTGTATCGAATCCCAAGGCATAATAAAACGATTTTTTATCTTGGAGTCATGGATTCTTGTATCAACTTTAGGGTCGATTTTTTTCTCGATGGAAATGCCGAGAGAAGATTACATATCAAATGGTTCAACATTAAAAAACATTTAACAAATATTCAACATTAAATGTCTTGGTATCTGACTTTGAAATTATTTTATTATATATATATATAAAACTTGCTTAAAATTAAATAAAAAATATATTTTCACCATCTGTTTACACACACATATTAATTCTTAACGTTTAGAAAGCTTTTGAGAAAGGGAGAAAGAGATATAATTTTAAAAAGATTGTTTACATTACAGTCATATCAAAGGTCTAGTCTTATTTGAATGACATTCGAATTTCTCGTTATCGCGCAGTTGCTTTTACTCTCAAATCACGCAACCACAATTCAACGTCATGCTACATTTATGCTTTTAACATGTCAAGTTTTTGGAAGATACGGGGGGCAAGATCCCTGAGAAATCACAGAGGGAATTTTTTTATCTCCAATTCTGTCGCGCGTGCATGTGCACCGTGGATATACACGCCGATTTGGCCAATGGGCGATGTTTGCTTATCGCGGAGGGACGTATAAATTAAGGAACTGGTGGCCATAAATCACACAACTAGAACGGACTGTATCGCCGTCAGAATATCAAAACGCGTCGGAAGGCTCGACACGACGAATATATAGAGTTGGAATAACTTAGCGAACGCCAAGGAAAAAATCGCGCTTTAATCACGTTCGTTCGTCGCGAGCTTTAATAACACACTGCGGCTCCTAGAGTAACATTTATCTAGAGCCCCCATTTTTTTTCCTCTTTCCATATTGTGCCGCGACATTACGATTATACGAGTTTTCCAAGAAAACTGTACACGCCCAGCAGAAGCTCGTTTCTTCGGAAATTTACATATTTTCCTATAGTCTTGGATAAAGGATAATCCTTAAGCTTAGTTAGCCATTTAATATTAAAAATTACAGCTGCAGAAATGAAAAGCATAGCGAGTACTCATTTTAACTAAACATTTAACAAATGCGTTTATTTCGATCTAAAATTGAAATTAGTGTAGCTCTTAATTAATATATCGATTCAAATAAATAAAAATACTAAAAATTTTAAATGATTAATTTTGAGTTTCAATTTCTTGGGTCAATTTAATGTAATATCCATGGTTGTATATATATATATATATATATATATATATATATATAAGAGAATATATAAATATATTAAATTTATAAACATACATAGTATATAATGTCAAAGTTCACGAAATAGCAATTTGCCTCAATCATGGCTTTATTCAAAAGAACATTTATTTAAACATTTATTAGAACATTTCAGTTGTAAGGAAATGAGCTCGATACCGTATAACGGAGCCCAATTAGCATGGTAAACGCTTTAATTTCGAAAGCTCCGTAGTAGCATCGTTTCGAAAATTGCTAGTCGACTACTGAGAAAATACTCCATTTTTACGTGATTCGAATTTTGGAGTTTTCCGTCCGTTAATCTTCACGAAGTTTATACCAAGAGAAACTTCCAATTAACTCTACGACGTTTACGATCGGCGGTTACGATTGATCATTCTAATAGTTAATTCGAATTCCGTGAAACGTGGCTATAAACGTGATTTCGGGGCGCATTTCAACGATTTATCGCATTCCTTATGTACGTGTCGTAGGATACGCGTTTGTCGCGCGTTTCTTTATTCTTCTTTTGATCAAAACTTAACGAGGAAACCGGAAACCTCGTAGCGGTTTTATTTATTTAATATAGTTACGTTTAGAAATTCCGCACGGTCACGTCGCCGAAATTCAAAGTCTCGATCTCGCCGCGAAACGATCGAGATTGTACTTTGATGTGTTTCCTCTTACGTGCCTCGAATTGTATTTCGTACACGCAGCCATTCTCGTTTCGTGTCTTCGCGACGTTTGTTAGAGAAATTATAATTTGTCTTGTAATAAGATAATCACCTGAATTTCGGGCTCCGGGAAATGGATTTTCACAGCAAACTTACCTAAAACACACAAAAAGCGTATTCATTAGTAACAGTGTGTGTGTGTGTGTGTGTGTGTGTGTGTGTATTCGTGAATCATATAAATAATTTAACTTTTAAAAGCCTATTTTTGATGTTGGGAAAAATTTTAGCTGTATAATTATAGCTATAGTTTCTGTATATACGGATACCTTTATTTTAATATAACAGATAACAAATTTACTCTTTTCTATAGCTGTATATTTTTAAAATAATACATTACTTTATACTTGAAATAAAACATGTTTACATTCATGTCTTGAAAAGAAGAAGAGGCAGAGTAGAGAGAAATGTACAAAGAACAGGTAAAATGGAAAAAAAACAGAAGGGACCTAGTCCTATTATATTATCTTATTAGTGACTATTCTCTCGATAATTTAGATTGCGGTTCAATGATGTTTATATTTTACTTTTTATTGCACGCGCAGAAGATAGGGTGCGACCAGTAGCGCCGAGACTTGAGAGAGCTTCAAAAGAATATCTCTTTGGGAAACTTATTTCGTAACTTGGAGTTCTAAAACCTTTTACTCTCTCGACGAGAAATGTGTATATATATATATATATTTTTTTTTAGTAATAAACAATTCTACATTTTAAAACTTCTTTTAAAATAAAGTTCTATGTGAATAGCTTTGATAACACTATTCTGTTACTTATTGGTACTTTTCAAGCTTGGTTCGCTAAAATCCTTCAACTTTAGTGGCAACAACTTTAACATTATAGTTATGGTAATCTCGCTCATTAAACTCCCTGTTAAATTCTGGCTAAGAAGGAACCAAGAATAAATTGCATAAAATATAGAGAGCTGCTAGACATCGATCGAACGTAATATCCTGTATATTATACATTGTATCGAATTGATACTTCAAAAAAGAAAAGATTGACAATTTTTTCATTCGATATGGAGAGATATAAAATCAGCTTTACAATTAAATCGAGCTATTTTTGACTTGATGCTACTGACGTAATCGAATTTTTTAAATTTAAAACAAATTGTCATGCAAAAGCCGCCTATCATAAAAATGACGTATTGACTATCACACTGTTCGATTGTTATCAAATTCATATATTTATTGTTAGTAATATCCTGATTTGCAGTACTTGCATATTTAAAATTTTCTAATGTTTCATAAAAAGTATTTTATCTTTTATATTAAACATGCCATGCATTAAGGATCAAAAATATACTAGATATTTAAGAATTTTTGGGGAAAATAAACAAATAGTTAATATTCTTTAAAAAATTTAGAGTCAATTTTTATTAATTCGCCATTTGTAAATTGATCTTAATAAACAAAAATAAAAAATAAAATATTACACGCTTATATAATTAAAAGTCTTATTTTTTCAACGTAATTTTAACTAAACAAAAAATTAAATAAAATTTGAAACGCTAAAAAAATGGTTTTTTTTTTTTTAAACAAATTTGTTATTCTCAATTTTATAAGGAACAACATATAATGTGTATTCTCTTTAATTCCAAAATATTCCCGCATACAGTTGTATATAGTGTTATAATTTTATAATTCTTCATACTGACTGCTAGATTTAAATATATAGCAAAAATTGCAATCCTTCTATATGCATGGTAATAACTTCTACTTGGAATTGTCTGCGTTATTAGTGCCGTTTAATTAAATGCGAAGTGAAACTTCCGCAATGGCGTGTTGGCGGTACTATATGTACGATATTGAAGATCAGTCAACCATAACGAAGCTCTGATGCCTTGCTAGAGGCTGCGTGCGCCGGCTAGACGGGTGGAGATATTTTCAAAATCACGAGAATTAGCAAATAGATTAAATGTAGAGATTTTTTAGACTATAGTCTATAGCTATATAATACTAACTTCATTAAATAAATTATTTAATCATTTGCTTTATTATAAATTGCTCCTGCATGTAAGTATTTTTCTAAAATAGAGTAAAATCACTTACTGCATATGATAAATAATTAATTGGAAAATAAAAGAATGTCTTTTAGAAGCATATAATTGTAATAATTTCTTAGGCTTTACAAATAAAATTAAAGACGAAGACATTCCATGTTAAATCGAATGTTTTGACATTTTGGTTTTAATTAACGCAAAGTTGACTTTCCGATTAGTATCGCTCAAGTCCGTCGTGAAAACGCTGTCTGTGGCGAATTTCGCGGGAACTCGATATGCACGCTAAGCCACTTAATAAATTCATATCCATATATATGTTATATCACATAGGGATCGACGAATCGGAGAGTCTAAATTTCTGCGACTTCGCGTGCTGAATGCGTGCGAAATTGTTCTCATAAAATAATGATGAAAAATATTTAAACATTTTTAACATTCTGCATTCGTGAACGTTGTTCGCGTAACGACATAGCGCGACAATAATAACGATAACCGAGAAACGCGTTATTATTTTACATAAAGCTGTACAATAATTTATTCGTGTATTGAATGTAACAAAAAGATTTTATTCATACAGAGCAGTAAAAAAATCCTGTTTAATTTGAAATAATAATGTGTGTGAGCTATGTAATATCATGCCTATTAATCATATGAAGCATGAAAATAATTCATTACATACTAGCTAGTTTACGTGCTCGGCAGAATGTTTAAACGTGTGCTTAAATGTCTATCCACATTTCTAATTTATTTTTATAACACGAAGCTTGTGTGTGTGTGCCAAACTACGAACTTTTGAATTTTTCAAATTATTGGCTTTTTCCTCTATTTTAGATTTATAAAAACCACGCTTTGTGTGTGTAACAAATAAGCATTAATCTACAAAGAATACATAAATTTAACGAGCGTGCACGAAAAATACTCGCATAAAATCGTATTGACCACGAGTATCAAGCCGGTGATCGCTTCCCAAATACGAACAATCCGGTTTTTTGGTCGCGTTTGCGCGAATAACGACGATACAAACAAGAGAGAGAGAGAGAGAGAGAGAGAGAGAGAGAGAGAGAGAGAGAGAGCTCTAATCGTGGCCAATTAAAAAGAGTCCCGCTAATGGAACGACCGTTTATACCGCACTTCGCTGACGCGGCGGTATTAGGTATGCCATTCGGTCCGATATTTATCGAGGATTTGGCGTTCTCGTTTTGTGCTTCTCCTAACGAAAGAAGGGGCATTCTCCGCTTGTTGTTTTACGAGCGTGATCGCTGTTCGATCAGAAAAATGCTGTTCTGCCATTACAACAAGCAACATTTTTCAATCTCTTTCCTTTTTTCCCCATGAAATACAATTGGATCGTTTGTTTCCAAAGAACAACACATATTGGAAACTAAATTTTAAAGAAAACAAGAGAAATTTGTTTATTTGGAGAAATATGCTAAAAATTGTATACGCCGCTTCCTCCCGAAGACTGTAAAACGATAAATTCTCTCGAATGCGATCATCACATGTATGTGATTATCTATATGTAGCATTTATTTTACACGTGTGCAAAATGCTCATATTAATTTAATTTCATAATTGTGACGCGTTTTTTAAATTACAACAGATTAACTTGGATTATTTTTTAATCTCTGCATTTAAAACAAAAATAACAAATATAACGCATGTAATTTTAAAAAATTCTGCCTTTTTATAAAATAATTTCAGATAAAATATTGGTCGATTTACAAATATAATGCAAAAATTAAAGTCAACGATAAAACAAAATTATTATTCAATAATAAATAAAACAAAACCTATATAACTATAATTATAAAATTATTACTGCAAATATAAAGTATATATGTATATGGATAACACTATATAAAATAGGCGAAAAATTATATCTTTTAGGCTGAAACGAGACTTGCTAAAAGCAGGTAAGTGTTTAACGTTTGACATTTTGGCGTAATATAATGTATTTCTATGCAATTTAAAAGTGTCATTACATTATTCTCGATTTTATTTTTTATCATGTAAAACTTTATTTAATGCACAATGTTAATAAATCAATTGCAATACGTTTCAATATGCATTGTCGATTAATAAAATTGAGTATTACGGAAAAATAACTAGCTGAACGAAAAAAGACAAAATAAATTTGAAATATGTGTTGAACTTTCGATAAAAATATCTTATTGTTTTCTTTCTGCAGGAAAAACTGTTATCCAGTATACATAATATTGAAACTATATCTACGTATTTTTATTCAATATTATTTCCTAGTGTGTTGACAAATTTGTGAATTGGCGATATATATTGATAAATGATATCGAATAAAACAATTCATTTTAATTCCCAACAAAGACACTGGCTTTAATAATTACTCATGTAATCTGATTTTGATGGACGCTAAAATCAATAATTGTCTTCAAAGTAGGTAACGCTCTTTATGACCTTTTAATTTTCTTTGATTTTAAAGTTAAACTCTACTTGCAGTAAATTCTTCAATCAATATTTAAAACACCGTTTAATAAGAAAACGATCGATGTGTTTTTAGTTAGTCATTTGTAAAAGACAGAAGTACGATGAAACCGGCCATTTTGTTGTTGCGATTCTGCAGCATGTCGTATTACCGAAAGCTCTACTATACTAATTGTAAGCTGGATGCGCAATTCTCGTTTTATCTGTCTAATTAAATTTACCGACGGTATATGCGGGATTTCCAAACGACACGACATCGACAGTCCGATATTTCCTCATTTCATTCTCCAGTGCATTTCCGTTGCCACGCTCCACAGGTGCAGCTAGCGGAGCGTAGCAACTACCTACCCTTCGACCGTCGCGCTTTACCACGATCATCCTTTCGATTCTAATCGCGTGCGATTATGCGTTTGCGTACATGTGAGTTACACACGCGACGAATCGCACGAATGGCAAAATCGAATTATCCCGAATCCCGGGCCAGTTCCGTTCGACCAGCGAAACACAGCATCGGACAAATAGGGTAAGCTAAAGGTATTCTGGTGATATAGGAAATTCGCTGACGATCTTTCGTCAGACGATTATCACCGAATTCTGTCTATTAATATAAAGTTTAACAAAGTTACTACATAAAATTATATGTTGATTTAATATATCGCCAAATTATTTAAATTTAATGTTATATATTTAATTTCTAATTAAAATACTCTAAATAGCATATTTCTAGTATATTTTAATAATATTTTTATTATATACACCGTTCTACCGTACGGTTAATTTGATAATACAATTTTTATAGTAATATATTTTTTAATCTTTTATCTATATATATATACACGCACACATATTCTGTAGTGTTAATTTTTTATTTTTATTATAATAGAATGTCAATTTTTAACGCGTTTTTATCTTCATATTCTAGATGTTAAATTTTACAAATTATAATTTATATTTTTCAGATTATTATTAAAAAGACAATTTCTAAAATTCATTCTACGAATTATCTTTTTTATAATCATAGAGTATAATATTAGTTTCTGACTTTCTACGTTATTTCCAGGAATTTATATTGTAACTTGAAAAATCACAAACATTTTGTAAAAACTAAAGCGTAATCTTGTAAGAGAATAATGTCACCTTAACGTGCAATACATGATTATTAAAAGACGTTTACTTTATAAAACACGTTCCGTGAAAGCTATGTAACTTTTGTAATGTGACAATTCATATTCAGTGTTCGTTTATCGATAGAATCACCGTTAGACTAGGAGATTAGTTTGAACAAACCGACGATTAGCGTCGGTTCGAAGCGAGCCGGCACGACTTACACGTACTAAATAAAGATGTAAGCCGGTGTAATTGAGTCCGCCGCCGGAAATACGGCGCTAGCACTTGTTACTCCGCAGGTAGAAACCGTGTTCCTGGTTTCTAATTAAGCCCCTCGTAATAGCACGGAGCGTCCACTCGGCTGGCGGCCGCAAAATCGTCCGCACGATCGCTTTTTGCCACGCGTAAATTTATGGATGTTGACTTTACCTAGCGCACGGCAATGCACGATAATTGATACGGGGGATGTAACGATCGCTGCTTACGATCGCGCTACGCGATCGCGCTACGCGAGATGCCTTGATACATTTCTTTATTTTTGTTTCCTTTTAGGCAAGGTCGGGAAGAGTGGTAAGTATTGCGTTTCGCAAAAACGTAGCCATTTGTTTTACGAAAAAAAAAATGAAAAATACATGTGTCGCATGTGTGTGTGCTCCGTATAGCAATCAAATTAAATTGTATTTTTATGAAGCACAACCGGCGATATACGAGTCAAACCGGTTTGCATCGAAATTGGAAATAAGCGTCCAAAGCAAATTTATACGAGACACGCCTTTCGTTTAAAATATTCGCCTGCCTTTTTATTAATATATCGAATGAATACACATAATAAATATATGTATTCGTTATTAATAAAATCAATCGTGAACAAAGCATGTTGACTAGCATGAATTGTTGGATCTTCGTCGCGCTGTACTGCTCTATTATACTCGATTATAATCAATAATTTTACTTTACGAATCATGTTACTTTACGCATATTCAATCAGAATTGTGGTTGCCGTTGTGAATTTTAATTTTCAGTATTCGATATATCTTATATTTGATACTCGACGTTTTCTCACTTCGTCAACAACACCGACTTCGTTATTTTGATTTCGAGATAGATTTTATCATGTATTTTCCTATAATCGCCCTTAACTAGTTAAAAAGGTGGGGAAATGCGCTGTCTCTTTCTTTTATGCCTTTGCCAAGTTTCAAGCACATGCTAACTCTTGGATAACTATTTCTATCGGATTTCGAAATTGTCGAATTAATCGGATGGACGTGTCGGAAGTGCATTTCTGGAGAAGCACGCGCAGCAATAGTGCCGGCATTCGTTTGGCGGTCTCGCACGGATGCAACTATTCCGAACTATCGGTCGAAACTGTCAATTTGCACGGAAGAGTCAGTCCATGGTCGAAACGCAGTCCTGCAGTGGCGAATAAATAACGTTTGACGGAAGCACGTTGCAGAATCCGCGCGGTACATTCATTGTAGGCATGTAAAGGCTAATGCATCTAACAAAATCATTCATCAGGATTTTGTTACTCGTAGAGCATTTAAATTAAACATTGCTGCGGGAGAAATACGTATTATACAAATAAATGTTGCACAATATAGAGAAAATAAGAATGAAATTAAAAAAATAAAGAAATCTGTTGATATATTTAGTTTAATAAAATAAATGAATTGAGAGAGAGAGAGAGAGAGAGAGAGAGAGAGAGAGAGAAAGAGAGAGAGAGAGAGAGAGAGAGAGAGAGAGAGAGAGAGAGAGAGAGAGAGAGAAAGAGAGAGAGAGAGAGTTTCAAAAGGTAGCGAAAGTACGAAGTTCTTATATATCTAGAAAGCAAAAAAGCAAGCTAATATTTGAAATTATTTAACGACAAACTCTTGGTAACTGTTTGCCAAAGAAAATGACCCAAATAAAAAGAAATAAACAAAAACATCCTAGTGGGTTGTTACAGGTTATAATTATATAGACGATTTTTTAGTAATTGTAATTGTTATCAAGCTTTTTTTAATTTTTTTTTAGATTGAAAAAAATTCTAAGTTTGTATTTTTTCACATTTTTTTACATTTTTAATACAAACTTCAATAAAAACTAAACTATTACTTCAATACTTTTATTATATAAAGACACTTATACAGTTATTATTGATAATTAAATATTTACAACTGTATGTTCTTAAGTATATATAGTTCTAAGTTAGTAATCGTTGCATATAGTGCTGTATTAGTTGCATAAGTGCTGTATTACGGTTATGTAATAACAATGTGAAAAAAAATAAGAATGTGACGAAGTGCTCCATTATAGGAAAATAATAAAAATAAAATATTTTATTTCGAAATACGTTTCGCGTGCGGCGATATCGCTTGATCCCTGCGGTCTCATATTTGAATAGCTTAAGAAAATCCTTTATGAGATATGTATACTTAGGACTTCCGTTTCAGATAGGATATTTCACTGTCCGGCACAAAAGCGCGTAAAAAAAGCAGGAAAAGAGTGGCGCGGTGGAAAGATCTACCACGCGAGGAGTGAAATTAACTCCGTCGAGATCCAGATTGAAAAAGTACCTATAATCGTAAGAGGTTTTTTCGCGTTACTAAGGACGGGGAGAAGTCGACAAATGGAGGGGAAGAATGTAGAAGAAAATAAAGCCCGAGACAAATGGTGCTCCTTGTGCGTCAGTTGCGGAGAACGTCCGCGCCTTATAAATCGACGCATCGACACCCGTTACATCGGAAAAAAAACTAAAGATGGCAGGCTTTCTTTCTTCGGAAAAAAAAAACACGTAACTATAAATCTTGCTATAATGACGCTGAACCAGTCTCACTGTCGATATATGACGAATTTTTTGCTATTATTTCCATTATTTTTCTTTCTTGTTTCTTTTCATCGCGCGCAATTTTTGAAAATTGTATCGGACTGGTAACAATTAACAACCAAACTGTTAGTCAAAATTAAATTGTTGAAATTGGAGAACGGCTTGTTTAATATCCCTCATATAACTGATGTAACATCATAGTCTTGTGTGAAATCATATAACAAAGTCGTTAGTTTAATTGAACACACGTGTTCCACAGATCGGATCGTTATAATTTTATTTACGCTATATTGATTTCACTGAAACGGATGTGTTATTTCGTGGCAAACAATTACATATACCATACTCGTCGCTTTACTCTCTCCTCCCCTCTCCTTCTCTCTCCCTTTCTCCCCCTTTCTTGGAAAAGATAATGGATGATAGAGAAGGAAAAAACTTTCAGCACTTGGAAAAATTCTCGCCTATCCAAAACCGAGATTAACTCGGGAAATGCAGCTGCAGCTAGAAAGGAGTTTCCCGCCGCAGAGCTTTTCTCTTTGCGCTGCTAGATAAAGAAGACAATGAGAAAGAGGGAGAGAAAGTGTGCGGAGAAAATAAAAAAAAAAAGCAACGTGGTGTGTTTCAGTTGTGAAAACGCTTGCTCCTCATAAATCTTCCTCTCTCCTCTCTCCCTCCCCCCACCCCTTCACGTTACTCTCTCGAATCATCCTTCATGTTCTAAAATAAAATTAATCTCGCTGTCTATCCAACAAGAATGTCGTCATGACATTTTTTCAATAAAATAATCGGAAGAATAAAGCATTTCTCATAGAATTTAATGAAACGTTTGTTCGAAGAACCTCCAATTTTTGTAACAAAATTACAAGTTGTGGACTAAAAATAGAAACTTGTCTTCGGAAACGAAACATTTATGTATTCGATTTATATCAATTCCGCGATTAAACTGTAATAATATTTTCAAAAGTTATGTAAATACTATAAATTCAGATAAGTCATGTTGCAAAATGACATAAATCTTTCAGCAGTCTGATAATCGAAAAGATCAATTCCGCGTGCAATAATTCCGCGTTTGTGACGCGTATATGTACCTTATTGTTAGCAATACCTTTTTCTACATACTGTGACAAAATTTAGAATATAATCTGATAAAGAGAAGGGAGAGGGAGGGGGAGAGAGAGAGAGCGCTGGAAAAAATGCTCGAAATGGATGCGCGGGATACAGTCAACACAATTTTCTACGTGCGTCAGTTGCAAAAAACGCTTGTATGTCACGTATCACCTGACTTCATAGTCGAAACAATTCATGAAAATTAAAATTAAACCAAACCGTTGAAGACCATGGGAGAAAATCCTTTCGATCGCACGGCACATTTCCGGGATGAAAATATTCAAGTGCCGACAATGACGCGATTTATATGCAGCTGCAGTCGAAAAGCGGCTGCTCGAAACAAACCGCATTGCTCTAATATAAAAGAATTTTTGTAAAATAGTAGAAGTATCATAGAAATTGTAGCCCCCTTATATAGGTTTTTTTTCAGACAAAATAGATAATAGATCGATTAGCGTTTAATTTTTTAATAAATTAATTCTTAACCGTTATTTTATTCTATATGTTGTCAAGTTAAGGAACATTGACGTATTTATTTTTATTTTTTATGTAATACAAGAAAAAATAAGTGATACTGCACCTAATAAATATAAGTGTTCCTGGCTATAGGATATCTGGGTAAGTATGATATTAAAGCATGTGAAATCTAATACATATAGAGAAATGACATGTACGATGTTGTTAATAAAAAGGAAGTAGAGAAGAAAAAAGCCCATACTTCTGTATTGGATTATCTTAAAAACTGGCCATTCGTCACAAATTGCTTTGGCCAAACTACTCTCCCAATGGAAACGAAATTAATGTTTGGAACTTGACTTGATGAAAAAGATCTTATAATCTTAAGAGCTTTCTTGCCATCACATTTGAGAAAGGAATACAAAACGCAGATGGAGAGAACATAACAAACAAACGATATTTATGCACATATGAGAAAAACAAAAAAAAGCGTGTAGAGAGAGAGAAATTTATAAAATTTAAAAAATCAAATATTTGCTATAGGTTAAACATTAAAAAAAAATTACATCAAAAGTCAAACGGATAGAAATAAAAGAAAAAGCTTGAAATTGATGGAGGTGCGAGATCGATATGTAGATAAATAGGTACATAGGCAGATGAATAGATATAGGTTGATTGATGGATGGATATCTGTTTTATATTGTTCTGAATAACCGCCCGTTAATACAAATATATATGTGTATGTATAAAAATAAAAATATTAAAAGGCCAAGCTACATAATGTTATCAAGTCAACCAACAAAATAAACAAAGTAATAGCCGCAACTACGTTTTTCATCAAAATCCATGAAAATAAAAAATATATCCTACGTATTTTTAATTTTAAAATATGTTAATGTAAGATACATATATTTATTCTTACATATATTTATGTTGACAATAAAAACATAATAAAAATAAAACAATCGGTGTAAATGATATAAAAAAAAGAAAAATTGAATAAAGAAATAACGTAATCGAAAAGCACGTATGTAAAACAGGCATGAACCTCGCATCAAACTAATTGCAAGTAAGGTCATGCTCTTTACGAATGGTCCACAAATGGTCTACCATTGACATCCGAGCACCATCAATTATGATCCCATCTCTTTGCAACCTAACTGGCGCTATTGCCACGCTGCGCTCGCCATAAACTTTTCCGTCCGTTTCCAGCCAACGTTCTCTGCGCTTGTGTTCGGTGGAGCTTTTCATTCACAATGGGAGTAACAGAACTATAGAAAGTAAGAGCAATCGGGGCAAAAAGAGCGACGTCCCTTCGGTCATTTGGCGCATATGGTTTTTCACTAACTCGCCAGTTTTCGAACCTGTCAATATGCGATTTCAACTGCGCGGTGCTCTCCGGAATTCTAATCCGATAATTAAATAAACTTCATTAAAGTCGCGAACAACAATGCGCTAACCGTGAAGAAACAACACTGTGTGTACACTGTCGAGAAACACGCAATAAATTAAGTTCAAAGTAAAATTTAATTTGTAACATTTTGATTTTTAAGATGTAATTATGTATTTAGATATTACAATTCCAAGTTGTGTGATCGCGGAGACAGCGATTCTTTTACTTACTCTACAATATTATTAAATAAACGTAAAATAAAGTAGAGAATAGATTATAATGCTTTTCGTTGACACACCAATTATTAAATCTGAATTGTTTGATAATTAAATTCTTTTACTTCAAAAGTTTATTGTTTTGTCGCTGACTAATATCGCAGTTTTATCGTACTTTGTAAGGATGTAGATGTTCTCCAGAGAAATTTTAGCGCGACGAAACCGGCGAAAAAGTGGATGCTAAGGGCTTCGATTTATATTTGGCTATTTGTAAGTTTCACAACATTCGCACCCGTTTGGCTTCGTTACGTTAATTGCACGTATTCAACGAATAATTATAGCCATTTGCCATTAGCAAACAAGTTCTGTGCGACTAGTTTTTCTTTTTTGCTATATTCGCGAGAATCAGACATTGTCATTGTCCAGTAAAGCCCGACTGTGCGCAAGTAAATTTAAACCAATTATTAAATGTTTACCGTAATCACACGTTGTTAATGATAAATTTGCCAGTCCAATTAAATTAAATTTATAAGCATAATTACGAGAGCTTTATTTCTCTTTTGTTGTACAATACGTAATATGCAAAAAATCCGACATTCTAATAAACTCTTTCAGATCTGAGTTTATAACTTTTGCATTATAATTAAATCTGACAATCGTTTAGCTGCCAATTATATAAGGAATTAATATCAATATAATAAGAAAAGTAATCTAATTTATTCAATACGTAACTTGCTTTTTTTATTGTATTACGACGTCGACGACTATGATAAAACTAACTCTTTTCTTATATTTTTATCACACATTGTTGACTATTATTTTTATAAGAACATTAAGATCAAGAGCATAATAAATCGACGGAAAGAGACGGCAAATTAAACTAATCTTATTTTAATCATTTCATAACCTTTTTTATATCCTTCATCCCATGCATACACTCTTCAATCATAAATATTTAAATTTGAAGCCCATTTTGTATCGTGGATTCTCAGTGCTAGTTGAGATTAACATAACTAATTAATAACGCGAACGGCTGTGGAACAAAAAGTCCCGACCAATAAAATGGCTCTCATATAAATTGGGCATCTCGTAAAATAATTATTGACATCCGCGGATTTCGGCGTCTGTTCTGTCCTTTCTCCTCCTCTTCGATCTTTTTACGACGACATTATGATCGGATCAGTACGGACCGTACGGACCGATTTACACATGTACGTTTCCCTCATTCTAACTCCCATTCGACGGAGATTTGTTCCGATTTTCCTGCCTCGCCCTCCAGCTTATATGACTAATGTCGACTGGTTAGATACGAGAAAAGTTCATGGAGCCTTTCCGTAAAGATTAACGCAAAGTCGAATTCCCCAGATGAAAAGAAAATCATTCTACGCGATCGGAAAATTCTCTTCACTTCTGCGGCAAAAATTACTAATCTGGCAAGTTATTATTTTATCAAGCTTATACACACTGTGTATTATAAATATATTATCTATGAAAGATGGTAGACACTAGCATAAATAATAATTAAAATAGAATTATAAAAAAGACAGAGTATAAAAGAAACACACACAGAGAGAGAGAGAGAGAGAGAGAGAGAGAGAGAGAGAGAGAGAGAGAGAGAGAGAAATTATAGAGAGCATAATATGACAGCACAAATATTGCTTTTCGTCCTTAAATCGTTTTGTATCTTCAATCCACATTTGTCATATTTTGCAATGTGGCTTATTATATACGTTATAATTTGTCATAATTTATGTGGGATTTTCATTATTGTCCAATAAAAGGAAATTTCATGTGATCGCAATGATATTGGCGGAATCATAATTAAAATTGGGATATTAAATGGCGACATAATTTGACAACAACGGAAAACGCGCAGCATCACACGTCGATCGTCCTGGGACATTTAATTAAACGTGCACCGTCCGCAGATTTTATCGCGGCGCGTCGCCCGCGTCAAACGTCACTCAGGTGGCAAGTAATCGCGATATAATCGTGACAGCGGTATAATCAAATGCCGGATCATTAATTTGCAAATTTTGTAATTTGCACGATCGTGGGTACGTTACGACTATGCTACGACATTCGTCAGCAACAACGTTGCGAAATTCAATAATTGTTCGTATTTTGTCGTCAGCTGTTTATATTTAGCGTATAACGCTAACATAATATAACAAAATGTAACATACTATATATGTCACTGATAAGATATAGCTATCGAAAGAATAATAAGTAGAATATTGCTTCCTCATAGAGGAAGCTTTGTTTTCGTGAAATCGTTTACGGATTTTTGTTTGCGTATAAAGTTGGATCTAGTCATCCAAATTTAAATTAATTATATATAATATAGGGGTGTTAGAAGAAACCAAAGAAGAGATCGGTTTTGGAGTTTTTTATGCCAATATGTTCATATTGTTGTAAAACGTCAAAATATCGCATTAAAAAAAATGTCCGTATGTATGTATGTGTGTATGTACAGATTTGATGTCCGTGGTTGCTCTAACTTTCGCAAATATTGAGATATCGGGCTGTTTTTTTTTTAATCGATAGAGTATCATTCAAGGAAGGTTGGTATTGAATTTAGTGATGATCGGTAAAGAGGTTCTTTTTAAAAAAAATTTTGAATTTTTTTAGAAATGTCCGTGGTTGCTCTAACTTCCGCAAATTTGGAGATATCGATCTATTTCTAATTTTATTATATTTTTCTACCCCTATTTCATATATTTAAAACTTAAATTCGGTTAATTAGTTCCAGAGTTATAGACATTTTGGTAAATTTGGTACATATATACACACATACACACATACAGATATTTTATAGTTTTTAAGTGTGCAAGTAGAACCCTTTGCTCACAAAGCTTCCTCTATGAGAAAGCCAAAAAAATAAATACTAATAATTATACATTAAATAAAATAAAAGCTTTCTCATATACATTAAATTTATACATTAAATAAAATAAGCTTCCTGTAATAATGAGGAAGCAATGTGCAAGTTTATAATTTGCACCCTTTTTCATTATTAATTTTACTGTATAATGTATTTCGAGCTTTTAAAATAGGTAAGTATGTGTGATGTATACTTTAAAAGCTCTAGATTATGAATTAACAATCATCCTACATTTCGTATTTATTGTAATAAATTCAGATAAACATAATAAAAGATATTATCGTATTTCATTTTAATTTTATTACAATAAATAGGCGAAATGTAATGTAAAAGGATGATTATTAATTCATAATCGTATAATCATGACGAGATAGTTTTTAATAATCATGATGCATTATTCGTTTCATTACATTTATTTGCAATTCTGCACAACGATCATGATACGATTCAATTTTCATAGATTTTGCGTTCTACAGCCTAGCGGTCAATATTACGACACGATAGAAACGTCCAAATTAATGTCATCACATATGTACACGATGTCCACATTAATGTAATGGACGGAACAATGCATGCACTTGCCACTCTTGCGAGTTTTTAGCTTCAACAATTTTGAACTCGATCGCTCATGTACACACACACACACACACACGTAATTTTTACGCGCAATACGGAATACATTATCATATAACATTTTTTCAGGATCGTGTTTCTCGAGATCGATAAATATGAAATGAATATAAATAGTGTGTGTATTCAACGTTTCACAGTTTTTACATTTCAAAAGCATGACGCACGATTATTGGAAACAATGTTCGTTTGATGAAAAATATGTTGTATGACGTTATTATTGCTATATAAAAAATTTTTTGCAGTATTATCGTTATAAAATTATTAGAATCTAAAAAAATTTCTAAACATATAATATAGAAGGAGAGTACACACACGCAGGGATCATTGAATTCTGGATGATATATATAATACAGAATTATGACTATGTGAAATGTTTAGAGTTATCATATTATATAATTGCAGCTTACTTTCATTTTTTCGCAAACTAAAGCAAACGTGGATATTGCGACAATGATGATGTATTCAGCGCATTTCTTGTATATGTTGAGATTTTTCGGCATGGCACGAAGGCACATAAAAGCGATATAAAGAACCGTGACGCTTACGTTGCACAATGTGTATATATATATATATATATATATATATATATATATATATAAAACTATATATGCTACTTGCAGTTATGCCTCTCTCGTAGACAGACTCCTGCAGACTATCCTGGAGAATGTGCGAGACGATGCGGGCGTAAGTGAGACAGAGACAGAGAAAGAGACTAGCGTATGGGAAATAAATTACTGCCAGCATCTGGTGATAACTGGAAAAGTTATCATACGTGCCACCTCTTTCACGGACGCCACGTACGCACGGAATGCCCTGGTCCTCCAAGTTTTCTCCTGTCTGTCCAAGCGTTACTCACACGACGGATGAGAAACGCCTGCTGGGACCGGACAAATCTTTATTCGCCGTTTTAAAACGTGCTCCCCGCGTTACGTCAGAAATATTATATCTTTTCAGAGCGACACAGGCATACATAATTCGCACAACGCCTCAATCTTCATTTGATTACTTTTTGACATTTAATATGTACATTTACGTCGGCAAAGTAGCACAGAGTCGAGCATCACACATATTCCGTGTTCGCGTAAAAAAAAAAGAAGAGAAGAGTGCCAAAATATACTCAGCGAGGCTTGACGATAGGAAAGAGATCGATAAATCCCGATGATCCCTAATTTCCAAGCCATTCTCCCTAACCAGGAAATTATTTTCAGTTGAACGGGAAGCGATGGACGAGTCGCAATTTTCGGCAGTCGGCCCGTGAAAAACGTCACTCGTGTTCCGCACATAATCTTCGACGGATTTACACACGCGAGTGACCAGGAAAGGCCGTATCTGCCGATGACACGCCTTGTCGAGGGCGCGTGTGAAATTTAATAAATTCGCGCGCCGCGTCCGCGCGCGCCGTATCGTTCCGGCCGCGCCGTGGAAAAAGCGTCGAGTATATTCGACGCGTCACGTCGCATAATTCAATCCTACCGCGACCGACCGACCGACCGGCAGTCCACTTTTATGGACTGGTATCCCCGAATCCAGCGACAGATTTCTCCGCTTGCTCGTTGTCATTTTTTTCGGGCGACTACGAATATTTCGACTACGAAACCCGTTGTTCGCACGCCACCCAACGTATATGTCGATTTATTTCACTTTTTCACGCTAATGAGAAAGAGAGGGAGGGGGAGGAGATTCTGTGATAATGAGAATAGAGCCGAACAATGTCTACAGTGAGATTAAACAGTACGACGGAGATTAGCGATTTTTACTTATTTGATTTCTCTCATTACTATTTTATATACGATTTATCTGACTTCCATAACGTTACATACATTTTCATTTACTGTATATTGATCACGAAACAATTTTATGTTTGTAACATGTGACATACAATACTTATATGTATGTCATATACTTTTATAATACAAACTTATAAACTTATATTACTTATAATATTTTTGACAGTCATATATATATATATATATATATATATATATATATATAACGTCGTTATCTCATTTTTTTTTTCATAAAATAGAAATAAAACTAGAACACACACACACACACACACACACACACACACACACACACACACACACACACACACACACACACACACACACACACACACACACACACACACACACACACACACACACACACACACACACACACACATGTGTGCATGTGTTCATGTTACATTACATGCAAATAAAAACTTTTGATGGATTTAATCTATACATTCGTTTACGAATGTGTGTTGTTTTTGTTAAAATAAAATTTAATTAAATCATCTTTTTCATATCTTCTTAATTTTCAATATTGATATCTCAACAAATAAATCTGACATTAAAATATTGCTGAAATAAAAATTAAACAAAAATCAAGATTTTGTTAGTATGAAACTGTTTTTTTTTTTCTAAAAAACAGTTTGAGAAGAAATTCTTTCATTTCTTATCTAATATATATTTATATTTAAGTTACAAATATTCCAATGTCCTTGTTAAAGGTCAACTTCGTATCTATTTATTTAGGAATCACCGTTTATACTATTTTTATATTATATTTTGTACACTTTTTATATATATTTTTATATTTCTTATTTTATATTTTTAAAAATTGCGCTTATTAATCTGCATTCAAAAAAGTAAAACAACAAGATGTAATATTTTTTGTGGCACTGCTGTTGGTGCCATGTTTATTTCCCCGCAGTAAGCTCGTTGTGCACTAATCTCGTTTTTTTTGCGGTGTTTGGTATATTACATTAGAATGAATTAGTCTGCGCATTTTCTTTTTCTCGGCCGCGCTAATCATCATATTTCGTTTTTCAAAGTGTCAAAACCGCATAACTGATACAAATGCGATAGTCTTGCAACAATGATTGATACTAAACTCTAATGGCATTGCTAATGCACCAATCAAACGGGAATTAAATGGATATATGTACGGATAAGCTGTAAGCTCTGTTAACATTAGCATGAAATGCGGATATTACAATCTCGATTATGTAGAAATGTAAATGGAAGTTTTATGATTTTATTAGCGAGCTCAATGTTAACGAAAAGATCATATCCTTGTAGATATTCTTATCAAATACGAGAATCACTCATCTTCCCTTTTATCAGAGTAAGTTTTAAAATAAATTTTTTAATATATAAAATTTAAAAACGTGAATTTCAAAAAATAATTTTAATTAATTTAGAAATGGATTAAAAAACAAAAATTAATAAACATAGAATGCAAAAATATTGTGTCAAATAAATATAAAGAAAAATGTATCAAATTTCAGGCCACCATAGTTTAATGTTTAATTTACAATGGCATGTATATACCTAAGTATATAATAGCATGAAAGTTGTATAAACGAGCATATTCAAGTATATCGCCTGAAGTAATTAAAAAATTAATTTTAGGAACTACACCGAAAACCGCGGATTAGCGCTTGTAAAAAAGTGATCAGAAATTTTACGTTTGCCGTACGTTTCCCAAGTAACAACGCGAGATTCGCGTTCGAGCTTATAAAGAGCCGCCGGCCCTTCGCACGCTCGAGAAACCGGCGATCCCGCGCTGTGTGTATCGATGGATAATAAAACCCCGGATATTAGATACGTGTTTCTTTTCGCAATGGCGGCCGATGTAACGTTAATTTTGGCATCGTGAAAACGCGTTTTCGTCGACCGGCTTTAATAACGGCATCCATGGCGCTACGTGGATAGCGTACGTCTCGATTTTCTAGACGTGCGCGGCGGGGCAATTTTCTAAAATATTTTTCACCATAAATATTACGTGGCCAAATTGCAATAATGCAACAGCTTGGTTCTGAAAACACGGGCTCCGACCGCCTCCGTCCGGCCGCCCCGTAAATTCTCGGCGACTCGCGCCGTTTAAGGGCGATTTCACGGTGCGCGCAGTTTTACATGACCGCTCGCAGTCACCGAAAATAATCTTCTCTCATTTTACATCGCCGATGATCAAAGAGCATTTCGGTATGTTATCAACTATCCCGTTGACAAGTATTATCTTTTATTCAGTGACGATAAACATGTTTCATGAACCGCGTCTATCCGCATTTATCGTTTGATTGTTTCAAACATTTTGTCGGTTCCCGTTCATTATATTTTTCCATGAAATACTTGTAATGTAAAGAATTGCTTCAAATTGTTATTTTACGTTGCTTTAGAATTTAATATTATATATATTTAACTCATGCTGTCAAATTGCAGATTATGTTATTAAAATAATTTTTCACATCAGTACGCATTGACTCGATATTTCAAGTTATAGTTTATTAAATTATATTTAATAAATTATAGATACTTATATAGTCTTTTCAAGACATCTGATCATCGAAATTAAGTTTAGTTATTGGATAATCTTATTTTTTTGTTGTGTGCGTGTATTATAAAATATATAACTCTGTTAAATTCTATATATATCCTTATAACTACTATAAAGTCACTTCCGATAAAAGTCTACCCAGAGCTCGCTGATTTTTCATTATTCCCCACGTTCGTTGCTTCTTCCGAATTTCCAAACATTATCGGTAAGTTATCGCGAATTCTATGCTCGCCGGCGAGCCGCGAGCTCCTAACGATTACGATCCTCTGGCGCATCCTAAAAAATTGCAATGGCAATGCGGTAACGTAGCGCGGGCCGATATATTGCGAATACATTGCGCTCGCTCAACCGTTACGTGTATTCGCTTGCGCGTGATGCAAAACACTTTTGGCGAATATCCATAATTCGCGAGTCATCCACCGTTCTGAAAGTTAAGCGGTGTCGTTTGGAAAATCGCATAGCCGGCTGCGCGGACGAACTTGAAATTCGGTTTGTGTGAATTCGCTAAATTTTGCCAGGAACGCTGCTGCACAGCGGTTACAACAATGCCGTCTGTTTTGCTTTGCGATTGTATAGTCGGGAATATTAATGACGTCCGGTATACTTGCGAGCACAAGAATCAAGTTACCCATGCAACACTTAAAAAATCGTCTTTTCGACGGCAACTGTAACGATTTAATTACTTCATATTTACGAAAAATAGGCAGTGACACTCGTTTGAATCGCATGTCACTGCTCTTGCGAATGCGGATGTACCGGACACCATTAATACATCCAACTGCACACGTGCAATCTCATGTGGCACGTGTTACACGTTGTAGGAATGTGACGAATAATTAAGATATAATACCTCTAAATATTTAAGATATTCATTTGTCCATCGTGAATGGCGCTTGCATTTCACTGCGGATTGCACGCATTTTAACTGCAAATTTTCAGCAGGTGACAAATCCGAGCTAAGACTAAACTTAGATTTGGTGTATAAAGTTCAAGATAAAATTAAATAAAATATGTAAATTAATTACGTAAATAAAAAATACAACGCAAAGATATGGCTTTTATCCAAACTGCGTCGATTTTTTATTCCAATTGGTTTGTCTTTAAAAAATTACCTTAAAAAATCGTAAAGAGAAATACGTATCATATTGTATTATAAAATATATATTTAAATTATATTTATATTATATATATATATATAATATATATATATATATATATGTAGGTCCAGAGGTATGTTCCGGGACTGTTTACGTTTTTTGAAATGTACAGTCCTGGAATATAACGCATATATATGTAATCAGATTCAAAAAACTGTCCCGAAAATTGCCGTAGGACATCAATTTTTTCCAGGACAGTCCTGGAAACTGCCAAATGTCCCGGAATATACCGATATCAAAAATAAAAGTCCCGGAACATACTTCCGGACCTACATATATATATATATATATTTATATTATACTATGTTATATAATAATTTTTAAATTAATATTATGTGAATAATCTTCTCAGCATGTGCACAATATTTATGGTAATAATTCTTCCGTTGTTCATTAATGTCGCTTGATAGGCAAAAGTCGCAAGCGCGATCGTAGAATAATTCATTACATGCAACTAATTAGACGACATTGCTTTCTACAATCAGAATGTAATGCTTAGATTTAGATGTTAATTTCAACGGTATAGTAATAGACTGGATTAATGCGGAAGCGGTGCACGTACGCGATGCCGTCGCGCGCAGGCAGGGAACGGAAGCGGGAGGACTGCAATTAGTTCGGCGAGCTGCACCACTATCGAATCCTCCTGCCTGCGGCCGGTGACGTAATTGCAAAAGTTACGCACGTCATAATTTAATTGATACCGGCCGCGTATTCACCTTGATTCCGCAATCGCGGATTATAAGATCTGTACCAATGTAAGCAAATCGCTCGGCTCTCTCTCTCTCTCTCTCTCTCTCTCTCTCTCTCTCTCTCACCCTCCCTCACCCGGAAAGCATCTCGTGAATTTGTGACTTAATTATCTACTTTGCGATAAGCTGTTATTCGGTATGCGATATCATTTATGCAAAGCACCATTTTGTTACAAAGTCATATATGTATATTATTTTCCTGCCCTTTTTAAGAGTATACGAAGAATATCTCATATAAGCACGGTTTTATAAAAAAATTGTTTTAATATGGTCCTCTTTGCACACTTAATTAAGAAGCTTATATTTTAAATTCTCTTCAAAGTTTTTATATAGATTCTAATTAAAAGCTCCTCTATATATCATCCGTATAACAGATATGTTTGAAAATTCATCTCTGAAAATTCATCACCATAAAAAGTTATGCTCAATTTAAATTAATTTTAAAAATACACCACGCAATTGAAACAAGCAATATATAATTCTGTTGGACACCATGCATACAGCACACCTGGTTTCCAATATTATTTACTTAAATGTAAAGAGAGATGGATAGTTGAATGTTTGGATTTCTCAGAGCAGAAAGATTTTCCCAACCCGAAGATTCCTCTCGATTCGATCGTATAGAAGGAAAACGGAGAAGAAGGAGAAAGCGGACATAAACCAACACGCTGCGGTGCATAGAAACCGCGCGGCTGTAACCGAGTCTGAGGTAAGATTACGGTTTGGAGTGACACAAGATGGTGTTTACGTCTGTGGTTGAGAGTCTTAAAAAGAGGAAATTCTAGACGTTGCATTAAACCTGATGGGAATCGCGCTCGAGGCGAGTGGGTCGTACACGATGGATCAAATAAGAACATATATATGTTGCGAAATCTGTAATAATGAGAAGCGCCTTTTGTCGCGCATTTGCGCTTTTACATTACTGTTTTTACAATGGCGTTTTTATTCCATTAAATTGTAACTAAACAAAAATTTCTTGTTTAGCTAGATCAAAGATTAAAAATTACCTTAAAGAAATGTACCTCAAGTTTTCAGTCTTGTAATATTCCGACAAATATGAAAACTGATAGACTACTAAAGCATATTGCCTTAGAGTTCATCTCCTGAACCATTTATCAAAATTCTATGTAATATTTGAGGTTATCTTTTATTATTATACATGCTGCGGATTTTACTGCGGTTGACAAGCAAACTATCGCACATTTGTAATTATGTACAATTTGCATATTGCAAAATTGCAATTTATATATTGCATAATTGAAAAGCTGCTTCAAATCAAATATTAACACCAAACAACGCACGTAAGCTATTTTGCTAAAAACCAATAATTCTATTACACATAAATTTGCACATACATAAATCGAAGACTTAGATATAGATGAATTTTAAATTCCATCTCGATAATAAAAAAGTTTAATTATTATTAGATCATTATTATTTTATAATTGTAAATTGTTTAATATTTTAAAATATTCTGCAATTTATTCACGAATTTGCGAAATATTACATCATACAAATAATATATATGCTTTGTTAAGAATGCATATTTATATTCTAAGGCTTGTAATAATTTACGGTAAACCAGTAATAATTAAAATTCCACGATGTTTTCAGATTATTTTGAGCAAGTAAAGAGATAAATACTAACGGAGAACAGTTGCTAAAATTATAAATGTGAAAAATGTAATGTTGAGACATATCCTTTGAAAATCCTCAATCGCATCGTTCGCGATCGATTTATATTAGGTTGATACATATGAAATATATCGGATTTTTAAACGAATAATTAAAACATATAGTTTTAGAACATAACTAGGGGGAGGGGGGTAAGGGAACTGATTTTTAAGTTATTGTCAAGATTGCTTATATGATTATCATAAGAAGAATCCAATTTTCGTCACAAGTAATAATCCGATCAAAAAATAATGATCAACATTCATTTTCTAGCGAGTTCTTTTATTGTTTAGCTAGGGTCTTTTTCCACTAAAGCTCATACAATACCATTATCAACTAAAGCTTTAGGTCTGCTACGCAACTCAGTTTGCAGAGAAAAATCTCCATAGAATAAAATTTTTGTAACCAACGCTGTACTGTTCTTTTATTTTAACAGTGTTTCTTTTTAAAAGCTCTGTTAATATTGTGAGTAGCTACAAAGTAGTATTAATGTCCAATTTGAATTTAAATAAGAAAATTATACAAATTTTATTTAAAATTCATACTCATTTTGAACTCTAAACAAAACAACCAAAACCCATTTTTTTAACAAAAGCTTTATGAGCACAATGTAAGTATAATGATAAGCTATTAAATTATATACAGGGTGTCCGGTAATTTTTTACCATGCCAAAGTATGAAGGTAAATTGGCTCAAAGTGAAAAGAAAAGTGCTATAAAACTAATACGGCTGAAACAGTAATACCATCAATATTTTCAATTAGCGGAAATTTGACATTTTATATGCACCTAATACTTATAATACCTATAATATAACAACAGCGCGAAAAACATTTGTTAAAAAAAAAATCACCGTATTACCATAATTTAAGCAATACAAAATATTAGATGTTGAAAATTACACAAAGATATTTCAAGCAAAAAATATTTCAAACAAAGATATTTCTAGAAGAAATCAATCTCATAAATTGGCAAAAAATTGGTCAAAATTGATTAAAATTTGATGCAATTAAAATAGAACATTCTGTATAAAAAAATATATAGCTAAAATATATGGCTGAAATATAGATCACCAATAGAGACTTATAAAATACATACAGCTATGCAAGAGAAAATTCAGCGCTTAGCATTCGGCGCTCCCATATCCAGGTAGCATTAAAATCTAATTCAACTCGCCCGGCGCACTCATTATATTTTCGTTTCACCTTTCAGTATGATTTAAATTATATTTCCGCAGCGTCATAATTTATGTGCAACGCAATCCTCTTGGTGGATTTTTACAAAGCGGCATTTTTATTACGTCGCTCGTACGAATGAAAGGTAATTCAAGGCGCGTGGCGGCGAGTTCTTCTCGCGCCCGCGAATCCCGAAGTTCCATCGCGCGTATTTACGCTATTTCCCAACTGGCTCTAACGAAAAAAGATTCGCCAATTTCACGCCGTATCGAGATACGATTTTTGCGGATGATGGGTGCCCGATACGTTTCGTGTCGATTTACGCATCGTGACTCACGCGCGCACGTATCTTTGACTTATTGAACCTGATACGACGCGAGCGCAATTTTTCAGGCGGGTTGTATGCTGTTTTCCGCCCTTGTAATTTCTATCATAAATTCTGGCACCGATTTTTCGCATCGAGACACGCCCGATTTTCGCGGCTCTCTCTCTCTCTCTCTCTCTCTCTCTCTCTCTCTCTCTCTCTCTCTCTCTCGTTCGCTCTCTTCGCTGCCGCGCGCTTGCTGCACGGAAAATCGTTGAAGTCTTACGATTTAGCACTCGCGTCATCCGCCGCGCTATTTGTCGTCGTGATTTATTAATCGGCCCGACGGATCAATATTTCACAAACCGCTCATTTTTCAAAATTTGCGGGTTGCACATACTTTACATTGCACACTCAGGCGTACGCTTGGCGAAGATATTTTCATAACCCTTCAACGGTGACTTTTCTTAGAAAGTCAGAATCAGGTAAAAAATATATTAATCCAGTATAATCGGTATAATCAAGTCGTGCTCTTCATTTATACTACGCGAACTCTTTCGTTTTTAAATTTTTATACATATATTAAATTTACATGCTAAAAAGTATTTATTCTGCCACGTCCTTTATTGTCACTTTTACATAAATTTAATTATATATGTATATATATATATAAATATAATATATATATATATATATATATATATATATATATAATGTGTGTATTACAATATAAATACTACTGCCTTTAAATAGTTATTATTTTTTTAGAAAATATTGCAAAATACATAGAAATACAATCACGTGCAAAATATAAAAACCTCAAAGCGCAGTGAAATAAAAAAGTCATGAAAAAAACAGGCGGTATGGAATTCCACAATCCGATATTTTGCAAATTTATAAATATCAAGGATAAAGCTTTCAAAATTTATAAATATTCCGTCATCGAGCAAAATTATTCGTATAATAATCGATGATAGATGCAAAGGGATCAGAGATATAAAAGCACATTTCAATCAAGCGAGCAATTTTTTACCGGGCAACCGTAAATCGCGCTATTAAAATTTCGATGGACAGTTCGCGTTAAAAATCCCGTGTAAAAAAATATATGCATAAACCACGTTACTGGGGCAACAATACCGACGAGCACACGCGTGTAAAAATGTAAAAAAACGCGCTCTTGTAACCCAAAACGATACGAGCCAATATACAGAGCGCGTTGTATATTCGCCATTCGGCGGGGCTTAACGCATCAACCAGCACCACGAAACAACGAAACACAAAATATTAAACGGCCGACTTGCGTTCGCGCTCGCCGAGTAAAACGTATACTAACGACGCGTAAAAATCCGGACGATGAATAACAATACCATCAGGAATATGTATATAGCGGCGGGACAGCTTACCCGTGAAAACGCGAAATGGACTTAGCGCGCGCGGGCGCGCGCGCGACGTGAAAAAACGCGACCCTTTTGCCAGCCGAAAAGCCGGATATTCGTGCACGTGTCGCGGGGCGAATAATAGAATGTCACATATCAGCATCGGTATAATGACATTTTTATATCTCTGTTGTCCGTTTCGCGCTCGCATCAATTAATCGCGCAAATCATGCAGCCGCGAAGTGACTGCGTTGTCTATCAGACAATTGCGGCGTATAAAATGACGGAAACGTCGATATACTCGAATGCGAACGAGAGAGCGAGCGAGAGAGAAAGCCGACCGTTTCGTTGAATCAACAAAATAATTCGATACATTGTGCGTGCAGGGGTGCAGGTCGTAAATCGTGACATCACGTGACGTCATCGACAGCTACACCCCCGTTCGCTAACCGATATTTCGGATATTTCATGTACCGCGGTTCTGACAAGCGGAGATCTCATAACGCAGTGCATGTATATACGGGCGCCGTGGATTCGCAAGAAAATGGGATCAGCAAGGTGGTGAACAAGATCGGAGCTGTTTCCCTTTGACTTCCATAAGTGTCGAATGTTTCGTGAAAATTTGTATCAAATTATTAACATTTTTAATAAATCTTCGCTCGCATCGGCTATACAGGCTTAAGACTCGTTCCACTTTGGCCGTTTCCTCGATGTCGGAGCGATACTCGATTCGTTCTACTGCGTCTTGCACGTTTCTTATGCTCTGTTACTTATGAAGCACAAAAACTTTTTTACGTTTAATCTTTCGCACACGTTCCGAAACATCAATACTGTATTTTAAAAACAAATATACATAAATCATCCTTCATTCGAGTTCTCGCGAAAATATCATGTATTATTACTACACTTGCGTATCTACTATGTATATAGAGTTACTATAATACGCGTGCTAAATTTACAATGCCTAGTATAATAAGTCATGTACAAACGTTGGCTTTGCCACCCTGTAAATGCTTAATTAACGATTTACATTTTTATGTTAAAATTTACACTCCATGCATTTATTCGATTCAGCACAATTTTTGTTATGGATCAAACGAACGATTCTAGAGATAGATGTCGATAATTGATCAGCCCCTTTTTTCAGCATGCATTTCCAAAGTGGAGCCATAAAAATTACGTTTCCATGTTCCACGAAAGTTTTCACAATACGAAACGAAATATCGCCATTGGCAAGAAAAGAAAACATTGAAACGCGTCAAACGATGCAGATATATCATCGGGATTGGAATGTGTAAAAAATTGTATCTCGAACGTGTGTTACTCGATGTCCCGTTACTCGATTTTCATCGGCAACAGCGTGCAGTAATTTCGAGTATATCAGCGAATGTGTTCTCGTACAGAGTATCGCTGTGGGCGTACCACGTAGAAGCTCCCGGCATAAAAATTTTAATGAGCAACGGCCCCCCCCCACCCTTTGAGAGAACGATGTTCTTTTCGAGGCGATTTTATGGCGGCGATAAATTCTCGTTTCCAGTGGCCCTGATAAATCGTACGCATCGCACGAAGTATGTTTTTTTGATATTCTGCAGCGTGCGATCCCGATAATGGAGTTACACGCGGATACATGGGCAGTGTACACGCGCGCATGATATGTATTGGGGATGGTGTGTCGAGCGGTCGGTATAGGGTTGCGTGTTGCGTGCGTAAGATCTCGTCGCGATGAGAAACGCGGTGCTCTTTCAAGTCGTCAATGATGCGGCGTGGTGAGTCTACGTTCCGCTTGTCGACTTGAAATTCTCGGTCGTCTATTTTGTGCTCTTTTCTGCACAGCCATGGCGGCCGGGTGCCGTCGCGCGAACTATACGGAATTCTTAACGCTACGTGTCAATTTTTCACAAAAGGTGGAATAGAATATGTTTGCCAACTTTAGACCGATATATTTCGGGGTGTCCTGTGTGTGTGTGTGTGTGCGCGCGTGTGTATAGTTTTCGATACGTGGACGATACGCGGGCGTCTGAGAAAGTTGTGAGATATTCGAAAAATTTTCAATTGTTCTTGATATATCATGGTCACTTAAAAATCATAGCTTTCTCGAGAATGTAGTTAAATTTAGTATATTTGCGTATTTGTTTTTTTCCATTATGCGAAGAAATTGTAAAAAATAAGAAATATTTTTCTCAGAGTTTTATTAATTTTCTTAGATCTCCATTCGCAAGAAAATTAACGTCTATTTAATATCATAAAAAAAACAAGTAGACAATTGTTAATGCTTGCAAAGTATATATAGGGAGTTGTTAAACAAGATATATAGGAGCATACATAAAGATCCGAGCAGAATACAAGATATATTCTTGTAACCAAATGGAGTTGCGAGGTCTCTAATAATAGAGTTGAGGGATAATAATTTTGTTTAATTAAAGTTCTATTCTGATGCGTAACGATTTTCTCACTGTCTCATTTACTGTGTGAGATTTTCCGATAATGAAACAATTCGACTATTTCGATTTCCCTCCTGATAATCAAAAAATAAAAGTAAGATTGCATTAATTGTTTTAGAATAAAATAGCCATATAGAAGATAAAAATATGATTGACTATAACTTATTATTCAAGTATTAAATAAGATCATCGATGTATTTGAAAAAATAATATAAAATCAATGCAAGTATTCGTTTATCTCTACATATTATTGGCCATTGGATGTACTCGTATGGTCAGCAATGACATATTAGATGACTAAGAGGATTGACGTTGTAACAACGGACATTGGCTAATATTTCGATGGAAGCGTTTCAACTCGCACGCGGAATAAAACAAACATCACATAGATTATATGCAATGTAGCCTGATAACTGTTATTCCATAATTTGTATGTACACGTATATAGGAGAAAGCATGTTCCACTTCAAATAAGACAATCGAGTTGCAAATTATAGAATTAAATTTTTCAGTTTCGTCCTTTCTCTTCCCATTTTCGCGTTTGACATGAAAATATATTAATTAGATTGCATGACCCATTTAGAACGTCATGATTTACAATTTTCGCTATTCGCTTTCACAAAGCTATGTAGCCGATATATTTATTTTAAGCAATAATAGATCAAAGTCAATTTTTGTACGAATTTGGCGTGAGAACCGTGAGCGGAATGCGTTATTTATACTAGCGTATAACGTCTAACTGAGCGCATAACATTGCAAATTGCCTAAAAACTAATATGCGCGAAAATACTGTCCGTACGCAGAAGCAGTTTCAGCGTAATCGGTAAAGCATTATGGACGTACGTGCATGCCACATGTTGGAAATACAGCCTATAATTCCCAGGCAAGCGAGAAGAGAACCGTGAAATACAAGATATTTGGCAATTCCGCATGTTCCGTGAAATTTCCAGCGATATATTCGCGAATTATCATCACGGTAAACCTTCAGCAGATATCTGTATTATAATTCAGTATTCACGTATCAAAACTTTGCTGCCAATAACGTAAATGACACGAGCTTCTGACAAAATCTCAACTTAAATAAAATAATATTTTTATCTTTATATTTTTCTTATTTTCAATTTTTAGTTTTTTGTGTAAAATTAATCGTGAAATAAATAAATTACGAGTAACACAATATCAGAAGAAACGTAATACGACATTTTGTACATATAAGTAACAAATATTTTATGTAAAACGTGAAATAAATTAATTACAAATAATATCAGAAGAAATATAATATGACATTTTGTACATAACAAAAATATGGTTAATGGAATAACATTCGAGATCGCTCTACGAGAAAATCTATAATAACAACATATTATATGCACGCATACAAAAAAAATTTTATTTTTAATATTAAATAGATAATTTTTAATATACATATAATTTAATTTTCTGATGGATTAATTATAATACGTTGCACTATAAAAAATTTTGTAAAATATAAAATTAAAATATTTTTTAAATATATATATATCTATTACACAAATATAAAGAAAAAGAGAAAAATATATGATAACAAAAACACTGTAAAACAAATTATTCTCATAATTGAATTTTTGTAATTAATTAGTCATTTTATTATTGATTTAAAAACCAAGTAATGTTAATTTTTTTTACTTAAATAAGCGGAATAATTAAAATTTTCTGCGGATGTGTTAACAAAATCGTGTAAATGTTTATGCTATGAGTGAAGAGGGCGTACTCGTTTGCATACTAGTTGATAAATTGCAATTTGACGTAATAATCCGGGATAATATTGCGCAATTATGCAAAAACGTTCGTCACTGCTGATAGCTGTAAATTATGCATGAAAATTAGGGCAATAATTACTCCAGCAGATTTTAACGTTTATTTCCAATAGGCCGCGTTATCTTATTAAAAAGCATATAATGTATTGTATAATTTATAAAGAATTTGACTATGCAATAAAACGTAATCAACAGATAATAACTACAACTTGTAAGACATTCATATCCTGCCGTGGGTATTCTGTTATTAATTAATGAAGAATTTGCGATAGCGATACGTGAAACTGTTTTTATTCATGTCCGATTCTATATATAATGTATTATTTCAAATTAATCCTTCATTCGTATACATCAAGTTTTATTGAGTATATACTCGATACGCGTTAAATTCTTTTTTGATTCTATTGTCAGTAATATATTATTTTTTCAAAAATAAATTGGATACAAAATTATACTTGGTTTAAGAAATGATCGGAAATGATTGAGATTAACACGATATCTTTGTTAAAATAGCGTAGCAGATGTTATCATGCCATGGTATCTGTATATTGCAAAATTCCATTAATAAATTAAACACAATAAATATTTATAAAAATTGTGTTAAAACTCTTCTGTACATAGTACATTGTTAAGCTATATGTTTGGTGTACTACTTCGATTATTTTGATTACTTTTGTTATTATACAACCAAACAAAATAAATATTTTCAAATATCGAGAATCCGAGAGCAGTGTAAAATACTTTTTTGCACTTTTCAATCAAGCTCCAGGACATGCACTCATGTGGTAAAAACCGTGCGAAAAGTTTCGTCCCATTCGAATTCCTGAACTATATTGCAATTCACGTTTTTCGGTACCCAAATATTTGGAACTTTGTTGTTCGCTGATAAATTTAAAAACCTGATGTTTTTAAGGTAAATTCTGTGTATCTCTTTTTTTATCTTTCCTTAATTACTTGATAAAAATTCGTGAAATTATCGTAACTTATTCGCGATAGCGTTTAATATTACAATCCGCATCGACGTCACGAACATTACATCGAAACGGATGAAGAATTACGTTTGAAAAATGATAGATTGTAGATAAGAATCGTCTGGCGCGGGAACATGGGATAAAAAAAGGAGATATAAAGATGGAAATATATATACCTAGTAAAAACGCACGTGGGCATCGCGCCGTTGCTGGAGACGATGAGAACACGATGATAAGAAGGTCGATCTCCTCCTTTCGTATGCTACACGCGCGATGCTGATAATAATGTATGCTGATAGCGCGAGCAATATATTTTGGCGATAAATACGGCCCACAAAATACAAGCAAAATGACACGTTCTGAATCTTTAATGCGAAATCATTTTCATAAGATCACAATCGTGATTCGCGATATCTTTCGAGATTGATAAATGTACTCCGTCAATAACTTTCTTCTCTTTCTCGATGTTATCAAAGCGAGACTAATGACAGATTACGAACTGATCGCTTTTGTGCAAAATAATGAAAAATTTTATCTATTATTTTTTCTATCTGTGGATATCAGTAACATTTTTTAAAATTATTCAAACAAGACTTAGAAATAATGCTTATGTAATTAATAAATAAAATGCGTTTCGAACTTTTAGTACAAAGTCAAGTCGCGATCACGATATTTATGATTTATGATTATATGGCTTCTATATAAGGTTAATGAACATATCCTTTTATTAACTCTATTCCTCTTTCCTTTAGGAAGAAACCGTCCTTTTATAAAGTTAAGTGATTAACTCCATGATAACCAATCATCTTAGCATCACGATGCATTAGTTCGCGAGTATCGCACAGCATGCAGAGAGAGAAGACCTTTCATAATTATCCGGTGAAATAAATAACGCGCAGAGTATACACGCTACGCGTTCAAATAGAAACAAGTATATGCTACCCGGTGCAGAAATCTGAACGATAACATTTGCAAAAATCGAAGACCGATCGTTTCCGTATAGAGTATAAACATCCTAAAATATTAAACAAGACAAAAGCTTCTTATGAACTATTATATATTCGATCGCTCTTTCTCTCTCCATCTATATATCTATCTATCTATCTATCTTCCGATAGTAGCTACACGTTTCGAAACAGGAGCTTTTACGCCGGCTGCATTTACGCGCCGATTTTCCAGCTGTCTGTTCGATGGAGTATCATTCGACGGTCGATCACCCATTATATCCGCCCTCGATCACTGTACAACGCCGCCGGGAGTGGCACCGCTCTCCCCACCGTATCCCTTACCCGCACCAAGAAAATGAAATTGGCAATATCAATAAAGTCCAAGTATGCCGATAACATAAAGGTACCTAAACGCGCGAGCGCGAGCGCACATTTCTTCGCGAACGGGCCCATTTAATTTCCAGAGAACATTCCGATGTACTTACGGAGTATCCGCGCCACATACAGTAAACGAGGAAACGGCGTGGCCAGCTGGTGGCGAACGAGCCGGAATTGGTTCCATCATCCGAGCGGGACCGAGAGCAGAGAAGGAAACGAGGAAGCAGAAAAGAGAGGGGGAGAGAAGGAGACAGAGAGAGAGAGAGAGAGAGAGAGAGAGGGGGGAGTGGAGAAGTCGTCCGAATTATCCGCGAGAACTAAATCAACTCGGCAACTTACGTAACTTTGTGCGTGGTAACCCCGTCCGCTCATTCGATTATGTCACACTGTAGAGGAAAGGTAAGTCCCCCATAGTTTTCCCTGAGAGTTTCCATTTCGCGTGCGCGCGCGGTTTCGATTTTAGTAAGTTTTCGAGTCGTATACAAGCTCTACTTCTCCCGTAAAACGGAACGGCATTTACTCGATTGCTCGTATCTTTTAATCGCGATAAAATGTGCTAACAGTCATTTTCCAATCACGCGTAATTATTATACTTTTACGCTATTAACGAGTAAATCTTGCTTTTAAGACATTGTTTAAATACATTCAACACTAAAGTTTTTTCTCTTAAGAAAACTCGATATTTAATTTTATATTTATTCGACAAATTTTTTTCAAAATAATGCCATAAAACTATGTATTTGTAATGACGACAGCTTCCATGAAATAAGACTGATGCGTGCTGTTTCATAATGTATAATGAAATGTTGGCAAATATATATTAAAATCATAAATTGTAAACGACGAAAGACCTGACAGATAATAAATAATAGATACCATATTTATATATCTCGCAAGAAGGGCGGCCATGATAAAAATAGTGATAACTAATCAAATGAGCGGCGATACATGCTCCGAGTTCTGCAAGTTTTATGGCACTCGTAGATTGCTTTTTACGACACGCTTTCGCGATAAAATAATTATAATTTCGGCGTGATCGCGCAGGAATATCGCCATCGCGCTTTGCACTCGTCGCCAGCTTTTTGCACGTGTAAGGAGCGCGCGAGCAAATGATTTACGATTTGTTTTTTCGTTTTTTGCATCCGTTACTTTCGACTGAACTTCGGTCCAAAGCGCTCGCGTTCAACCCTGCGTGCGCACACACAAACACACTGCACAAATTTATTCCCCGTCCCTCTTCCGTCTTCTTCATTTTTCGCGACCTCCTCTTCTCGCCAGTAGCCGTTATCTTTCTCTCGCGGCTTATTCTCCCCCGGGAAAAATATATTGGGACAAGAATGAGATTTATGAATCCGTGGAGCGAAATCTTGGGTCGTATTTATGGTTCGAGTGTTATTACCTCACTTTAGAGCATATCGAATAACCATGTATCTTCGTCAGTGATGCATGTAATTCTCGAGCAGCGTATATTGGCTAACATTACTGTTAATTTGTCTTCATTAAACTATATACATTTATTTTCAATGAATTTCAGTATCGTGCATTATTCTAACAATATAAGTAAAATATATATACCTATCTTCGTAATTTGTCCTACTTTAATTCCTGTTGTAAGTATCGTTTTACCTAACAGCTTATTTTAGTTCCACATATTTCTGTACTTTAAGATACTACACAATAATAGATAATAATAACACGTCCGTATTTAAAGTACCGAATATTGTGTTCTCATCAATATTTTAGGAATAGCAATTTACGTTATGCGACACGAGATGTTTTAGTTACTTTTATGAGGAATAAATGAGAGTATCGAAGTAAACGGTACGAAATTTGGTTGAAAATATAGCGATATATCTCCGACAATTTGCTTAATAAACATAAATAAATAAAATATAAGTGTCACGAGTGGCGCGAGTCTAGTCGGCAAAACGGCAAAGTTATTTTTCCTCGCTTTCTATTCGACGCATGCAATCTCGACTCTCGATGCATTACGTGAAATTCCCCGAGCTGGAGTGCAGTAGGAATGGCGACACTTTCGCGTATCCATCGTGGCTGCCTCTTGTGTTCTTCCTTTTTCGCCTATTTCTTCTTCCTGTACCGCCGTTGCATCTTTCTTTCCAAGATGCGAACGGGCGATTCATATACGTTCCGGGAAGGGAATCGATCGAGCGATCCGCTTTCGAAAGATTACAAAGCCCCCGGCGTTGCGCCGCGCCGCGTCCCGAATATGAAGTACGCCACGGTGAAACGAATCCATCGTATTTTGCAAATAATGGCTCCAATGTGGATCGTTACAAAATATTTCAAACGGTTCGACGCCCGACAAATAAAAATATTAAAACTTGTGTATAAAGAACTAGATTCCGTTATTATGTAGCATATTAATCGGTACAGAGCTCTTGAAAGTCAGCTTACATGCATAGTCAAATATATCAAATATGTAGTATTTTTTATATATAATTTGATGTCTTAATTAGATTAATTTGAAAGATATGAAGTTATTATATATTCTTTATATGTGACGAAAGTAGGAAGACAAATGTGTAATAATAATTTTTATAACCGTGTAATAACTTCTACTTTCAAAAGAACTTCATAAAATATTTCAAAAGTTTTGTATTATTGTATTAATGCACGTTTAAAAAGTAAAAATTCGCTACTTCAATTTTAAAACATCAAGTGATATTATTTTAATATACGTAATATCGAGCTTGTTAGCGGGAGAAAATACGTTGCAATGTGATTTTATTTAGTGATGAACTCTAGCTTCCATTTCAATTAGAAAATACCAAGATGTGGACCCTGTAGTATCTCGAAATGGTTCTGTTTATCGAAGAAGACTGCAGACGAGTTGTGAGCAAGGTGGCGGAGAGAAAGCAAACAAAAATAAAGAGGCAGACACGCCGGAGTATCGTGTTGGCTGCCACCATCGAGCTGCTTTTCCACCCAGAGAAATTCCATGTAATGTATCAAGCCGAGATTACAAATATCGCGCGGCAAGGAGAGAAAATAACGACAATTCACTCACCTTGCACGGCTCCGCGCATCAAAACGTCTGTGCATTTTTATTGTGATTTACTTACCTCTTAGAATATACTTTGGTATCTTTTGCTAAATTGATTTCATACTATTATAAGAAAAAAATGAAATTATGTCACTAACGATTTTTAAGGATTTAACTATTCCCAATAGTTATAACTGTAAGACTGTAAATGTTAGGCTTATTATTAAACACGTGGAACTGTGTATTAAAGATCATGATTATAACAATAAAAATAAATTTTCCCAGTACAAATTTCTAATATCAGTATATACATTTTTGGAAAGTTTTCAATGTTTAGTAAGCTTTGGTAAGGTAATGTGTTTAAATATACATTTACGTATATATGTGTACTCATATATAAATATATATAATTAAATGTAAACTAAAATTTATCTTAATTCCGTCCATCTCTTTTTTCAAATTGTCCTTTTCTTATTCTGTTTTCTCTCAACTATATTAGATATAAAATAACTAAGTTTTATTGAAACATTACTGTCCAAGCCTACTAATATATCAATATTTTTAAACTCGCAATGGCAAAACTTGGAAAAGTTTCAAGCATAAAAAGTAAATAACATTAAAGTTCTATCTATGTGAAGATTACGTAATATACCTGGTGTCGTGTTGTTATTTAAAACAATGGCAATAATTTACACGTAATTCTTCAAAAAAATGGAAACGATATGGCACGATTTATATAGCTTCGGAGCCAGTGCTTCCGTAATCCATCTCGTCGCTACAGTTAACATGTTAAACGATCTATTATCAACGAGTAAACGGTTTTCAATCTTTTTCTATCCTCGTTACGAGATATATGCATGCAAGCCTTGTCGATGGCCGTTGATCGAGCACGTATTTCTCGTATGCGAGATAAGTCGCGGCGCGGCGCGCAGACGAAGCGCGCTGGGGGCTTTCTTTTTTTCATAAATCTACATATGCGAGATCCCCGATTTCGGATACCGAAAGTGCCGCTTGATAAAGTCCCTCTCGAGTCTGTCCTCCACACCTGCCTGTACAACCTGATTGTAGACCCGCGAGCGAAAAGTGTACATCGCGATAAGGCAGGATTTATGCTGTCCGAGCGTATCGATTGTTCGGCTCTTCCTTGCCAGGCCATGCATTTACAAAAAAGATCTATTTATTGTTGTAGTGTTACAATACATCTCACGAGACCATTTCGCCAATAATTGATACGTATACTGTTACGGAATTAACTCGGAGTTGCGAATCGGGCGAGAACTATTTCGCCTTCTACCCTTCGTCAATAATCGCGACGTGAAACGTAATCGACGTTTCGAAATTAGTTGATGAGGTATCAGAAAACGCTTTCTATCGGAGATAGATAAACCGTGTAAATCGAGATCCGTATAAGTATAAAGTGTTGTAGATGTTGTGACACTTTAGGCGGAATTAAATAAAGAACTTTATGACCCGAAATAAATAAGAGATAACTTTTATATATGTATAAACATTTGAATTACATTAACCTCTTTGCTTGAATACCTATTCTGGTTGTTACACAAAGAGTGGATATCAATGAGTTCTTTTTATGAAAGTCTTTCTAACATATGGCAATTTCTAAAATATCTTCGTGGAAATACTACCATCACCACCACTATAGCAGGTCCTTTTCATAAGTACAATACCTACTGTAAAAAATGGAAGCAGATCGCGAATTGTTGCTCCAATGTGCGTTAAGAAAAACGAATGATTCTACGACCTGCGATGATCCCGCAGATGAGACGTGCTAAGGATCTTTCATAGCGATCCCGATCGTGAGAAAGGAAAAAAAGAGAGAGAGAGAGAGAGAGAGAGAGAGAGAGAGAGAAGAACGAGAAGAAGACAGAGAAAGACCGATGGAAGTAGCCGTGGTAACGCCGGAAAAACTCAATCTAGGCATAAATCATAGGATATCGATTCCACTGCCAACTTTCCTCGCAGCGTCGGCCCGACGTATCGGAGATTCATCCTGTGACGCGGCAATAACATCGCCGGCATAAAAATTCAACTATACATCAAACTGTCATATATAGCACCGTATTTGTACCTATCTCTCGCTGATATTTCCTCCGTTTCCTACCAAATCCCCGCGCGCAACGCTCGCGCCCCTTTCTCTCTGTCATCCTCCTGACGCCACGCTGCTACGGTCACCACGCGGTATACATACACGGGGTGTTCCGGAAGCCAGCGTCGTGTTAACAACCGCTGACGATTTCATTGCTCTCGTCTCCGTCGTGACTATTTGCCTTTACACCGATCTGCCATTAAAATTAGTCTCTGACCTACTGTAGAACGCCAACTGTATATCGTAACATATGCAGCGTTATTCTCCACTGATCTCCTTTTGCAAAAAATATCGATATTTGTTAACTAAAATCTTGACGATATTTTAATATTATAAATGTTTTGATACGACGTGTCATTCAATTATACGAATTCACGTTCATTTTGCGATATTAATTACACAAGTTAGCCATTTTCTTAACTTGTAGAAAGAAAAAAGCATTTATTTAATGCGTTATATTATCATGTAATACATAATATAAAGAAGCTCGTTTATTTTTTCGGCTTGTATGTGGTTGCTATTTTCCCGATTTTTATCAATTTTTTTCGAAGCTCTCAACAGAACGAAACATTTTTCGCGACAAACGTTTTTCTTCGCAGTATACAGTCGACGCGATACGAGTATCTCCCCTGTGCCATCGTCGGGACACCCAGTAGCACGAAGGCAGGAAGCGAAAAGGAAGAACTCGCCGCTTTTACCTCCCCATCGTTCGCTACAATTTTTCTCCGATCGTCCGCTCCTCTACCCTCTACCCTTCCCAGCCACCCCCGTCGCGCCGCTATCCGCCTCCTCACGCAGCACCTTCTCTCAGCAGCGATTTTCCGCATTCGATATTTGCGATCTCAACTTCAGATATCGAGAATTCCCAGAGCGGAAGTGCCGCTTGATCGTACTCTCAGTGACACTACTCGGTCCCTCTTTCTCATCGACCCCCCTCCCAAACCGCACTCTTCTCTCTCTCTCTCTCTCTCTCTCTCTCTCTCTCTCTCTCTCTCTCTCTCTCTCTCTCTCTCTCTCTCTCTCACTCTCTCCTTCTCGTTCTCCACTCTCTGGTCCCTGATGGTTTCCCTCGACTGCCGGCGGTACGGCCGAACCTCTCGGCGGGATTCCGCGCGCGAATGCGAGGACTCGTGTGAGCCCAAAGTGGATCGATTCGTCGATTTGCACGGTGAGGAATTACGACGCGGCGGACGGGCGGGCACGCCTCGGCGTGTTGTTTTGCATGCGAGCTCGTGTTGCTCGTTTGTTGCGACTTTGATTCGACAAGCGGGCAAACGGGCGCGGATACGCGGTGTTCCGTCTCGATTTTGCTTTGTCTGAGCGCGCGCCGCTTGCATTGAGATTTTCCCGTTGAACGTGACTCGATGATAAGTGAATTTCGTTTCGATTCGAGTCGCATTGAGATTTGGATACTGAGGAACGTGATAAGGCCATATCGTCCTCCGTAGAGAGTTCACGACGCGTTTTCACCAATATTCGCGGGAAAAACTCGCGAAATAAAATCAAACGAACGATGGTCCTCTGCACTGAAACGTAATGGCATCATGATGAATTGTATACTGAATGTAATAAAACTGTGTGTAAAATTTTAGATATTTTGCGCTCGTGCCTCAGGCCATTCGTCTGTCGAATCACTATAGAAGTTTGAAATACTAATACAGACTGATATAGAGATCACAGACTAATTATTAATAATTATTTTTGAAAAAATTTTAACTTATTAATGTTACAGTCTTTTCGCGCTTACATTTTCCCATAGAAAATTCAAAATTAAAACCAAAATTTTTTTACTACTGTTTCATGAACAAGAAAAAACTCAATATATTTAATTAGCTTACGCTAACCTATTAGATGATAAACGAATCATGTTACGTTCTGAGAGTATAGTACGTATTTAATAACTTTTTGTTGACTAAATATAACTTTCAGGTCTCACATGTCAGATTTTTTTATGTTTTCTTCTTCATTTATTCATCGTGTTCATTTTGAACTTATCAAACTTTTTTCCCATGTACTGGATATTTTTTGAACTGCTAAAAATACTTTAAACAATAGAAAGTAAGCTTATTGTTATTTTATTAAACTTATTAACATAAAATGCTAACAAAAATCGAGTATTTAATTCATGTTATAAATAATTAAACAATTAGAGAATTAAGTTAATAATTTTACAAATGTAAAATTCTATATTTATTATGCAATATTAATATCTTGTAATCCGATTGACATTTTAATCTCGTTGGTTAAAATTTAATGTTGTTAATGCCAGAGTTTTAAGATTTTTATACCTTAAAAAAAGATATTTTTCAGACATATTAAAGATTTATACATCTCCGTTATATTTTCTATTTATTCTCTCTCTCTCTCTCTCTTCTTTGGATTCTGTACAACGTATACAATATATATACATTGGTTTTGCAGCTATGCGCGTCGATCAACCCCCCCCCCCTAACAGTTTCACGTATCTCTAATAGTTTGTGGGGCGCGCAAGTTGGATCGGTTCCGCGAGTCACGCCGTATATCTTTGACGGTCGAACGCGGGCAAATCACGTTGTCGATGCGAACACTCCTTTTACTACAAGCACGTTGTTGCCAGTACGAACCCATAAAAGTAGTTGGCCTACGTCCAGGCGCGTTCCGGTGGCGCGAACTTATTGTCGACGGCGACAAAAGAAGGCGAGAACGCCGGTTCGGTTGCCTTTGTCGGAAGTTGACCATCCCGAAATCCGCACTGTCGTACTACGGAGGAGAAGGAGGGGGGGGTGGAGAACGGCTTCCCACGCGAACATAATTCATGCCCGCGTTAAGAAACATCCGAAATTGGGTCGAGTTAAAAATTATACGCGAGAAGCGAGTTGACCGTCATGCCGTTTTTTTCAAATATCTTCGGAGAAATTAATAACGATATTCTCTTATACTTTTCTTTGGCATGCGTTTTGTTTTATTTAATTTATTAAATCAATAAGAGATTACACACCGCATACGAATGCCAATCTGTAGGAACCTCGTCAATATATCTGCCTAAGAAAGGATGTATATATTATAATTGAGATGTTTTGCATGACAATGCACGTGGGGTTTAGGAAAATATTTTTAAGATAAACTAATGTAATAAAACCACCCTTCTACCATCATAATATCTGTTTCAAATAAAATTACTCCATCGACAATTAAATAATTCATTCTCTAAAAAAAAATCTAAATTTTTTCATTCAACCTTAACTTCATTTTTAAAATATGTCGTGTATCAAATGCTATATTTATTTTATTTATTGAATGTGGCGTAATTGTTTAGTTATTTTTTTGTTTTTCATTTTGTGATGTATAAATATCTATCTATATAAGCATACATAAAGCGTCCTTGCAAAAATGCGATTATACGAGATACATCCGGTAAACGTCAAGGCATTTATAACGGTTTTAATGTACATAGCGCTTCTCAAACGCGTGTCGCCGCTGCCGTGTTACATCGCCGATAAACTCGCATTAGTCGACGCCGCCTAATCCGTCGCATCCGCGTTGATTACGTTAGTGTAACACGATTACGAATGCGTAACGTTCATCACGTATTATATTAATTGCGATAGGAATCTAACGACGTCGCGTCGATACGTCGCACGCTCCCCGTCTCGATTACATGTAATTTGATGCAACTCGAGCTTCATTAGCGCGTGCGCGAGCAATCGTGATCGCTGATCGGCTCGCATTGTGGTGCTCGTTAATAAAAGCGATCTGACGAATGACGCGCGCCCGTCACTGTGTATCGAACAGCAATTTCGCTTTTTCACCGTCACTCGTCGCGACATTGTGCGAATTATCGCGTTGCGCGCAACGTCGCGCAACATCATCCGGTCAAAGGGATCGCGTTTTAACACATCAGGCGAGAACAAATTTATCTTATGCTTGCAGACGTTGTCTTTCCATCGTCATCCTGTTATTCGAGTAAAGATCTATAATACGCACTTCGCTACATTCGAGCAAAGATACACGCGTGCGCATCTTTACTTTGATCCGCAGAATCAATATCTTCGATATGCCGGAGAGCGTATCCGATAAGAAGAAAGTCAATTCGATCAGCAACCGTTACATTACTATCTTCGTTAAACTTTTTTAAATACACTGCTCTCCCAGGATCGTTTTTATATAAAAGATCGATATTTTGTATACAAAGAGTGATGAATAGTATAGAGTAATATAAAATTTATTATTAAAATTATGCGTGTTACACATGTTGCGAAAGGGTTGACTTTTCTATGATCAGACATTGATACGAAAAACTTAAAAACCATTGTTACGTCAGTTGATCAACGTAATTTGCGCGAGAGCATAATGGGAACGTTAATAATTTATGCGGCAAGGTTACTTGCCGATACTCACGGTAATTATGTTTGCCGGATTTTGCTATGACGGTAAGTCGGTAGAAGGGCCGCGGCGAATTATCGTGGGCCAATTAAGTTCGAGACGCTTCAAGAGAGAATGGAGAAGAACATTCAGAGGACGGGAGCGGTGGAGCGAAGGGACGAGAAGCCACGGCAGGAAGACGAGTACGTACGAATTAAATTACATCCGGCAGAGTTGGCGCCCGATTACTTATTCAGCCCGCGTCACCCGCGACTCTAATCCAGATTAAACGATCGATCCCCGTGGATTAGCGCATAAAAAGCGGGTCGTCACGAGGTAGGTCGGTTACGTGGGTTTTACGCGCGTGTGAGTGTATGTGCGCGCGCGTTCTTGCATGTGTTGCGTCCATCTACATGGAATATACGCGAGTAGCATTTGAGCATGCGGGCGCACACAGGAATAATTTTGTTAATAACTATATATCCGTGCATATTTTGTTTTGCTACTATCAATTCCCGCAGTAATTCATCAATTTTCTATACGTCGATTTAAAAACAACATTCAAAAATGCGTGACATTTCGAAAGAATATAAACGTTTAAACCGTCAGATTTCACCATCAGAGGATTGCGTAGCGTTAATTTATTTGTAAGAGATATTAACCTGTATTAATGCAAATTTGCTGTCGGCAAATATCATATATGCGGAAACGAATTGTTTATAATCTCTAATATCGGGTGTAAAGTATGACACCAGTATTATAAATTGAGAAAATTTCAAGTGTAAAAGTCTTGAAAATATGAAAATAATGTTTAAGCCAAATCAGAAATTTTTACTTCGCCAGTAAATAATTAACAAATTGTGCAAGTAGAAACTTGCACATTGCTTCCTCATAGTTCCTAAGTGTGCAAGTTTTTATTTTATTCGAGGTATAATTATCGGTATTTATTTGTTTTGGCTTCCTCATAGAGGAAGTTTTGTTAGCAAAGGTTCTGATTTCACACTTAACTCTTTTGGGGACTGCGTAAATAATTATATACATTCACTAAAAAATACTAAAAATACTTGTCCACTTAAAAACTAAAATAATACTTTATCGATAAAAAAAATCAGCCCGATATTATAAATATTTGAGATAGCGATTTATTTTTAATTCTATTATATTTTCCAGTCTTTTCTACCCCTATTTCATATATAATTGATTAAAATTTGGTTGATCAGATCAAGTTTTATAAAGCTTCTATGTATGTACGAATTCTTCGAAATTTCAAATGTGTGTAATACGAGATCTGATCAATCAAATTTTAATAAATTATATATGAAATAATGGTAGAAAAAACTGGAAAATATAATAGAATTAAAAATAAATCGCTATCTCAAATATTGAGAAAGCGGCAGCGTAAAACACATTTTTCAAAAAAAGGAAAATCTGCATAAAATCTATACCGGTAGACCGATTTCAATAAAATTTGAGGAGGACATACTTTCTATGATACTCTATTTGTGTGCAAAAATTCAAACTGGTATCTAAAAAATTGTAGAAGTAGATGCGTGTACAAAAATCCGTACACACACACACACACACACACACACACACACACACACATACATACATACTTCCGGACATTTTTTACTAATATGATTTTTCGACATTTTAGAACATTCTAAACCTATTTCCATCAAAATCTCGAAAAAAAAATTTTTCACCATTACAAAGCTTCCTCTATGAGGAAGCAAAAAACATTTTTTTATTCGACCTAACTGGCTATCTTTATTAATTATAATCGTTACAACAATTTAACTATTAGTTTTGATCAGTTATAATTGTCACGACATTTCGACCAATTGATTTTGGTCTTTCCCAATCGATGTAACTTTTGATGCTAATATATAAGCATTCTCTCTTTAAAATTAAGCTTCTATAAAAAATATTAGCTTGATATTTTTCATCTCAGCTCAGCTAAGATTTGACTCTGAAATTCGTGATGGGTGTCTTTATCAATTCGACCAGTAAAGCATGTAAATTTTTAGACATATAAACACTTAAAATAATGTGTCTTAGCCGTATCGAGCAGCAATAAAATTATACTTATGCAAAACCCTAAAAAATAAAAAAATGCAACAGTATAATTTTTTTCCCAGAAATTTGTGGAATTTTAAATTTGTTCATTATATAATTTTGATTTATTATATCGTGTATGATCAATTTCTTTAAAATCTGCGTTATACATGTACCGATAATAAGCGTTGTAAATTTATGACGTCGTGTAATTCGCCGCTAAGATATCGCCACTTTTGACACGCTCTTTCTCATCGCGCGTCTCGCCAGTTAATATTAAAATTGGCAACGACTGATGGCTGAGGGCAATCAGATCAGGTCGTAAATTTATTAAGACATGACGGCGCATAATACGATCCGATAGTGGCGGGGAGGCGATGGAGCGACGGCCGTACAAAAAGTGCTCGTATATAGGCCTGAAGCAAAGGAGAGAGTGGAGAGAGAGAGAGAGAGAGATTCTAAAGCAAAGGGAGAGAATGTCTTAAACGTTTATCAGGCATGCATAGCATACATACCTAGCCTGCGGCCGTTTCAAGAATGTTTCGACCAGATAAGGGGCAACATCCTCTCCCCCCCTCTGACTACTCGTCTCTCTATTCATCCTCGAGCAAGTTCGAAAAACGTGGAGTTTATTAATTGAAAAGATCAAATTGTTGTGCCGCCGTTGTCTTAATTGCGCCGTGACGAATGGCGGATACCGAGACGCTATAATTTTCGGGAGAATACCGCGCGCCGATTTGCGCGCACGATCCGATCCGATCGGGTCGATCGTAAATCATACGGCCACTTATAGGCGCCTGTTATTCACGGTGGATTAAAATCGAGAACAATGCCTCGGACGGGACGATAATTCCCGGCGGGATATGCGCCGGATGCGTATACGTTTCAATTAAATTTACATTTCGAACTGCGCTTATATACAGATGTCTCTTATTGTTAGAGGCGGATGATGTATACAAGTGCATGTGTGTCGCATGTGCAAGAGAAATATATTCAGAATCAGAGCGCGGAATATAGCGAGTCAAATTTTTTATCAAACAAAGTTGATTTGATTTTGGATGACTTTTAATTCATAAAATCAAAGATAAATTAATATCAGTAATTATTTCGTAATTACAAACTAAAGTAGTATCTCCATTTTAATTTGGGAAATCACCATAAATTGTTTAATTAAATGTCCAGCGATACAACGCATTCAGTAAATTTTACTCACACTGCAGACGTGATTAAAATTGGAGCGCCAAAGTTACCTAACTGGTCACGTATGTATCACTTTTTGAATTGGATGTGACTTCAGTTAAAGCAATTAACGAAATTACCGCTTTCGTTTGAAACTAAATGTAACAGATAATTATAATTAAAACAAAATGTAATTCCACCCATGCAAGACAGTCATTCATTCTGGCTTATAATAAAATATCGTTTTATGACTTTGTGTGTAGTCTGAAATTTATTGTTCAACTATCGATGCTAGACTCTGAATTATATTGCAATTCTCGATCAAAATATTTTATTTTGAATGAAAATTAATAATAAGTTGATGGGATAATTAATATAATATAAAAAGTCAATCGGATTTTTTACGAAGAAAGTTACTCTAAATTTGACAAAAATACGCGTGTAAGTTTTTTTGTTCACTAATTTAGTTGTGCTTTGTATATCTTGGTATATTTATACTTTGTATTAATACTATATATTCATCAGATACTGTTGCAACGTTAAAGTCACGCGGATGCAGTAAAATATTCCGCATATTTTACAATATATATATCTACTATAAATTTTTTTATCAAATGCTGAAGAAAAATTGTTGCAATTTGAATGCAAACTAAAATCGATGAATTTTGTTGTAATTAAATTTATATTTATAGTATTTCATATAATTCTCACACATATATAAAACAAAATTCTTCTAGAAAAATACATTTTACTATTTTTATTTTTAACATGACATTTTGTTTTTATATTTAGATTTAGAAATATTTAAAATACGCACAATAAAAGATTCATGTGTATCGTGGGTTTTTTTTAAGATAAAAAGGACATTCGAGGAATATATTGTGTATTATGTATACATATATATACATATATATATATATATATATATATATATGTGTATATATATATATATATATATATATATATATATATATATATACACAATACGAAGCCGTTTGCATACCGAGAGCCTTTGCTAATTAATCATTCGTATCATTTGCAAGCACTCACCCGTACGCGCATACATTCAGAAGCATAATCTCATTGCGAACCGCGTCGGTTTAATCCCGCCCATTGACAAAGTGGATTGTCAAAGCGGCGGCGTAACCGATGCCATAACTTCGCAAATTCGCTCCGTGTCTTAGCGGGGGTTAAATCCCGGCCGCAGCCTGCGGTGCCGCTAATGTGGGCGCACATTAAAGTCATAATTAGTGACTAATCCGCGGATCAACGGTACATCGTGTAGCACGAATGCACAGGCGGGTCTCCGTGATAAGCACGGCTTTAAAGAACCTACCGCAAAGTACTTTCTATTGACGGTGTTCGCGCGCCACCGTTGCTATCCATATCGTTACAAAGTTATATTTTAATAATATTATTATAAAATTATCATTGAAAGTGCATTCTACCGAGTTGCAACATTTTCAACTGGCTAGCTAAAGCATTATTCTGTAAAAATTTTATTCTAATAGCAATTTTTAATTTCTTCATTTGAACAAAAAAGAATTTATTGTCGATACAACTGCGAAAAAGCTAATTCTATAGTAAAAAAAAAAACAAGAATGTTGAATAAAGGCCTTTAAAAAATTATAAAAATTTTAAACAAACTGAAAAAAAAACCGGATTTATGTGCATTTTTTGATTGATAGCAAAATTAACTTTATGAGATGTATATACGATACATAAATAAAATTTCTTAATTACATTATAATATTGACAAGGTTCTTTAACATGTGTTTAATTAAAATTTTATTGACCCATCATGTTACTGACATCACGATATTGTTGTACTCGTAATATTTGTTATATCATAATTAGTATTTCATTGAAACAAAATTTATCTATATTGATTTCAATTAATTGATTACTAATTCGTTACAGCAACTTTAGCCAAGATCTCGTAATAATTAAAGTTATTCAATATTTACGCACTGAATATATAGAATTTATAATCTTACGGAGATTAATCACGTGCAAATCTTTAAAAACTTATCGCTATCTTATTGTTAGTGTTAGCGTAACGGCATCGTTATCGCGGGCATATTTCTCTCTGAGAAACAATAGCCGGGGATAAGCTATGGAGGATTAAAGAACCTGCCGCGAAGTGGGTACTTCCCATCGACGTGTTCTCGCTTCCCTCGCGTCGTTATGGATGCGACCGACACATTATCTCAATCCCTATTAGAATCTCGCTTCATCTTTGGACATCTGCCGAGTTGAATTTCGGCCAATGCATGTGCGGTGCAGTGAATCCGCACACATCCGCTTTCGAAATTTGACAATTTATCACTTGAATATCAATGACAATTTTGATGACAATAATTTTTCAATTAATTACGGCGGAAATAAGATTCGGACGATCTTAGGATATGTCGCAACAAGAATGTGTACTTCCGAATCTTCTGATGACCGAGGCCTGCAACTTTTCGACTCATGGCGAGAAATTTGTGTGTCATTGCCGTTTATAATTGACGTTGTACAAATTAATATTGCATGTCGAATGTTCAGAAACACGTCAACGTTACGCGAGGGATGTCGTTCGTCGTTTAGCGACGTTAAAGTTTATATTGCATAAATGTTTATTCATATACGTATCAGTTACATGCCGGCGCGCACAAGTCGATATCGCAGAAGAGTTTGTTTATATCGGGGATACAGTCTGATTGAATAGTCGCTGCGTAATAGAGGTAATATTGAAAATTATATATATAATATGGTATAATAATATATAATTATATAAAAAAATATTGCAGAAAAGTTTACATTCCCTAATTTTTTCAATATCAAAGTATACGAAATAAATCAATCTGTATATATTCTTGACATATATATTAATTAATAATAATAATAATCGTTCTCTCTAAATTAAGATATTATTAAATTTATATTACAACTGTGTGCATACTAATGTTAAATATATGAAAAGAGATACATATATATATATTAATCGGTGTTGCATAAAAATGAAAAAAATCATATTTGTCGATTTTTTTATTGCGCATTGTATAATTTTCTCTCAGTAACTACCAATAATATTCTCTTTTTTCTCAAAGATAAATGCCATCTAAGTTAATTTACCTGTTTTATTCTATTCTGGAACTCTCATTTGAGATACAAAAAGCCGAAATTATTCTTTCGAGAGAATCCAATGCAATTCTTCGCAGGTTCAATTAGTTCTTTAAATAGTATCTATTATTTGCGTTTCTAAGAGGTCTGTAAAACTTTTTTAAAAATAATTTGACTACGGTAAGATTAAAGACATTCTGTATCCCATTGCCTTGTACTTGGTTAACAGAGTCGTAATCAAAGCTTCGTAGTTTCTTGTCTGCGTATATTGCTTAAAACAATTTTCAACAACATCCTTGAACGATCTTCACGCCAAACAAACTTATTTTATTCAGCGAGGTTCTGCAAAGTTTTTAAGATTACACAACAGAAGCCGAATCTAAAATTCAATAAAAATTCTCTCTTCCAGTTTTGCATCAGTAAACACAAAAGAGAATAACTTTATCGAAAAGAAGTAGTCTTTACATTATTTTATATCTCTCTACATATTTACGGTATATATACTACAGTATACATAGTATATGTATATACACAGAGTACATATATATATATAATAAACGATGTTACGCGTAAACCGTTATAAAACTTGTTTTCTGATGCGTGATGTTTATGACACGAGCATCGAACGCGCAACGCAACGTAACATATCAATAACAATCATTGCCAATGGATGGTGGTTATTCCTGTTCTAATCTTATCTCGATCCATTAATTCGTAGGAAAATTGATATATTTTTTAATACAAGAATTTTGATGCTTGGAATAGTACTATTAAACTATTCAAAAACCGATAAATAATTAATACTGCCAATTCAAATGTCGTAATCACGGATAATACGGATAATTTCGATAGAATTGTCAATTTAAATCGAAGTCCATTTTATATGATCATTACACTGATCGAATCTCGCGGATATATAGAATTCTATTTATGATTTTATACGTTGAATAATAAATGTATGCACACGAAATTATACATAAGCACAGGGTTTAGTATTGTAATATTCGATAATATTTTGTGATAATAATAATAATATCCAAAATTCGGAGTACAAACGGCGCAGCGTGTTAAACTGTTGGGCATAATAAGTGGCAATTAATCGCCGTGTACTAGAACGTGATAAAACATTGATGCTCTTACGGAGAGAGTGAGAGAGAGATTCCGCGTTTATTTAAAATTCATTTAGCGCAACGGTAAACTCGACTTATACTTCTCGCGCCAGACCATTTATTAATAGACTCAGCAGAGAAGATTGCAAAGAGAGAGAGGAAGCGCGCTATACGACGACGAATTTCCACTTTCCGCGAAGTTTCCAACCGCGAAATTCGGACGTAATATCCCATCCAGAGCCATCAAAATCTCTTTAAACAGTGCAAGGTGGCTGCCACCGCAAAGTGGCAATGGCTCAAAGGAACGGGCGACAAAGCAGCAGGAGGAAGGGATGAGAGATGTGCACACACACACACACACACACACACACACACACATACGACATGCATGAAACACGCATCCGTATACAACGCGTACCGGTACGCACACTAGTTCACGCGAACAATGTAAAAAACGCCGCGAGAGCTACGTGATCGGCACGTACAAAGGTGCGTGGAGGAATAATAAATCTTCCCTCTCTCCTTCTCGAGAAAAAGAGAACAAAACGAAGGATCGGAGTTGTATTCAACGAATGAATGTGCGCATTGTTATCCTCCTGATCCGGCCAAGTGATCCGGCATCGAGGACTCAAACATGCAATCCTTAAGCATCGCGATCCGGCACGATATTTCTATTAGGAAAAAAGAAATATATTGATAACAAAGTTATAACAATTCGTATACCTAATTTGACTTAAATTAAAAAAAAATATTAAATGTACTTTAGCAGTTTTATTATGATCCCAATATTTTCCTAAAATATTTTAACAATCTTGATGATTGATTCTGAGAAAATGTAATTTGTAAAGACTAGAATTTAGTGCCTCATTCAAGAAGTACATATTTTTATTAAAATTTTTAAGAGAAAGAAACTTTCAGCAATATAAAAAGACTCTTAATATTAAGTTGAAGGAAATAATACTAATATAAAGATAAACTATGTGATGCTATATAGAGTAAATTATAAATTTTTCTTTATTAGTAAATAGTAGATAAGATTTAAGTAATCAGAAAAAAAATAAGATATATTAATATAAAAATATAATAATTTCAAATTATATTTCTATATTTTTTTTAAAGGTCTCCCATTACATTCACTTTTTTTCATTCTATTTTATATTTATAAATTTGCATTATTATCTCTGCTTTTTTCTTCAAAATTAAGTACATCGATCTTTCTCCAAACTTTGGAAAGACATTTCGTACCGATGCTATCGAAGATATCCAGCTGAAGACGCGCTGACTTCTGATGTAATTTCTAGATTCGTTTGCTTTTACATTAAATTCATGAATTCTTGGATATCAATGCGCCGAGATATCAACAAAACTTCATTTAACAATCACATTTCCGTCAGTGAACCACTCTGGTGTTTCGCAAAAAAACTCACTTCGATCGGAATATTCATTCGTACCTGCCGTTGTCTAAGAAACTTTCTTTCCGGCCGGAGCTCTTTGGCTTCCGGTACCTCGAAACTCGCGAAAGCTCCACCATCGACTTCGTGAGCTAACTCGAAAGATAAAATCAAAGAGACAGGAAGTAAGGGGAAAAAAAGGATCGACGGAGGGGGACAAGACGGAGAGACGGCTCAAGCGCGTTTCTTGGTAGGAAAGATTCTCTTTCCTGCCGCTTGCCTGTAATCCGCAGGACGAAGACGTCTTAATTGGGGATTAAGGGTGAAAGAAAGCGCGGGTCACTCTCTGTTACGATAGCCGCCGGTGCAGCTTCCCAGTGACCCTTCCGGATTAATGCCCCGTATTTGTCCCGCACCTAACGATGCACTCTCTCGTTCCACTCAATCGAGGAAGTTCGAGTGTATCTTTGAGCATTAGCGAGCGAAAAGATATGTCGCGTTACCGCGGACAAACGTCGGGTAAACGTCAATTTACAAATCGCAAAGTTAGATAAATGTTAGATTATTGCGAACAAAATGTCCCATTTTGCGAGAAAGTTTCTTTTATGGAATAAGTCTACAAATTAAATATAACACGTGAGAAGTGGTATGAGTCTTTTGCAAAAATAAGCTTGTTTTCGCAAAACATCTGCAGCTTTCTAAATTATTATAACTTTTGTGGAAATGTAGAAAATTGGAGAGAATTCGTCCAACATTATTCCATGACTTCAAAGAACTTTGAGGAACTTAATTTTCCGATCCACAGGGAATGAATCGGGATATTGTGCATTTCTGCAACGTTTTGATAAGCACGTAACATTCGTTGCACATCTTGCGATCTGCAACTTGATCGTTGATCTTTAATGCGTACGACCAAGGCGTGATTATTAATGTAACTTTTGCCCGTGTACGTCAGGTGCTTTCCGCATAAACTCGCATGTTTATTACTTCGGGTAAAGTTATATTAGAGTTCAGATATGTATGTGGATTAAACCTCGACTCGTCGCGGAACGACGAATGCTAGTGGCACGAGCGGTGGTCTATTTCTCAAATTCGATATCGGGAGCGCTTTTTAGCGGAAATTTCTTGCCGCCTCTGTGCTATACCGTCGGCGATCGAGGGAAAATTCGGACCGGAAGACGCGCAACAAATTCCTAAGTCGAAACTCGCAGATAGATGAATATTCCGAAAGCTCCAATGAGTTCTCGCCGCTCGGTCGGAGAATTCTTGAGAAAACGCGGTGCGGTTGAGAGAAAATGCAAACATAATTATTAAATAAAATCACGAGAAAGTTTTGCGGTTTACCCGATCGAGTACGAGAAAATTTGTTTCTATATCTTTTCCGTTACGAAGATATAAACTTCAGAAAATTTGATATTGTTGTAAGATGATATTATAATAAACGTATATATATATATATATACACACACACATACACACAAATATATAGATATTTAGTTATAAAATATCATTTGAAAATATGAGAATTGAAAATCATAAATAATTATTATATATTATTTTTCATTACAGTCAATATAAATTTGAAGGAAATTGTGTTACAAATAAAGAAAAAACATTAAGCATTTTATAATGTGTTTTCTTGAATCTGATCGATACCCATGATTTGTCAATATTTGACAAAAATTAGGTTTCGTATGGTATAAGTATTGCAGAGAAAGTGATTAAACTTAATTTTCAGAACACCATATTACGTGAAAAAGTGACTTAGCAAACATAATGAATATTAATGCAAAAAGATTACGTTTCGCCTGATTGTGAGAGAAAGTTAACGCGAATTAACGCATATGAGTTAAAATGAGATTAAAAAGGGACGTGAGAAAGAAAGGGAGCTACAGAGAAAAAATATCGCGAGAACATTGCAGTAGAGGTATACTTGGTTTCCGACACACGTTTAAATATTCATCGAGATTCGTCCACGGATTTGTTTTCCTTTAAACTTTTGTTAGCCTAGTTTCCGCTCAGGAAAATATCCGACGATTGAATCGATCAAACTGCCGATCCATTTTTCACGGGTCAATAGTGGAAAAAATTAAGTCCGAGCCAATACTCAAGAAAAAAAAACTTTCACATCGAAGGCATTTGCGCACGCAAACGCTCTATTTGCTTCGCTCCGCTCCGTGTATTAACAAACTTTGGGATCTGGTTGGCGTCGAGCAGAGAAATTTTCGCAATTTTTCAGGACTGGCGAACCGGAGCGGCGTATCGGGGCTCGTAAACAACTAATAGCCCTAACTGGATCCAACTGGTATAGGTAGTCATCGCTGCAATGAGAGGAGGAAAAAAAAGAGAAGACACGCTCATTCGCTTCACTAATTGGCTCTCCGATTGCGCCAACGGCGACGGTGAACTTTTGCTCGGGATCCGTCGGGGGTACGCCCGATGCGTTTTAAGCGAGGATGGTTTAATCTTCGCGGGATGTACACCTTGCTGGCTGTACTCCCCGGAGTATTCGCGATCCCTCACGAGCGGACGAGCGGACGAGCGCTGTGCGGGGACAATTCGACGAAGTGTTAACGTTGCGGCTCGCAAGTGCAACTTGCGTTAACCGCGCTTAATTGCGCGCAATTACCCGAAATGGCGAAGTAACGACCGGGTGTACTCGCCGTACTGTGTCCGGCGACCGACAAGGCATGCCACTCGCTTTTTCTCAAACTCGCGAACGTGTCTCTTCAAGACACCTTCTCCCCCAACGCTTTCGACAAGATTGGTCGAGCGAAATTGCAGTTAATTTGCATTAGTTCAGAAAAAAAGACTTATGTCATGGTCGAGTAACATTTTATCCAATATACTTCTTCTGCGTTAAGTGAATTCCTGAGAACTTTTCTGAAAAAACGTGCAGTTTTTTTTTAATTTAACGATAAAACAATTAATCATTTAGTTAATCAAAAGATGGAACGCTGCACAACACCCCAGGTATAATAATAAAAAACATTGCACTTGTGTTTGTTAAGTGCTATATTTACATCATCATTATTTTTAAATAAAGCAGCATATATCATAATATTAAAAAATTTCATAAATGTAAAACAATTGATAACACAAAATCAATTAAATAATTCTCAGTGCAATAATTATATCAAATTCAGATATTTAGAAAAGAAAGAAAACTTTATTGAGAATTTTAGAATTATGTAATTTTAATAATATCGCTTATATACAAAGCGTCTATCAAAGTGTCGGTAATATCAATTTACATATATTTACCATTAAATTACTTTCGGAACAAATTCGCGCAGCTATTATTTTTAATCCAGCAATTTTTTTTAAGGATGTGTTGTACAATGCCAACTGCATCGGACGTACTTTCCGAGGTACTTTCGGTAAGTAAGGATCTTTTTTTCGCTCAATTACGCTGTGCAGTCTTACAATTAATGATCTCTCTTAATCGTTCTGGATTTGTCGCCTTCGTTCAAGGATGAAAAACCGCGAGACATTTCACGACATAAGTGCACTTGTTATTTCGCCATTCTTGGTAATTGCAAGCAATTAAGCAGTCAAGGGACACGCAGCCAAGGCTATATACGTACATGAATATGACCAACACTCTCAGCTGTCAAAAGACCGATACTCTCCGTAAAAATATTTTCATTTATAGCTTTAGATTTAATTTCCACAAAATTCTCGGTCGACACATCACGCATTTATTTTCATCATGCGATTTTTATTTTTACCCTTTGTCATTTTTACTCTCAAAAAAAATATTGGATACAAAGCAAACCTCGACCTACTTTCTTCTTTTTTTTTTGCAGAGAAATACGTATAATTAAGTTATTATGCTCTCTGATTGGATCGTAATCCGCTTATTCTATATGTAGTTTTTACAATTCTCCGAATAATATATTTCTAGAATTAGACAGCATAAAAAGATTTAAGTTTTTTTCTCGTCTTTTAAATAAAATTAATACTTTTGCACGCAAACGCCCAATGTGATTTTGTCGAGACGATTCTAAAGCAGAGTTTACACATGCAATGATTAGTGGTGCCAATAAACTAGCGCCAGTAAAAATGCAAGTGTAAACACTTGATACAAACTGGCGCTAGTAATGTGGCGTTTACTGGCGGTTATTGGCGCCAGTGAATTGAAAGTTAAGATATTTTAACTTTTAGCAGTACCTACTGGTGCCAGGCCTAAGCGTAAAATTTAAAGGTTACGCATGCTTGCTGTCACTTACTGTGTGTTTAATTGATACATTTTTAAAATGTTTTCCATATTATGTACATCAATAGCGCATCGCTGTGTAAACACTTGTGAGTTTGCCAGTTTAATGGCAACGGTTTCGGGCGCCAATGAATGCCAGTCAGTTGGCGCCACTAATCATTGCGTGTGTAAACGCTGCTTAATTTCATTTAATTTGTACAATTTCGATTATTCTTGCCTGCACTGAAAATAAACGCGACGTAGCGTATCATTTTACGTTAGCAAGATAAAGCTGAGCAAAATCGAGTCGTGAAAGATGTCCACGTTGACAAAAGGATTGCAATAAGATTCAGATGATGTACTTTTATCTCGTATTGTATTGGGATTTTCGCGAATACGGGCCGTACCTCGCACTCCTGCACCTTGCCCGCCGCACGGTCACCGCGAGGGTCAAACGACGTTAACACTTCACCGAATTGCTAGGTCGACTGCCCCGCAATTCGCAGGCTGATCTAAAATTGAGATCAAGGATCGACGCGTCGATCGATTCAGACTTGTATTCCCCATGATCGAACTCGCCTTTATTCCAATTGGGCTCGTTTAGCGCTCGCGTACGGTCGTGCCGAATGCATTTGCATCTGAACTTGTACGCGCGCGCGTTGCGACTTTCGGGATTATACTGTCGCCGTCGTAGCTACCACTTTACGGCCTTTTTCGTTCTTGATCGAGAAACGCGGCACTTGAAGTAAAATTTATTTACGCTTTTGATGGCGAGTAAAATTTGACGTGATAGATACTCACTCTTTTCTACAATTTACGACGCGTTTGTTGATTTAATCTTTTGTAGCATTCCGTGACTCATTTTTAAATAAGCTTTTATAATATATATATAATGCTGATAAAAATTGAATAAATATTCCCGAATTAATAATATAAGAAAAATATCTCTGATAATGACAGACAATTTTTACTCTCATTATGATGGATCGAATAAAATCTTTAATAAGATAAAATAAAAAATAAAGAGATAAATTTCTTTTTATTTCTTGTTTAAATTCTTTACGATATAATACGTATAAAAACACGGACAGCATCGGCTGTAATTTCGATGGTACTTGACCGAGAATCGCGCGAGATCAAGTTTTTCTAAAGCTCGCGCGAGTTTTTCGTCGAAGACGACAAATCCAGAGCAATTAGAGGTGGCCGTTAGTTACGAGGCCGTTTTCTCTGAATGGAACACGAAAGAGCTGCTTTAAGCAGCAGTTCATTGAAATCTAGGTTAACACCGGTAAATTTATCCTGCCAACTACTCATTGTTAAATTACTCACTCTTGCTACTGTCCGATACAAGAAGTGAATTTTTATTCTAATCTTTTGAATGAGTATCACTCACACTCGGCGCTTTTTACCGATGGTTAAAAGGCACGATTATCTCACGGCGAGCAAACGTATAAAAAATGTGGAAGATAAAAATTGACGCAAAACAGTTTGTTTAAAAGATAAAAATACATATCTCTTACGTATATTTCATAATCTTAATAAATTTTTCACAATAACACTCATTCTACATTCTATGAAAATTCTGATATAGCAAAAAATTTATTTCGACTGATAATTAAAGCGTAACTACGACGAATATAATAATTAAATGAAATCATATATTGGATTGTATTATTTGTAGTGATTTAATATTTTACGACAAGCATAAAATTATATATTTTAATTAAAGTAACTTTAATTAAAATGATAGCCGGAAAAACGATGACACGAGGGAGTTCCATATTATGTTATTGTAATATATTGCAGCATAATAAACTACAAAATAATATAATCAAACGAGATTATAAAGTGAATCGCGCGGGTAAAAGTACTATCGTGGCTATCGCCGTGCAGAAATTTCATTCATTATTACGCCCTGCGTTTTATCACCTATATATTAGGTAGGTACAATAAAATAGTTCAGTTCCGATGAGATCTATTGAGGTTCATCAGGCAATAGGTTGCACACCGGCAATCTTAATTTTAATAACGTATTCTCTGAACGACTCAAAAATTTGAGTTTTCTTAATTGCAAAAAAATCACTATTAATAACAACTGGCAGTTTTACAAGATGTTCCATAAAAATGTTCATAATTGTATAACATTTAACGTTTTGAAAATTAATTAAAGTTGAAGGATCCTATAATACGAAAACTATCTCGAGATTCGAGATCGCAACAATTTCCGAGTTTATAAGCGATCAAAGTTGGCGTATACATGTATTGCGTAGTGTCGAGTTTGCACACTCAGACCCAGAACTATACCGTGTATACGTTGCTATTGTCAGTTATTGATTATGAGTGAATTATTGTGTGCAACAATCACTTATAATCCTTCATAATACATTTGAAATCTATACGTTGTATTGTACTCGAAGACAACATTGAGCATTTTTTTACTATAAATATAAAAATATTTATATACGTAAACTTTGCGTAAAAATCGACTTTTTTATTATGCCTATTTATCATTTCATTTACCTTATATAATAATATCTCCATCTTTCTTATTGTGCCAACGCAACGTATATCCAACCAGATTATTTTAAGACAATAAAACGTTTATTTGGAAACAAAATTTATTTTTTATTCCCTGACATCCAATAAATCGATTTTACACATGTCTAATACAATTTTCAAAAATCCATTACCTCAAATTTAAAAGCAGATAGTCTACTCACGGATACGATGCATCATCGCCCCCAATGTTTCCCACAGGCTTTCTCCTTCTTCTAGCTTGTTCTTTCGCGTTTCTGGTTCTTTATATGGCACTCACAAATATTCACTCGCGAAAACACCATTAATTATAAACGTGCGGCCGTTCATGGCACCCTCGATATTAATCATGACTAATATTTTATTGTGATGAAAGAATAGAGTGAAAAAAATGATGGCGGAAGTTACGATTTACTCGACACCCAGGCAGATATTTTTCGCAAATTAATGTTACGGGTGAATTTTAAATTTTTGGGAAGAGTTTTAATGACAGAGAAATATGAATGTACAAATGCCAAGTTTATGCTAAAGAATTACATACATATTGAAACATGGGCTTAGTTACTGTATTTACTAATTAAACGTATTGGGATATCACTTGATTCAGAATCGATATGTTACGTATACGCAACGTTTCGTTAATAATTTAAAAATTCGCGAATAATGTCTCGGTAGTTTTAGTTTCACGCTATACAATACGATTAATAAAATCATGTTAATGATTAAAGAAGACATAAATTATTCAAAAATGTATTATTTATCAAAAATTAAAATTACGCGCTTAGTTTAGAACACGTTTTTAAATTTCACGAAATAATGTGGGTACACGCACTATTAATAATAACAAACGATATATCGCGCCTTATCGTTACTTAAATTTAGCAATCATCGTGTCTCTCTTCGCGCTCTCCATCCGAAAATAATAAATAAAAAAAAGTTACAATTTAATTGACGACAAATTGAAAACACCGCGAGAGACATCCGAACGTTAGTAAAGACATATATATGTATCCATAAAAATATCACGGTAGAATAACTACAAAAATCGTTTATTATTTCCAATCCCTATCGTTGCAATCCGAATTCAAAGTGAATAATAAGTTGTATAAGATATCTATTTTTTTGAAATAGCGAGTGTCTTGAGTCGTTAATTTGTGGGAGAGGTAATCAGTCATACGCGCGGCACTGATAATTAATCGCTCGATCGTGCTTATAGGGAATATCGCGTTCTCGGTGTCTCTTGATACCTGCCGCAACCACGTTCCGAGAGAGAATAACGCTACGGACATACGCATCGGCACGCGCCGTTACCTGCTCTCGCTCGAGCTTCGCCATTGCATGCGAATGACAACACTGTGCGCGGCGTCCTTGCGTACGATAGCAGATAGCACGCCGCGTACGTTATTAAAACAAACACGAAGGCCGTGTGTCCCAACCAGCTAACCCTCGTTACCACGAAATATTTGCGTACGACAAACTGCTCGTTGAACATTCTGTTCTGTATCGATCTCGATAAACGCGCTACATTATCATATATTTTCGTTTTATGAATTACCATTAGGGTTGTTTAAGACCGCGATCAATTCTGTTGGACTAAAAACGCTTTGTCAAAGTATAATATAATATCATTATTTGAATTCTAAAAAGTAATCTTTTATTAATTGTTTCTCTTTAAGAAGAGTTGTGTAATATTCATTTGGAGGATAAAATTGATTCCCGTTTTTGGAAAAAAAGGACTTATGTAAATTTATTTATTATTACTTTATTAAATTCTAAAATTATGTTCTAAAAAAAATAAAATATTATGTGATTTCAATTAATCAAAAATATAAGATTAAATTCCTGCAAAATGTTTGAAAATTAATCTCATTTCTTAACTATACGTAAAAATATTATGCAATGGTTACGAGATAATCTGTATATCTCTTTGCCGTTAAGTTTCAATCTAAAATTGTAGAATAAATTGTTAGAATAAAAAGGAAGTTAATGGAATCTATTATACGCTTACATGATGTCAATAAGGCATGAAAGTGATATCACACGCGATATATACGGATTAAACAACTTTAATCCAAAGAAGCGGCGACCCCGAGCTTAATTACAATTAATCAGCCGAAATGACGGAATAACGAGTTCATTCGGGGTTCATTCTGCGGCTAAATGCGGTCGTACGCGGTTTTTCATCCTCGAACGGCGACGCCATAATTCAATGTAATTGCCGGAGCTAGTATTCAAGGCACTTCCTTCTTGAATGCTGCGCGAAATAACCGTAAGAAAAATTTATTCGAGTGCAGTAAAGTCGATCTCACGAGAGTCCACGTTCCACTAAAATAAAACTCATCCTCAATCAGAGGCAGGTATTTTGAAAATGTCTTGCTCTTTGTATCCTTTATTTTGTAACGCAATTTTGTAAAATAAAAGCTTATATTAGTCATTTTCAAGTTTGTCTTTTGTCTTATGATAGCTTCGCCCGAAAATATATTACTTATTTGTTTTCAACTAATGCGACTTGAAAATAATGCAAAACATAATCCAAGATTCTCATAAAAATACCTTTAAAAGTGTAAAAAATATTGTTGCATTATAAAACTGTCAATTTATCTATCATTCTGTACACTTACACACGATTCATATATACTTATTGTTAGATTTAATTAATATACTTTGCACGCATACCTATATATCGAAGAAAAATCACATTCTAAATCTTCCTTTCATTTAGCGTTAAATCTAGAGTCCGAAGTTGTTGAACACAGAAGTTCTGATCACGGCGCACGGGCGGTAAGATCAGTTCTTAAGTATCCTTAAGAACCATCGGTACGCGGCATGGAATCGGGTGAGCTTAATAACGGGTGACGTGAGTCGGTCGGTTTACTTGGGGGAAAAAAAAGGACCGGGATCCGGGAACTGCCGCTCCCATGGGCGACCACGTCGTCGTTGTCGGAAATCCGAGCAATTAGACGTGCCACGGTGCAAACGTCAGTTACGAAGCCCCGGTCGCGTTGAATCGAGGGGTATGCGGGAGGAATGGGAGGAAGAGCGGGAAATGTTTTAAAGCGAGCTTTATTGAAATCTGGGTTAACACTCGACTGTCGGTCGAGTTGTGCAGTCGTTTCAAACTACCGGCACCGTCGCTGCGCTATCATCGGTCTCCCCGCCACCTCTCCGATTCCCGAGGGAATAAAAGCCGGTGCGGAGGCTCGACAAATGCCCCACGACTCCCACTCACGCGAGAATGGCGTAATTACCGATGTTGGCAATTAAGCAGCGCGCACTTTACGTTTCGTATGCTTTCGTCGTCAATTAAGCGACTCGGTGCGGCGGGCCACGACCTCATTCATCGAGGAACACTCATTCGCGAGGACACGTTAACGTTTTTGATATATCTCGGGCTCGATAACTTCTTACGAGTCCTCAAGTCGAGATTTATCGACGACTCTTACATTTGTAAAATCGTGTGAATGAACAAATTTAAGCGGAAATTATTGTAACGAAGAGAACGCAAAGGTAATTGTGAATTACATTTTAATAGGCACATAACATTATAACATCAATTTTAATTATTTTTCTTGTTGTATACGGATGCCTACGGAAACCATAGATAAAACAAAAATCAATCTTTTCATTAAATTTTTAATTTTAGTCAAATTGGAAATAAATAACATTGATTATTCAACTTAATCCGTTTTAAATTTTTTGCATTTTGTTAATAAAATTTTAGTAATAAAATGTACTTTATATATGTACATAAAATATTTTTAAGTATAAGTATATTATAAAGCTTAGAACTTTATACAATAAAAACGTGACACTCAATTATTTGTTAACTTATATATACTACAATATTGTTTTTATTACGTCATTAAATTTTTTTCCGGATTTATACACAATGTAAAAAAAAATACGAGTATTTTACTGTAATATATGTATACCACATGTGTGTTCGGTTGTACTGATTAAATATAAATTACGAAATCGTTTTTATATTAATATATCTGACATTTGGTCAGCTAGACTAGATAATATAGATATAATGTGTCATTAAGACACATTATAAAAGTGACGACAAACCGCCTAAAGCTTTTGAGTCCCCAATAGGTTGCCAAAGTTTTCACGAAAATCCCAACAATACCGTCTCGGGTCACGAACCAGGGCCGCTTCATCAGTCCGGAGAAGTCGATTAATTCAATTAATTCAATCTGGTAATTGCTTCCCATCGATCTTGGCCCTACGAAGTCGAGTTACCTGGCAGTATATACCTGTATATACCACCCATCCGCTTTTTCTCGATTTTCTCACCCATCCTTTCCTTTCCGTCCTTAGCCAAGTGACAGTCGCTTAAGGCTTTACGGCACCAGTTTCAAGAAATGCGCAAGAAAAGAAATAAATCCGATTTTCTTCTTATTCTGCGTCACATTCGCTCGTCGAGAGTTTAATCAAAATACAATACGATTTTTAAAGAACCGAGATTAATTCCAATCAAATTTAAATCGCGGTAACATAATGACAAAGTATTATAATGCAACTTTAAATTTTCTTTCACGCAGCGACCTAAGTCACTCGTAAGTCGGTAAAAAATTGATATATATTTATATTCAAGTAAATCTTTTAAAGATCACACGAGCTAATCTAATTATATATTAGGAAATGTAAATCAGTATTGAAACATTGAATTTTTCTAAAATAAATTGAAAGATCTGCTTGACATAAGTTTCTTCTAGGACACAATAAAAAATTATGGATTTTCATAGAATAAATAATAGCAAAAAATCATAATATAATAGCAACATTTAATATTTAGAAGCCTATATAATATAATCTAAAGCGTTGTGACGCTATAGAATGTGTTATATACGTGTTGTCGAATTTTCCGCACAAGCAGGTGTCACATAATTTCGTATAGTCAGACTTTTAGAATACACCGTGTTTGCATTGCGCGCGTTAACTTGCAAATAGCTCGGGAGACATTCGTCGAATTGTTACGGCGCGGCGCCGCGAGCTTCTAATTGCTCATAACGGATCTTGTTTTGCAGTCTGCATTGCTATCGCCCAAAACACTGAAACGAGGAAACTTCGGCGAAAACGCGGAGTCGATACGGGCGAGCGAATTTCCTGTTTATGCGAGCTAATCTATTCGAAGTATTATTTTGCGCACGCGCGAAGCTTGTCCCGGCAGTTGTCGCACGAAGGACTCGCAAAGTTGGCAAATTTGAAAACTACCTTTTTTTTTTTAAGACCGCCATCCTTCGCAGGCGTCGTTCCGCACAGATGCCGTTTTGCGAGGTGTCATTCTTCGCAGATAAGCAGATATTTTGCCCCTTTTCTTTCGGTTTAATATCGTTTAAATTCATTTAACAAAGTTTATATTGCTAAGAGATCGGAATCAATTTATACGTTACACGAACTTGTACGTTACATTAACTTGTATCATAAATTGACTTTAGTAACATGGATCGTGCATGCAACTTTGTTTATCAGCATATATGTGCTCAGTAAAGTGCTGTAGCACTTAATTAAATTACCTTTGCAAACCTCTGCTATAAGTAATTGAAATAATTTCACAATACCGTAACCTACCTCTTATATCTAACTGTATTTGCAAACTCTTTTTTTTACTGTTTCTGCTCAATACTGACGTAACACGTGACACGTCACATATCCAAAGTTGCATATATATACAATTTCCGAGCATTCTTTGTAGAAACAATCCAAATATTACTCACTTTGTAAAAAATTCTTTGGAGATAAGAACACTTTTTTTAGTAGACATAAATAAATAGAACTTTGTTACGTTGGAAAAATTAAAAAAAAAGTTGCCGAAGAAAGATTTTTAACGGAAATTTTGCACATTGGCAGCTAATTTTTTCAGAATTGTGGCATCGCCGCCATCGTCGTACTTATGAAGTTCACGCTCTGAAACGTCAAATGCAAGCGACGACAAGAGAGTTCCTCAGATTATGCTAATAGGACTCTCTCGTCGTGCTCGATAACTAACTGGATCAAAGTTTTCAATTAATAACTTGTCACCGGCGGCGATACCTTACCTTACTCCGAAACTTCGCGCATTACTCCGCGCGTCAAATCGGCCCTCGATCGTTACAGTATTTTCGACAGAAAGCTTCTCGTACGTAGATTACGCTGCTAATTGGCAGTTCCGCCCATCTCGCTATCGCCCATTCGCGCAAGTTCGTGTGTTGATATTATAGTTATTACCCGCTTATATACTGATTATGCCGAATACTTGCAAAACTATTATCATCTATTTAGATAAATATGTGCAAAAACGATAATTTATTATCGTCATGATATTATTTATGGTCGCATTAATTTACTTAATATCCAAATATTATTACTATCTCCGGTATTATCCGTGTTTTGGGAGTATGTTGAATGTTAATCCTGATCATTTTATATTCGACAGTAATTTACACGACTATTTTTTATCACTTATAGATATGTTTTTTATTATTTAAATGTTTTTCTTTTATTTTATCACAAGTCATAGGAAATGCTTCAGAAAATGCTTCATTTCATTCAAAATATTTCATAGCTTTTTACAACAACACACGTGAGAATTTGATCCAATGTCTTTCACAGTAAATAAAGCCTCAGGAAAAAAAAGATCAAGTTTCACGCGCAATAAAAATATTTTCAATATTTCGCGACTTTTTCAAAAATCTGATTCGATTATCCGATTTTGATCTCTAAGTATTTTTATCGAGAGAAAAAAAAAGCCAGCGTTCAACTTTCGATTTCGAGCTCTCGACTTTTCTTCAACAATTTAATTTAGTCGGTTGCGGTTGTTATTTCGAGCATGCATTCCGTGCGCGTAACCAACGCTCTCAAGACACTGATTACGAAATCGTTTGCTAAAAATTGCGGTACGAGATCGGGCGGCAGCGTTGCGCATTCGACACACGTAATCGACGGCGGACGGTGGATGCACGACGGTAAACATGGAACGCGATTCATTTCAGGATAGAGATATGAAAAAAAATCCACAAAAAAGGAACGGTGCGCGACAGAAAATAGTGTCGCGATCTGAGAGATAATAATAATCTCTCGCCGCAAGCCTGTGGGAATGGCACAAAAAAATATGATCAAAATATCATTTCTCGCGAAACGGCAGAGCGTACGATTCCAACGCTCGAAGAGTCGAAGACGGACTCGAGAACATCTTCTTCGCAGTATTTGCAGAGGCATTGAGAATCCCCGCGAGATGCTGTAGATCTTATAACAATGGCATGAAGTTTGGAGAATCATTTATATCTACTAATACTCGACCGTCGCACAATTGTAAATTTGAATTGTCTCGCAACTCGGTTAATAGCACTCGATGTCGTAAAGCTATACGAGATTTGTATAAAAAAAAAACTCAACTCGTAAACATTTCAATTCACAAACTTTTTGATCAGTGACCTTTTTTATCTGTTAACTTCTACGATCTATGTTTTCTAAAGCAATTTAAGAATAATTTAAAAATTTCCCAACAACTTTTAACTTCGCTATATGAGTTTCAAAGTTATAATTTCACATTCGATTTTGTGCAAAGAATCAAATGGAATAATTGGGACTTATGAATGAGAACACAACGAATTTCCAATGATAAAACTAGTCGCAATAAATAAACATGTAGGAAGTATTCATTATTTTATAATAATTATGCGCAAGAAGTGTTAATATTTTATTATTAAGAAATACTAATATACGCTATCCCATTTGTTCAACGGTTTTAATTTATCATCCTGGACGTCATATATTATAATTATTCTTTCACTAGGCACAGAATTCGATAAATTAAGCGCGATATACTAGAAAACCCGTTCAAATGCGTTAACGAGAGGACGTTTTGATTTCAACGTCGATGGCAAGAGGTAAAAAATTGAAAAAAAACTTTCTTCTAGAGAATATCGTGCGAGCAACAATATCGCATGATTCGACGCGTAATTATTGCATGGTTTTTACAGCGAAATTTGATTTCTTTGTGTGAATACTTTTTGCCTCGCGCTCGAACGCGCGGCACGATATTGGCAGTGATCATTGTTCGGGGTTTAATTTCGGTATTTGAGTGATGTGCATACACGTGTACGAAACGTGTACTCTAATGTTTTATAAATAATTATTGTAGAAGGTTTCATTGAAATAACTTGCATAGGTACTTAAGTATTTTTATATATAACTATAGACTACACAAAAATTTCCTAACTGCAAACACTAAACATTCAGTAGTACATATTATTTTATTATTTCTTCAAAAATCTTATTATTAATAATAAATATATAAGTGAATATATGACCGCGAATGTGATACAGTTCAAAATCAAGGGAAACGTTGTTAGACGGTCAGAACTGGATCTTCGTTGTTTAATAATATTATTTAAGGAAATTTTACGTAAAAGTTTCTTCGCCTTATTAGCAAACCACGCGCCGTTACTATCGGACAAAACGCAGGTCTTAACCAAAGCTAGAACGGCACAATATTTTATTAATAATTGTTTAAGATCATAATTTAAACACAAGAGAGTAAGTTTACACGCCGGCGTTTATGATTTAATTTATGCCTGTCGATATTGTCTGTAAAGATCGAGGGAAAGAGGGTTTAAGGTGATTCGCGATAATTAAATGGTTCTGCGAGCACCGCGCCGCGCCGTTCGCGGAACGATGACGAGGACGAAGCAAGTAGCTGGAGACGCGGCAATGTAATCCACGAAAATCCGATTTTCTTCGGCAAGAAGAATGATTTACATAAACATTTTACCGGAAACGGAGAAACGGAGTTACAACGAGTTAAGGGAGCGCAAACGAGAAGTTCACGCCGCTGTCATGAGGGGCGAAAGTTGTTATACGAAAATATAAGAGGAGAGGGAGGAAGGAAGACGCGTAACGTCGGGTTGCCGTTGTCGGGTCGCGCATTCGGAAAATAAAAGCGCGGCCGCAAGTGTGACGGACGCCGCGCCGAGGGAAATTTCATTTTGGACCGACGCTCGCGAGCGTAAACGGATTAATACGAGACAAGTGCTTTTATTACTCGGACGCTGGTTTCGTCGAGCGGCCGCCCCCTCGCCCCTCGCGAACGCGATTAATTTCTCTTGTTGTTCTTCTTGATTACGCCGCCGCAACGAACGAGTAAATGTTACCTACATTCGCGAAACAAGCTCCTCGGATTTGCGACAATGGCAACAACACGCGTAATCGATGTAGTAATACACGACGATAAAGACGTAAAATTAGCATTGGAATCGAGTTGACGTTAATAATTCTAAATTGTGTGATACTTTTAATATTTTTATTTATACTTTTGACATAAATTTTTTTGTTACTTTTTACTATATTTAAGACGTTACTATATTTTATTGTATAAAATATTAATTTCATACAAACATTTTATAAAACAAACTTTGGAAATTTAATAGATTTATGTTCAAGAGCTAATATATTGTCATTACTGTTGTATATTATTAAGTTACATTTTCATTATCGTAATTATTGTTATTATAAACATTATTATCACGCTTTGCATGTTTCGATTTCTAATACATATATCCCGTTCGTTTCCGTATTCGTTTCTCGATGTTTTTTAAGCTGAATCATCTGCATCGCTTTTATATAGGTATCTCGTAGCTAAAATGTATTTCCTACGCTTTTTATAGCTCTCGCATCTCTGATTTTTCCTGAAATTTTTCTTAATTCAACGCACATCGTGGGATCCTTACAACAATTTAAAGCTTGCTATCCAGCCACCTATTAACCGACTTATAAAAACTGCATTTACATTTTTACGAAAAATTGGAAAAAAGGAAAAAAGTGAAAACCGCTGCGGCAGACCCAATGCGGGTACGGCATCTTCCGCAGAAAAAAGCTATAAAAGCCCGACGTCTTCGCCGGTGAAGTTCGTGACGCAGGCAAACCGCACGCCGAGCATGAATTTTATTTGCGTATATACGGCGCGCGCCTTTTGCCCGATGATGAAGAGAATGAACGTGTGGTTTACAGTGGAGCCTGCCTCTTTCTCTCTCTCTTTCTCTCTCTCTCTCTCTCACTCTCTCGTGAAACGAGGGGATTCAGATAAAATTCTTCACTTAGAAATGAGATAGCAACGATGAAAGACGAAAAAGGCGTTTGATTCCTCCCACGTGTATATCGACTCGGGAAGAAGCAAACTCTCGAACCAGAAGTCTTCCGTACTTACTTCTACACGGGTGGAAAAATCATTTCCCGGGAGTCGCTCGAGGAAAGAATATCGTCGACCGCGCGTCTCTGCCAACGTATCGAGTATCTTCGAATATTCTAAATACATGTAGGTTTTCTAAAAAATTACGCAACGAATAAAAAAAATTTATTGCACAGCCTTTATACCTCTCTATTTTTTGCCCCCGGCCTCTTCACTAGTTGTACCGTACATTTACTGGCCCTATACCCTTGTCGCTGTAAATCTCACTCAGAGAGACCGACTGTGAATTAACTCTTTTGGACGTGAGAGAGAATCATGCGAGTTCCATTCAAAACGGCCGCGCTGTCCCCGATTTCGCTGGTTTGAAAATTTTTTCCATTTTTTTACATCGTTAGAAAGTGCATTATTCCGCGCGCCACTGGATGCGCGCGTGCGTTTGACGCATTAGATAAACGGGTATCAGGGCGGTCGGTGAAACGCCGTTAATCCTTTGTTTCTTTTTTTTCTTCCTCCTTCTCCCTTTGTCTCTCTCTCTCTCTCTCTCTTTCTCTCTCTCTTCTTCCTCTCCTCTCGCTCTTTTTTTGTTCCTAGCAGGTCGATGAAGCGTCGACGAAACACGACGGAGGCGGCGCGGATTACTTTTCCCGATCGGGATCGCGAACTTCGAGAGATCGGACTGCCGGGGTTGAAATCGAATTATCGAAACGAAAATACATTCGTAACCGAGAAATCGCTGCGCACCATCGTCCACCGGCAGTTCGTCGTCCCTCGACGCACATAACTCGCGTCGTCGCGGCGCGAATCGAATCGTTGCTCATGGCACGGCCATCTACCCCTGGCTGAGGGCTCGTAACTTTTTTTTAAAACCCCGTCACCGCCGCTACCGCCGACGGCGGCGGTGCCCATTCGCTCAATGTATGGAATACGCAGAGTCAGAGAGGTAAGGTGCAGAAGAGAATTTATTTACCTCAGCGTGCGCGCCATTTGGACGCCACGGTACCATCGAGTTAGCTTTATAAGTTGTTAAATGCGCGCAACTTGAAACGCACAAGTTTCCGAGGTAAAACCTGGAATAATTACAGACATTCTGACATTTAGGCGCATCCCGCGGTGTCACATTTGTGGGAAGAATGGATCGCGAATTTTTTCTAATTTGTTGAGTTCTGAGAGGTGTGTGTGTTTGTGCAATTGGTGCATTTATAAAAGTTCAATCATACGTCAAACCACATCGTACAAAAGGAAAAGAGTCATGCCGTGATGCGTATAATACATAAATATGAAAACGTGTTTAATTATGAAAAAATAACTTTTGAAAATTTACTTCTGCAAGTATTACTTTATAAAAGCCGGATTTTGTAAAACAACAAACTTGCGTAATCCGATATTTGACGTGCACAATGACCTAATATATACTCAAGCTAAAGGAGAGCAGGTACTATATATGACGACTTTAATAAACAAGGTATTTAGTAGAGTTAGAGTATACCGAGTACTATGTATATAGCATGTCGGTTAATACGGGAATATAGAATGTACATGTATACACAGTGGAGAAAGCAATACAGGTTTACATATAACGCCAAAGTTAAGCTTTGAGTACGCCTGGAATTCTATAGCGTGCGGTGCGCAGCTACATTATGGACGTAGCCAAGAAAGTACAGCATTTTTGTCATTCACTTCCCTATGAGCAATAAAGTGAAATCTCTAGTGAAATATAGTAAGATACATGATAAAATTTCGCAATGCCTTGGAGAATTTCTTGATTTGTTCGTGACATTTCGAAGGGACGGACTTTCCCGACGTGCCGTATATTCGCATAAACTTTCAACTGTTTTATAAATATAATTTGAAGATTTTTGCATTAGAACTTCTCATCCTCTCCGGTCAAACCAACATAAACGTGTGACGTATGATATGTGGCTTCAATCGTCATTCTCGAAAATATTTTTGCAATAGATTTTTTTAATTAATGTTTTTCACTCTGTCGATCTTTCTCTATTCAAATATTGCAATGTTTTTCGAATGTTACAAAAAATATCGTTTATTTTACAAATTATCGATTTATTTCGATTCGTTCCGTTAAGCAAAATAAATTTATCATAAACTTTACGGCACCTCTTGTAATGCAATCGTGCATCTACAACACGTGTGGCATCAGTATAAATCAGAAATTAATTTAAATTAAACCTCTTATTTCTTCCAAAAACGCATAAAAAGTGCACTGCCGAGAAACAAAAGAATGTAAACACAACAATTATCCAAATAAAAAAAATCAATATAAAATTATATCATATTCAATATCATAGGAAATAAAAATTCTATTAATTTACTTCTATTTATATTTTTACTTTAGTGTTTTTCATAGAAATAGAAAAATAATCCAATCTATTCATGTATGCAATAGAATAGGTAATTTCTCTAAAGATATCCAATACTGCAAACAGACGCAAAGTTTTGCGAGAACTGCCCTTCCGATAATTACACACACGAATGGTTACCATTATTCTACTAGAGTAAAATCGTGTCCTACGTATCCCATTGTTCCCATCGGCGTTCTACATTTATCGAAATAGACATTGCAGCGTAAATTGCGCATAGCATATCAAAGAATTTTTTGAATATCTATAATAAAGTATAGTTACTAATAAAAAATTACATGGCGTTCTTTTCTTCAAATATCACAATGTTGAACTCATTCTTTTTTTAAAACAATTTAGATATTCTCTCTCTCTCTCTCTCTCTCTCTTCTCTCTCTCTCTCTCTCTCTCTCTCTCTGTCTTACTATTAAATATTTGTCTAATATAGTATGTATAGTATTCGTAATAAATATAGCAATTTTATAGCTATTGTTATTTGGAAAGCAATTGTGATATATAATCACAATTCTTAGAAAATATACTAAAAGAACATTTCTCGTCATTAATGGCAGATCGTCTTTTCTGAAACCGAAACGACAGATCTCGTGCAAGATGAGATAAAGTCGATGCAATTAATTTCTTCTATTGAGATAAAGAAGACGGCCCTCGTTATTGTACACGATATCTCCTAATTAGTCTAAACGATCCTGCGCTCGAATCGGTATACTTTGCAAGAAAGTATCGAATCCGATTTCGAGACATGTCTAACAAGCATCATAACTCTGGGCAATACCAAGAACGTCTCGAAACGTATATAATAATACTCTCTAATGCAATTATAGCATGTCAATTCATAGTATAATGATGAATATCGATACGCACGAATAGATGCGTATCTGATTTATTTAATATAAATTTAAAATACACCTCCTATAAAAGTATAACATTTTCTTTCTCTCACATACCGCATTACACTTTAATAACCAATTTTTATTGCATCTGTTATTATATTATCAACATGGTTGGAAAACATATGTATATACACCTGTTATTATTATCAAGATCGTTTAAATAAATGAAAAAGCAATAATTGTGCGTTGTTTTATCTTTCTATATACGGATTGCCACTTTTATAAATATAAAATGTTTTACTGTACCCCACGCGCTCCTCCATTTCCTTGAATACTTTATGTATAACGTACGGTGTGGTCAAGAGTTAAATATGGAAATACTAACTCTAAGTTTTACGCGTATGTTTGATATTGCCTCGTGTACACACAACTCCGGTGTTTTTTTGTTCAAGTTTTTTCCCATCATAAATAAGCTCTTGGAACTTTTTAAATGCAATTTATTAAGTTTCTTTATGAGTGTCAAACTTCAAATTCTGTAATTCTATAATTCAAAAACAACGCATAAATAAATTACTATACGCAAACCTTATCCTTTACATAGAAATAATAGAATACACATATATATATATATATATATATATATATATAAACTAAAAAAATAAAAACTTTAGATAGACACAATTAAAGTGTGATAAACCTTTCAACCTTTTAAGCGGTTAAAACTAAAGTTCGTCACACGTCATGTAAGTAACTTACATTTAACTCAAACTAACACTGTCGTTAGAATCACGATCCCATCGACCAAGCGTTTCTTACGCGAATCCCAGTAGTTTTACTACATTTTAGTTCTGAGTAAGAGTTTATTTGGTTTAATTTTAGAATGTCCACCATTTTAACAGTCGGACGGGTCCTGCAGGATGTTTCTTTGCGCTTCACTAAGCGCCTTAAAACAACGTAATTCGCGTTAGCGCAAATTACGTCGACGACCCTGCAAGAGACTTAATTACCCGCCACGCCAAATAAAACGCGGTCGCAGTTTCGAAAACGGCAACGACGCTCGCTTTAATCTATCTGGATGAGTGCAAATGCCCAGGATATCTTCCGAGTTCATCAAACGACCTAAAATAACAAACTTGCCGGGTAATGCAAGCTACCACCGGTCGCGGCAATTATAACTTGCGATGCACTTCGCGTTGAATAATATCGCTGAAAGTAAGAAATAATAAACATTCGCCATCGCGTTCAAAAAGTCGGATAATGAGCAACGAGATGTATCAGCGAGGAAAGATGCGGTGGAGCGCGATGCAATTTCCATGAACTTCGCATTTTATTATCGCAACGCGATATACGGAAATGTCTGCTGCAGGGAAAGAAACTCGTCAGTTTCCATATAGACCACCTAAATGAGAAACGAATCGGAATATTTATTATTTAATATACAAGTAACGAAAAATAAATTTTTTTAAAAGTATATAAGTACTTTAAAAAATGTAATAAGAATGATAAAAAGAATATTTTAAATAATAAATTATATGGATTTGTGGTATGTGCGTATGTATACTCTACATTCCATTAAAAAAATAATTTTAATAACATGATATTAAGCAATAATATGAGGAAAATAATATGAAGATTTTATGCGATTAAAAAATTCTACGATTGACTTCTTAATATCACGATTTTCATGAAAGTTTCCTATACTACAGCGTAAAAAAAATTAAGAACGAGCTAACCCGTCGCCAGAGGCCAAGAGTTCGTGGACCACGGGAAATTGCGTTAGATATGCGGAACAAGTTGCAATTGGAAAAGTTTTGCGGACTCGCAAATCTTCCAAAAACAGCGCGGCAGCCGGTGATGATGAGCGGAAGGCGTGGTAATACGCAAATTGTTAATTTGTGCAGTTGCCGGAGTCATCAACGAGAAAACTCGACGTAAAATGTAAAAAATAAAAAAGTACTTGATAAATAACTTAACATGACAAATTATGTATCAAGCGCCTTTCTTTCTCTTTTGCTACAAAAATCTAAAAAGAGACTAATAAAAGAGTTGGTACTATTCTACATATTTTATATATGTAGGCAAGATATATGTATACATTTTCCTTCTTACGCAAAAATGTTCCGTTCGTAAAAATGCTTTTGAGTATAAAATAGTTTTGCGTTATAAGAATGCTTATTTATTAAAATATTTATTTTATTAAAATATTTTAATAAAAAAATATTTTAAAAGCACGATGATAAAATATATTAGATTATTGCAGATTCGCATGTTTATCCAGTCTTTCGCGAAATTAAAAAAACACAAATTTTAAATTTCTTGACACTCTTTTTTTTAATACTAACAATAAGTAGAAATTAATTTAGAAGTTTGCAAAGTAAGAAAAATAATGTTTTAAATTTTTAAATTTAAATCAGAAAAATCATTAACGTCTAAGAATTAATCTAATACTACGTACAGCATATATATGTGTATGCGCGACCAATATGTGACACTTTTCCGAATAAAAGCCGTTTAATGCAAAGGGTGGAAGTGCTTCTAGCGTTGATTTTCTCCCAAGAGGATGTGCGTGTATCTAAAAGGTGCTCTTCGCGAAAATTTCACGGTATCTGGGCTCTTTCCTCTTACAAGGAAAAGTTACTGGCTGAGAAATTGATGGTACAGTTGCAGCGCGAAAATAAGAAGATGTCGATCGTCTTCGAAAAATCTAGCGAAAATCTCGGAGGAGCTACCTTCTATCTCGGCCAATCGCTTTTCAAACTAGCCAATTCCGATAATTATATTAATCGTTCGAGAAATCAGCGAAGTGATTATCTGTTAGGAAATTGTGAGATTTAACAAAAGGTTTGTGTATCTCATATATCTCGTCGAAGCGTAAAAACTGAAACACCGTCAAACTCAGTTCTGCTGCACAATACGGAACAACTTGAAACGACTGTGATATTCAGATTGTGCTCAAAAGTTAAATAACGGCTCTGCTATATTGTAATAAAACAAAAACAACAATGTAGTATTGCATTTCTGTTAAAATGCAATTAAAAATTCGAAGCATTTCTCTGATTTGCTGATGTATTTTACATTCTCTTATAATATATATCATTACTATTTTCCTTTTGTTGTAAATAATCAAATCAATAAAATAGGTGCGGTGTATACGCTGTACAAATTATAATATAATGTGATAGCATTTGAGAATAGAAAAAGAATTTCGAGATTCCTGCGTTAAAGAAAAGAAAACGTATGTCGAGTCATGTCAAGCGCTGTCAGTCAAGCGTCCGTGCTGAAAGCAATATGGAACATTATTAGAATACAAATGTTGACATTTCATCTATTTTATAAGATAATAAAGAAAAATAAAAGCGAACATAAGCGTATTAACAAATATAATACACAAACGATTTCAAGATACTGATATTAGAATTCTTTGTTAAAAATAAATCAATATGTGATGTCTTATAATTGACGTTTCTAATATATGTGATTGTGATAGAGATTACCCTGATCTTTATCAGATTATCTTAAGTGTTTTGGAGAGTGTCATAAATCGTCATTGCCATATATGGATCATACATATCGATTAATTGATTCAAATCGAATGAAACTAAAATAAAAGAATCAGGCTCGTATGTATCACATGCAGTGAAGGATAAAATAGTATTGCAATGGAAACATTTTAGTATTTGTTCTGGATTAACTTCCATATCACCTCATTCGCGGCGATTCTCCTCTCTCTTTGAGGATTTCATTTCAATTTCATAACGAATTAAAAATATGAGCGCATGACAGAATGACGAGGTATAAAGCTCTAGTGGTACCTACTATTTAAAACTAGTATATCGCACGCTGCTCTATGAATTTTATAGTCGCCGGACGCTTACTGGACATAGAAAAAAAATCACAGGCAGGATGTTGGAGCCACCGGTGTGCTTTGGGAATTGTTACGTCAGATCTAGGCCGGAAGTTCGTGAAATATTGCGTGAGGATAAACGCTCTTTTAGCGCGCGACGTTAATCTCGGATAAAATATTAACTTGTTGAAAAAACGTGACGTTAACACTGCCACGAGTGACCGAGAACGAAATAGCATAGCGATTTGATAAAAAAAAAAAAGACAAGAGATATTTATTTATAACGGCGATATTTTATTGTGCGACGTTCCAACCCCTCGATTTGTATGTACTTCACAAATCATTGTGTATATAGCTCTGGCTTCATATCTTCTGCTTGAATTCATATAAGTACAATTCTTTGCACTTGCAAAACGAATTGAATTGTCTAGATAACAATATATCGTCAATTCAAATAAGTAAAATTCTTTGTACTTGTAAAATAAATTGGATTATCTATATAATAATATGATTGGGTCGTTTATATAATATGCCGTAATATACACAATATCTCAGGTCGTTACGTTTCATGAATTATATGGATTCTTTAAAAATGTAGTTAATTTTATATAAATGATTAAAGATGAAAAAATTTTTTAATTATAGGAAACACGCGTTTGTTTAAAATGTCAATTCATCGATATGAATCTACGAGACCTCGAGCTTCAAAACGAATCGATATACGTTCATTCGATTTCGTATAAAACCAGAACTCCGCATCAGGCTGTCTGATTCATACGTTCTTACATCGCAGATCCTTTGATTCCACGTCCTTCATCCCGTATCTTTCGGAATCTATTCCCGAATTCACTTCGTAGTCTGCGCGGGATTTGTAGGAATACGATAGAACTTTCCGTACCCGATTCTTGCGCCGGCATGCGGCAGCGAGACGTTCGTGAGGCGGATTGTCGACGAGAATGCGGTCGTTGAGGGATGTCGGCGCGCGTCGTGAAAAAATAATTTCTCGAATAACGGAGCCACGACACGTGACACGTGTTCGTACAACGAACAGTTACCCTGCTCCGTTCGTCGTAAAAAAAAAAAACACGCTATCGACTCTCGCGCTTGTCCCGATTTAGTATTCATGGGAAGGAACATTAAATGTGAGATTTCCAACGTCAACCGCGCAGGTTTGTAGCCATGAAATAACAGACGGGCAACGAGAAACGAGGCGAGGTAAGAAACGAGAACGAAACTGTTGCGCCACGCGCAGGCAGAAACAAACGCGAAGTTCAATACAACTCTCTCTCTCTCTCTCTCTCTCTCTCTCTCTCTCTCTCTCTCTCGCATTACCTTCTTCGTCTTCTTTTCTTTTCTGCTCGTACTTTTCGCGCTCGAACTAGCTTTTCTCTCGAACCCTCGCTGTAACGCTCTGTGAGCGTTGATTCGACGACGGTAACGACCGGGTACACACATTACATCCAATCAACCTGATCGAGCCACCGCGATAACTACTGCGTACACACGTTAGTTCCAATTTAATTCTGCCAATGCGCACATCAGCCCCGATATTGTGGCACAATTATGCGTCGATTGACGGGTAAGAAGCGAGGCGCGGGCTGCCGCGATCTTCGTGTAATTAACCGACGTAATTAGGTCGGCGATTAGCGAGACCATGGAGATTTTCGGCCGCGCAATCGTTTGCAAGCTGCGACCACCGTTTTCCGACAAATGTGTAATGTGGCAGTCGATATGGTATTGCCATACCGCAAATCTTCTGATGGAAATCAGCTTGGTTCGCGAAACCGCCCATTTCGTTTGATTCACAACTTGTTGGGTAAATGCTTTGAATTCTAATGATATCCGCTTTGACTTCTGATAACGTCACGCGTTATACGATTATAGTTTCTATGCATATTACATGATTACAAATTAGAACAGAGAGAATTTCCGGATATTATATATAAAAATTAAACATATATTTTAAATGAAACTGATCGAAATCATATTGTTACTCTTTTCACGTAGCCTCGTTTACTATTTCATTTTCGAACTATAGTCACTTTTAATCTTAGAAATTGAATAAATATAGATATAAACCCAATATATACTATTATTTCTCACCCCAGAGATAGCATCTACAGATCTCCTTCATATCCGAAGTTTTCTATTTTTCGTGAAAAGTTTATAAAATATAAATAGATATGGAGAAAAAGGGGAGGGGGAGGTTTTGTGGCTGTCAATACATCGAAATGCAATATATATAAGTTTACAGAACTATTGTCATTCCTTTTATCTGTGGATCTCCTAACGAAATTGGAATCGATTTTCTTTAAAAAAGATGTCACGTACTCAATAACTCTTGAAAATTCTACAAATAAAAACAAAACAACTTCTATAATAACCGTAAACTACTTTCAAGATCGTAATAAACGATGACGAGACCTTATTCTTCAATTAATCTCAAACATCGCTATCTCAATAGAATATTAATTAAAATTTTAACGTGGGATATTAAATATTCAATATTAAAAATTCGTAAAAAAAAACGTATTCTGTGTAGTGGGTTCAGAAATAATATAAATTTAAGCATTATATTGAATAAATTTATGTACCAACCATTTATGACAAATTGATCAAACTTATCTGCTAGACTCGAAAAGTGGTGATAATAATTTTACGACCACCGTTAAATTGTGTGCACAATACAGAAGAAATTGGTGCTTCATGTTACTACAGCAAGCATCGTAATACTATCCTTTTTTCCCCTGTAAATGTAGGGTAGAAGTATCAAAGAAAGAAGGTCGTCGTCGCTTCGTGACGACGACGACAATCGTCAATTTACGACGAGTTGTTAACGACGAGCGTATACGTGCTGCAGCTGTGTATACTGCACCTCGGCAAGCACCTCCTGATTGTTTACAATTAATTTGGCTCGTGTCACACTCACTGCGTGTCTTATACAGACACGCACGTGAGCAAATGGTATTTTATAGTACTGATACCGGCTATTACCTCGCAACACATATCCTTAATTTGTTTACTACGTCCGCTACTTGTTATTTGTGTCATTTTTATTGTCTATTTAACTATAAAACGCAACTGTTGTCACAAGCATATATAATATCAACAAGCATATAATATAAAATGCATTAACTACGTCTTAGCTTAATTATTCCGTCTCAAGTGTTTCGAAAGCAGATCAGCCAAACGGCAAAAACGATAATCGTAAGATTTCACGGCAATCAGAAGACCTGACGGGTAACAGAAGCTGCGGGATCAAGTCAAAGTGATTTCACGAGAAGCTAAAAGGGAGATGCTGGCAGAAAAGGCGGCAGGCGTGTGGGAGGGAAATGGGGAACACTTACCGCGATCGGATCGAAGGAATCTTTTCAAGCGGTTCGAGTCGGCAGACCTAACCCGACTCTGGAGGATTTACACGAGATCCGTCGATGAGAAGGTAAAAGACTGGCAAGGTGAGCATCGCGCGAATGGAGGTGAAAAGGAATCGAGAAATGGAGAAAGGTGAAGAGAAACGGAGAAAGGAAGAGCGACAAGAACGTGATTCGAAGTAAGAACGGAAGGACGAAAAGGCAGAGAGAAAGAGAGAGAGAGAGAGAGAGAGAGAGAGAGAGAGAGAGAGAGCGAAAAAAAGAAAGGTGATGAAAGGATGAGAGCAAGTGTAGCAAGATAAGAAAGACTGACTGGTTCTCAGTTTGTGCTATTTTCTTGTCGTCGGTCCCTAGGAGAGAATAAAAGTTAAGAGAGGCGCGCGGAACCAATTTCCCAAAGGTACGACGGATCCGAAAAGCAGTCTTCTCGCGGACGCACGCGTCTACGCAGCTCGATATTCAGCACAGCTTCTAAACAGCTTTTTACATAATGAAATTTATCGATAAACGCGGTGTGGCTCTCTTGTTTCATAAAAGTGTTGTAAAATTATTGTAAGGTATAATCAGGTATAATAGTGCTATCGCATAACTCTACAATAAAATATAAAGACCCAATTAACGAAGATCCTGAAACTATTATGTTTATTATTGCTCTATTTTGATTATATAAAAGACTGCCAGATTTATTGATTTCATCTTACGTTTATTTTGTGTTTTACGTTTTGCGAAATACGATATGGCACGCTCAAAACAGCTGGAAAAGTATTCGTAAATGTTCCAAAGTGTATTCGTAAATATTCGCAATCTCAAAATTTTCAAGTAATTTTATGTTTTAGGATCCTAAGCGGAGTGATATCCGGAAAGTGTACGAGACTGCGCGTCCCTCCAAAATTGATGGAATCTTGGGATTCGCTCCGATTTCCCACGATCTTCCCACGACGCGAACGGTAAAAAAAAAACGAAATCAAGGAGGCAGCCGACGGATGCAGAAAGCGATCTCTAGGAAAAAGAAAATGGAGAGACGGAGACGACACGGTCTGACAGCGCTGGGTGGGTGAAAGCCAGTATTAAGTTAATAAGACTCCGCGACGCCCATCGAGAAGGATGAGTTCTAATTAGATAATTTAATAACACAAAACGAATCGATCGGGTGCGGCAAAGCCTGGGAAAAATAGGGAGAAAAAAGAAAACGCTCCGAGGCATTGCACCAATCAGCAGCTCCCAATCAATTGGAATTTATCACGTCTTGGTAAACAATTATTAAAAATAGTCGGAAAATTTTGTGCTTATCCAAATACACCGCATATAAAAATATAATAACAATCGAGGAGTACAAGAAGGTATATTTTATATTAAAACTGAAACGGTAATGAGAGAGAGAGAGAGCACATAAGTATAAAGCAAAAATCTTGCTTTCAAGTTTTTATATTTCTTAATATGCAAAGTTGAAGTTAATTACAATCCTTGCAGTGGCTTCCTTCTTTCACAAGTATATCTACTATAAAATGAAATAAAGTTTTAAGTATACGTGCGGGCATAGTTCTCAAAATTTTATTTTACATGTCCTTCCGTCACTGCCTAATACAATACTTTAAATAATAATTAAAGATTTTATTTTCAGAGTAAAAAAAATATGTTATTAAAAAATTTTAAAAATAGAAAAAAATAGAAACACATTCATATAAGAAAAAAGATTGTTGGAGTAATATAATAGCACAAAAGTGTTGTACAAAACATTATTTTTGTATCATGCTTGAGTTGTTACAAAATGTTCCGTTTCACAATTGTACCATATATATTTTCACAGCGTTATTTCAATCTTAGTAGAAAGGACTTTCCTTAATCGAATCGACGCGGTATATGACCGTAATCGCGTTACAGTCACAATGACAATGGACATCATCATTTAAGAGCGACTCGCGGAAAACTCGTTTTGCCAAGAAACCGCGGACTTTCTACGAACAAATAATGCGATCTGTTCCCTAACTCGCGGAGCACTTTCCCCGATCATCGTCGTGCGAATTCTCAAAAGTTGGATCAGAATTGATCCGATCGCAGGTAAGTGTTCTTCGCTGCCGAAATTACTCGTTCCTAGCTTCTATGGAAATTTCCCGATTACCGTGGAGAATTTCGCGCGGCAGTCTTTCCCCTCCGCCCCTTCCAACGAAAGCTTCTTCTTTCCGAGCTCCATCGTCTCCCGGTTTTATCGACAGGCTTCATGTAATTCCACCGAACGATCGCTTTGACGCGAAGCTTTAATGCAGACTTGACGAGGCGAACCTCGCCGGAAAAAAAAATATGTTCTTAAAGAGCCATGGGAGAGGTTTTTTCCTCGTATAGCGAAACGTTGAAATTCAATAAAAACGCGAATCTACGATAGACAGTAGAATAAGTATCACTTGTCAAGAGACTAAGAAAATTAATTTTTTGCGGATAATATAAAAATTTATTTTAAAAAATTTGTATGCAGAAAAAATTTAGTATAAAATTAAAACATATTACGAAAATGTAATTTTATCTTGCAATATGTTTTACGTTATGTTTGCTTCGTGTAAAAATATATTAGACTATTAACCACAGTTAAACTTTTATTTAAAGCTTACAATTTTAAATTGCAGAAAATATTTAAAAACATCTAGCATGAACATATATCAAACAATCAAATAATATGTGAGAACATTAAGTATAAAAATATTTAGATACAGAAATGAATTATCAATACAATTATAAATCGTATGATTTAAACCTTATTTTATCCACTATGGAATATTATTACACAAAAGCTAAGGATTGAATTAATTTTCGTAATAATTTTTGCAAAAAAAAACGCCGTAAATTAGATTTCAAAATTGCAAACAACGTGATGTATAACTATACACGCTCCTATCATCGGTAACTGTAAAACCTGATAACAATTGTTCCTGGCGAGATGAAAATTAATCATCTTTGTAATATAGACGAATATGCACACGTTGCGCACACCCCAATTCACTACTTCCATCAGCAAAAATGGAACTAACCGGTCCGACCGAATTGCGAAGTTGTGTGTTAGCGTGACTCGTTGTGCTGTGATTAAAACCGGAAGAGAGATTTAATTCGCTCGAAATTCACCGCAAAATCTCTCTCCCACTTCACCGACGACTCGCGTACCGATCTACAGCAAAACCGCAAAAACGTCGACGATCGTGGTGTACGAAACTTCGTAATGAACGTGAGCCAGATGTTCCCGGAACGAGTCGGAATTATCCCCGGACTTTTCTGAACGACCTTCGAGAGAAAGAGGCAGAGAAAAGGAGCGCTCAATCAGAATTTTTCTATGTACTTTACACCGTGTAACAAGACCTATTATACCAAACGCAGGAAGAGAAATCAGGCTGACGAATTCACAAACAAAAATGTTAAATGATTCATTGAAAAATTCCCCCGAAAGCGCATTAAAGAACAGTATAACAAAGAGGACAGAATGCTGAGTATCTATAAATTTTACTTTTACTTCGTCAGTTTTGTAATCCCTGGAAGTCACAACTCTCGATCAAATAAATTTATTTCCTCAAAATTGTATGAAAACTTATTCTGGGTTATAACGCTAGATATAAACTATCCTACTAACTATATTCTCATGTACCCGTAATTTACATTTATAATAAATACGCATACAACCGTAATGCATACAGTGCTGAGTAGCCCAGGTGGACGCGGGTAAAAAAAAAATGTTAAACGACAACGTAAAACTTTCGAGGTAACAAAACGTCAGGGCAAGCAGGCGAGAAACCATGATTTACGAAAGAACGTATTTTTATTCTGGGAACACACATACGAATCGCGCGCACATTCTGGGTCCGTCCAAGGCGTAAACCACTTTGTTACCCCCTAACTCCGTAAAGCAGGCTTTTAAACAGTGAAATGCTGCGTTTGCAAACGCTCACGTAGTTATACATGGAATTTTTTAATGAGACTTTGTTCATTTTATTTCAACAGAGCAAAATCGTTCACTAAAATTTGTATATATTTTACAACGTTCGCGCGAGTGGCCTTTCAAACAAGCGTGCTGTGACCCGCGAATATAATTATTGAATTGAATAACTATCTATTTACTATTAAATAACAATTTAATTGTCTATAATTCAATAATCCGCCTACACGGCTACAGAAAATTCAGTGTTTGTGAAATGATGTTTGTTATTGACAGTCAGTAATTGAATATTGAAATAATTAATTTACAATTAGTTATTTAAAATTGATATAAATCTAAAAAGTTTATGTCATTCTAATATTCTAATAAATATATATAAGAAAAGTCATAATTACATTAAAAGAGTTAATGATAAACGTATTGCGTACCCTACTTCTTGACTTTTTGTTCCTTTACGCGACTGATAAACTTCAAGTAAATTACTGCGATACATAAAGCAATTGCCGCGATGGCAGCACAATAGACGGTAATTTATCTCGACACATTTACTCGTGTTGTTCATAATTATATCGCCAGCCGCTCGTTATACGACGCGCGCACACAATACGCGAGAAGACATTAACCACCGAACACCCACTTAGAACGTTCGTTTCAGGTCTTTTGATATTAGGGCACTCAGATTCTACGCCCCTAATTAAGGGGACCTGCATTTTCATTATGAATAAAACGTAACAAATATGTTTCAGAATAAATTAGCAAAAATTATTTGTCTAATCAAATAATATAATTATCTTTCAATCAAAAACGTTCGATTCTGCTTAGTTTTATTTAACAATTGTACGATTTTTTTAAATGGAAAACAATCGGTATAAATATGTAAAAACTAAACACAAAATTTTTTTCATCGATATGTTTGAAAAGCACCTTTGTCCAGAAATATAGAAATAGAATTCGATTTATATTAATATAAATTTATTTTCACGCAGCATGCTACAATAATTAATTTTACAAAATAACACAATTTAATCTTTAGTTAATAAAAATAAAATTTACAAAGTTATTGTCTATAAAAATTGTGCAATAAAACCAAACAGCTTCGCTTGCGTTTTAATAACGAGATTATATATCTTTCTGTTTTAATATATTCTTGAATAGCGCATTAAGGAAATATACTCGGCAATATCCATGAAATAAATTACTCGCAATTATTTTAAAGCATGTAACGTTAGAAGATATTTTAGGACTTACTTGGAGTCGCGATGTAGTTTTTCCTGCTTCCGGTACTTATCCTAATGCCCGATACTGTCATTAGTTGTTTCATGCAAAAAAAGCGTACGACTCCATGGCACGAAGCGCTCGAGACTCGATATTTTCGTTTTAATGGCCATACCAACTTCGACGGCCATTTCAGAATTATTTTGCATGCGTTCGGCCGCCACCCCGTGAATATCCCTGGGATCATGGTCGAATAATGGTCGGTGATATGCAACTACGTTACACAAAGAATTCCTGCCAGAACAAGAGTTTTTGTCCGGGAATCGACGTGTAATGGAGGAAATGCAAATTTAATGGATGACTTTCAATCGGCGCGCATAAATCGCACAAGATCTCTCGTAAACGAAGAGCTTCATTTCCTCAGGCATTCGTAAAATTCCTGAAGATTCATAAATGGCTAGCATGGCCATACCAGCTTAATTAGCAAACCTAGCGATACCATAAAATATAAAATAAGAGAAAGAAAATTTACGTTTAATTTAACATTTATCATGCGCTGCAATTAGATGATTTGCAAATTTCAGTTGCACTACCACTTACGAGTTCAGATATTTGATTCTTCGACATACCGACTCTTTTACTGTTTTATTGTATAATATAATTCTGTCATCTTTAACTTGTTTTTCTTCTTAGTTAATTATACTTCTTCCTTTGAAGCTATAATTCTCTCACATAAATATACTTTATTGCAAATGGAGAATCTTTCTACATGCGATATCGACGATAAGAGATCCCAATGAGAATTTATGATCGTCCATAATCCCGAGTCCCGACACTATTGTAATCATTAATAGCGAAATCTTGTCACGCGTTACTTGATGTTATTGCTGCTCTGTTATCAAAATGCAACCTATAAAATTAAATGCTACTGTCGTTGTCAAAAATTACAATAGTTCTTTTAATATTACAATGACAAATATAAGTAAAATATTATAAAATTCAAAAAATAGACATATAATATTACTTATATTCGATAAATTTACATGAAGTAGTGATAAAATAAAACCATGTAAATTAACAAGAAAGGAATTTAAAGAATATCATGATTTGCATGTCAAAGAAATAAAATAATATCGTGTAAAAATATTTATATTGCAAATTATATTTAATGATTAAAAACGTAAATTTATCATACTTTGATTTTTGTATTATAACTGGGTTTAAAAATTTTAATATGTTGTTTAAATAATGCGAGTGTAATTATTAGCAAATCGTTTTCTTGCAATCGGCACATCTAAAAAATTTCTATCAATAATTTAATTTATATCGACAAACTGACAAAAAATTATTCCGTCCATTATTTAATCGAGAATATTACCCTTTGCCGTCGTTGCTACTATCTAGTATCTAATTTACAAATTTCTTTTCACAAATGGAATTATTATCCAATAACAATTGCGACAAATGAATAAAATAGCTCTAGTAATTTTGTCATTATGCATATTTTTCGTCTCTTCGTCGACGTATTTGACTTGAAAATTACTTCGCCTCATGACGTCGATTATTCGAAATACAAAAAACGAAAGAAAAGAAAGGAATCGCATCCAATTACTCAAACTGCACCGATTGTCGGTCGGTGAGACAACTCAAGCGAGAACCTCGAGGACACAAGGGCTCTCTCTCTCTCTCTCTCTCTCTCTCTCTCTCTCTCTCTCTCTCTCTCTTTCTCTCTTGACTGTTGCCTAGCTGTAGATGACATTTTCCTCGGGAGACCTCGCCCCAATATATCACGTCGTCCTTTAACCTCGAATAATTGTACGACTCCCGCGTTCCCTTCTACCCTTCTCGTAGTCGCTTTCGAAATACCTGCAGGTATCCTGAGACGTAAAATAATTCATTTGCGAGCGTGTGCGACACGCTCGAGTAGACGGTTCTGATACTGTTACGCAGTCGGAAAACACATTCGAAACGTTGCCAAAGCAAGTCTGTTTACCCGCGGAATAATCTTGGAAATTCTACTGACTTGATACCACCGACGCGGCGCGACGCTTACAAATTGTAGCGATAATGGAAAATCATATAATAATTACATATCTTATCTATGACGGTAATGAGCTTGAATGATACTTATATTCTTTACATACTAACATTGTGAACATTAATTGCAAATAATAATTTATATCGTTGTTATTTGCAAGTACGCGTGCATGGCTTTTTTTATATATGCATACTTCACAGTATTATCATAAAAAATGCAATTTCTTTGCAAATAATAAATAAATACTTTGCACTTCTCTAACATTAAGTTCCACTGGCATTAACATAATGCAAAATAAGCAATTATAAGCATTGTATAAGAATTGCATAACAACCAAACAAGCATTAGTATATTTCTACAAATATTAGAATTACAGAGAAAAAAGAAACCTCATAACTAGCGGGAGTTACGGAGAAAAGAAATTTCATGCATATAATGTACAAATGCTGGAAAATGTTAACGTTCCTTTTAATTAAGACCTGTTTACTGTCGGACGGCTCGCAGTGTGAGCAACTCGAGCATCTTTTCTAAAAAAAAAGTAAGTCATACAAACGCATATTCAAACGTAAATGCATATGGCATACTCTTACAAACAGAATATGAAGACCAAGCGACTTTCATGTGGTATGGTTTCGCGTGGTACACGGTACACTTTGAGTTGAAGTTAATGCCAGCGGTGAAATAGAAAATTAGAAACTTTGACTGAAATTTCAGCGTTTCAAAATTTAGGGAAAAAATTATAACACGCTGTGTTAATTTTAGTTACACACGTATAAAAAGTTAAATTCTAAAGATTATTATTACTTTCAAATGTTTAATTAAGAATTTTGTTTCTTGAAAAATGAATTAGACAATTTAGCAGAACGGAAAGAATTATTGTTATCTCGTTATGTAAGAAGCATTCTTTTTATACGAACAATGCTCCGTGAACATTTTGCTACATTTTCGCGATCTTATAACGATCCATGTGTTATTTTATCTGTAACAAATGCTGACACTGAATTATGTAGATACTCAAAGGCAGCCGATAATCCAGAAGTGGTGGCAAATGCCAAAGGGCGCCATTAAGCAGCGCACGAAACTTTTCGCAAGATGAAAAGGCATGTTGAATCGACGTCCGCCCTTCCGAAACTCAATTCAAAGTTGCTTTAACACGGTTTATAGGCAAAGTCTACCAGTTACCAAAGCACTGCTATATTCTACGAATAATAAATAAAGCATTAATATTGTCGATAGTTCTTATATGATAATTCCCATTCGAATATAACGTAATATTCGAAATTCATTTAACACTCGAATTATGATTTAGCAAGAATCTATAGACTCGCAGTCAAATTAATTCTCAGAGGCTTAGCTATTTCCGCAAATTATATACGTTTAATGTAGGTACTTTGAATTATCGCCTTTTGCGTTATCGAGTTTCTAAATTTGTGTGCGTAAATGTGCAAATTAAATTCATTTTGTTATTTCTACAAATCCTTCGTATTGAGTCACTTCGTTGATTAATATAGAATTGAAAACGTTGCAAATAAATATAAACGCGTATCATCTTTATAAAAATATAACATTTCCAATACAAATAATTAAAGTATTCCCTCTAATATAAATATTTTCAAAATCTCACAATTTTGGTAACATTTCTAAGTTTAATGTATTTTATTTTATTCTGGACTATAAGATTATGTAATAATTTTATTTTTCATATATTAATCAGTGACTCTTTTTTTCATTTTCATACCTTTAAAAGCTGTAATTTAAAATTAGAAAATATGCCACATTTAAACCTTGGGTACCACCCTTGTTATCATCTTTATTTTTATTATATAGTCGTACTGTATAAGCTTATTTTCTCTTTAGGATTTAATAAACGCGATGACTCGTGGCCGAAGAAATACGACACAAAAAAGAGGACGAACTTTGTTATCTGTCAACCAGTTTCTTCCAGTTCTAGCTTACGCCCCCTCTCCATTTCGGCCGTCGCCGATTTTTCGGCGTCTCCTTTTTATGTGTTTTTCCGCAACGGCGTCTCGTCAACGTCGCGAACTTCCGATGCGGCGGTGGGCGAGCCTCCATCCTTTCCTTTCTCTTCTCCGCTTCGACCCTTTTGTCACAAACTTTCGAGAGCCACCCGAAGGGAGGTGGCGTGAGCGCGAATCAAGTGTCAAATATTTTGGAAATGTAAACAGGTGGATAAAGTCCATCCGTTCCCGTTTTGGAGCACGAATCTGCCATTTTCTCCCCGTTTTTCTGCGAGGCGAAAGTTCCGCGGTCTTAATCGCGAAATGCCTTGACCCGGCAGTACGAAAAGGACGAGAGCTAAGTTGACACTCAGCAACGAGTAAAATTTCTCTTTGCACTATCCGAGCGACAAATCCATGCCATCTGGATTTTCACGGAAATGTCCCGAAACTCCCGAGTTTAAACATACTGACAGATTTTTCTAATGGCGACATTTATCACTTTGTTCTATCACATAAAAATGTTAAACGAGATAAGTGAATAGAATAAAATAGAATAGATAATATTAGATATCAATAGATGAGATAGTAGTATAATCACAATTATGTTATAATAATAAAATTAATTTTTATTAATTTTAATGATAATAATCGATGTCTTCAAGTTTTATATTATTTTAAAACATAACTCAATGCTATATGTCAAAATAATATGTAAGATTTTATAAGGATAATTGCCAATTAATGTTCCTTATATGTATGATGATCGACATTTTGATTTGTGAATAGTATTGTAATTTTACACTCAAATTGATTGTGCAATTCGTGATACTGATCTACGCAAAGAATGTAAACAAAAGTTAAAATTATCGACCATATTGACGTAATTATTGGGGATTCATGTTTCGCAAGCTATAAGTGAATTATGTAAATTAAGTGAGCTACAGAGCCACGCTCTCCGTCCTCTGAAAATGGCCGCGTGAAATAAGCGATTATTCAGGAATTACCCCGATAATTTATGACCGCGCAATGAACATACATGTCGAATGTGTGATGGACGTTCAATATAGCTCCACAGAAATGGCTCTTGTCCGCTTTCTGTTCGACGTTCTGAAGATATTTGACCCTTTTATAGGAAAGTAGCGCGATTGGGAAAACCTCTTATAATTAATTACACACACAATGTTAAATCATATAAAAATACATTAAATATGACATCTTATACATTTTTATATTATTATATATGAGATACGTTTATTTTATTTTACAATATAACACATATATATAATTTAAAATTTTTTCATAAATATAATGATCTACATCTTTAAAGAAATTGTGTTCTTTTTTCGATCACTTTGGTTAAGCAACGTCTTTGTTTAAAAATGTCAAACGTTAAAATTTCTAAATTTCTATAAAAAGAATGTAACGTTACACCTGTTTTCGTAGAATTTCATCCAATTAATAGCTCTTCAATATGCAATCCAGCCTTCTGTCAGAGCTCATCGAACCTAAAATCGCGACACTATCAAATTTGAGGCAAATCACCGTTACTGTAACGTCAGTTACGGCGCAGTAACGACGGCGTCATAACGCGCGAGGGCGGCTAAAGATAGCGGCGTTTCCGACACATCGAGCGTTTGCCTGTTGGAGCTTTCTCGCGAATTCTGCGCGTCGATAATTGAAGGTGAAGTCTAAGCGCATCACATGATCGCACCGGCAACCTATATATCCTACATACCCTATGTGGCAATTAACACCACGTCGAAGCAAACGCGTCCGTTGAACAGTTCTGCAGCCAGCTTCGAATGGATATATGACGACACGCATATATCCACTACGAAATTGCGCATTTTACAGCTCGTGAAAGCGCTAATAAATTGACCACGCAATGTGCACGTCGTAAGGGCTAATTTCGAATTGTTCTACCATTTGATTTAACATTCCTCGTGCATTGACCTCTGACATGGTCCTTCCTATTTACAATGATAAACCGAACACGCGTTTAGTATTAAAAAAAAGATATAAATTAACGTGCAATTTATCAATTTATAAGTCATGTATCTCCTTTGTGATAAACATTTCAAATATATTTTTTCATAATTTATAAATCTGTTTTTGATCTTGAAATAATCATAATTCCATTGCTGTAAAACTGGATCCTTTTAACCATAAGTGTTTGGCAAATTATTTTCTAAAATTACATCATTAATGCGTATATACATAAACGCATTTAGGAATTCGTAATGCATTCGACGCGCCGTGAATAAAAATTTAATGGACATCTGCCGTTTATCTTAAAATTCAAAATTTATCCAATAATAGCATGACCGAAAGTGCATCCAGATTTGACTAAAATATAAGAAAACACAAGACAATGGGGCTATTAACGCACCATTTTGCATTATACGACGTCGTGGCTGCGACGGAGGTAATTTGGTACAAGAAAATATTTATCGGCTAACAAGTTTACCTGATGGAATAAATCCAGAGGCCGCTGCTGGCGAACGGCGGGGAAAAGCAGCGTGATGCGAAAAGGGCGAGGAGAATTAGTTTTCCCGGTGCCTAAGTTCACGAGCCGAGCCAACATAAAGAAAGCGAAAGAGAGAGAAGAGGAGAGGAGGGAGGTAGAGAGAGAGAGAGAGAGAGAGAGAAAGGCAGAACAAGAGGCGTTCGTGCGGGACAGCGGAAAAAACGAGCAGCCTGAGAGGTAAACGGTGCAAATTAAGCGCGGCGCGCGGGAATGCAGTTTTCCTTTCCCAGCACGGCCGGCGCCGGCATTAGCGCCGCCTCTGAGCTTAACGATCGCCCCGACCGAAAGAAAATGCCGAAAACTTCCGCTCTTCTTCTCAGGACAATCTCTTGCCTTTTTGCGAGCGGCAGCTGTCGTACTTAAATCGATTTCGCGGCTCGGTCGCGGTTAAGCTTGTCCCAACATATGCTATAAAGGTGCGGCGATATGTCGCGCTATTAACGCGGTCGAAAAAGTTGTGGAGAAGAATATTTTGTCGCGAGGTAGATACTTCCCTATTGAGAGCGAATTTAATTATTTTCTTTCACGGAAACGTGACATACCTAATATACACCATTGAACATTTCGTAATACAAATGATAAATAATTGTTACAAAAACAGTGTTACATATAACCGTTTTTATAAAAATAACTGTAGTAAAAATAGATGGTACTTTGGGGTATTTTTTACTTCTTACAATTAGTAATTTGATATTTATTTAAAAAAAATGAATTTATATTGCTTGCTACTGCAGATATCTTTAAAAAATGAATGATGTAGTGGGCGAAACGAATGTGTTTTATTAAAAGTATAAAACATGATTAAGCGCATGTTCCGTAAAACAGGAACCTCGCGAGACATAAAACGAATTTTCATCGATGTTTACCCGAAATCGAGTTTCAAAATCCGCGTGTCTAACAGAATAATTAAAAAAACGGAGCAGAGCGAACGACAACTTAAAAGCGACGTTGATGCCTCGCAGCGAGTTAAATGTTCTGTCGCACTTATTATGCGAGATTACGCAAGATGCGAAACATCAATTTAATTGATTGTGACATAAATTCGTCAAAACGCGCGAATATGCTCACGCTAGAATGCAGCAACGTCGCCTACTCTCTCGCTTAAAATGTTTCGTGTTCTCCGTTACATATCGAAAACATTTCGACGTCGATTTATTCGCTGTCAACCTGCCAGCACGATTGTCCCGTATCGTAATGCCTAAAAGTATCGTTCCGTTTCCAGCAGTCTCGAAAACGACGCTTGGAAAATTTGCGAGGCTATTTCGCGCACAAATTTTATATTACGAAACGGGCAAACAATTTGCTCATTTAAAACGCCAAACTATGCCTGTCACGACTGGTGGCAGATAATGGTTAATGCTGTCCTATCAAATCCCGCGACGCTCTATGTTTATGTGATTTTTGTCGTGTATAAGTGTGAAGAAGAAAGATAATCATTACAATCCAGGGAAAAAAAACAGGTATAATATTTTTATAATATAGCTACCTATTGAATATATAGAAACACGCTATTGTAAATTTTAACAAACAGTTTTTTTAGTCAAATTGGTATCAAATTACTTCTTAATCTAATTATTGCGAGTTAATTGAAAAAGAATTAGAAACATGAATTTGAGAAAATTAAAAAAAAAATTATGCTATAACATAATCGCGAAATCGTGTTAATATCACATTTTCCATTCGATTACGCTAAAAGCATTTTATATTTATATCAATTTTTGATCATCTCAAATTGTATTTTTATAAAAATATACCGTTGTGCTAAATTTCTGTTTTAGTGCCGAAAAGGTACAGAATGCGCATGAAAGTTGCAAATGTTTCGCCGTGTGTAGTAGCTTTAAAAATACATGGCAAGAATGAAACTCGAGTAGTTGAGTCGAGCTTTTACGTGCTCTTGCCTTAACTTAGCAAAAACCTAAAGTTAGTTAGAATTCTTAACTTAGCAAAATGAAGAACGTCGTTACTACGTGTCTTGAGAAAGTAGGATATTTTGTCATTAAAAATGTATAGACTATAATGTAGATTATTTCTGCAGTAAAAAGCAATTGCGTGTGTTGCTATTGAATTACAGAATATAACTATTAATTCCTTTCAACATGCACAATCATTGCATTAACAATTACATATGTTTATTAAAATATTTATTAATAATCAGAGATTTAATTGTTAGTATTAATATTCTAATTAGAGGTTTAATTATTAGTATTAGATGTTTAACATTTTTTCCTCTTAATATTTATTATTGACTATTTATTATTATTTATTATCAAATTCCAGTTTGTACGTGATAGACTTAAAGTCTGATATCCCCTAAATACAATATTTCAGTAAAATCAATACGTCAAATTCGCTTCCGAGAAATAATTATCACGAATGTGTATAAAGCAAATCTGTCGCTCAGCCTACATTAGAGCCGCTGAATTCTTAAACCATTCGATCCGTTCAACATCACGCGCATTGGTTTAGTACTCTCAAGAGATACGTGCCCCAGAATACATAACAAATTCATGTCCATTTCTCGCCCTTGGCACAAGGTTTGACCATAAAAACACTCTCAAAGGGCCCGAGAGCCGTTTCGTCGCGTTTGTCACAGCCCGCTCTTGTCGGCGTACATATTTGCGAGCATTTGTCGACGTATTATGCCCGCGCGCATGCCGACATATATCGCACCCATATTGACGCGCATACTCGCGCATACCGACGGACGCATGCCGCGAAATATTCCCCTTCACGAAGTCATCGATCGCATGGCACATACGGCCATACAATCGTCCACGTACGTGTGTATGTATTGCGAACGCGTGGGCGTTGATCGCGCTGATCTGTAATAGACATCTAATTGCAGTAATGCGCTAATGAGGCTGCGCTGCTCCGGATATCGCATTCCGTGCCGTAATTCCATGCGTTGTTTAACTTCCGAAAACGCGCATACAAGATACTCGTGGATTCCACTCTTAGAGTACGTTTATACCTCTGCACGTGTATCGCAATTTTCGTCCCCACGTTTAGTGAATGCATCGATATATACGGATTGATTCCACTCAACATTAACCCAGTTTTGACGTTGCAACATATTTTCCCGGATAGTATAATGTCATTTTGCACAAATCTTATGTAAAAAAAAAACTTATTTTAGTAGCCGTAATTTAATTTCCTAACAGATATTGCTTTCTACCCGTTTTAATGCTGCAGCTTCAAAAAACAAACAGCAAATATTTTTAGAACATTTTTTAATTTAATGTTCGAATGAAATATTTCAAATCATATTTAAAAACTGGAATTTTTGAACTAAAAAAATTACATAAAAGAAAGATATACTGTGTTCTATTTTTTATAAATGCTTTTACGGCATTGCTACCATTTTACGATTGCCTGTTTAGAGAATTATTATTAATATTACTACTTTGAAATCTGTTATATAAATTCTTTGTTAAAAATTTCCATAAATATATAATTTAAAAAAAATTGATTTTGTTTTCAATATTTCTTTGTCAAAAAACAGAAAACAAAACGTTAAATAGCAATGCTTAAAATAACCGCGAGGTCAAGCGAAATGGGATCGCCGGAGCTCCACAAAATCTAACGAAGACAGTCTTGTCCATTTCTCGAGCTGTGCAAACAGCATCAGCGAGGCGCGAGTGAGAACCGAAAAACACGATAAGTGCTCGCAAATGTAGTTACTGCGATTTAGTTGCGGTCTCTCACCGCAAAAGTGCCGTAAGGTTACATCTTCTAACCGCATTTAATCTTCTCGCGCGTGCGAGCTTCCATTAGTTGAAAAGGACAGAAGAGAAAGGAGACAAACATAGCATAGGTGTGCGGAAAGACAAAGAAGGAGCGGGCAAAAGATAGGATGAAACGTAGAAACAAAAATGGATACAGAAGCAGAGATGCAGAGATATAGCGAATAGCGAAAAGGCGAAAGAGAATGCGCGTAACAAAAAAAGAACGAGACAAAGAAAGGAAGATGGACCACGCAATGGTAGAGTCATTTCTCAAACTGCAGCGACTCCGCATCCTTCTTTCCTTTCCTCTTTCTCTTTCTCTTTCTCTCTACCGCTTTGGAGTCGTAAGACCTTTCACCCACTTACCAGCACTTCGCGCTAATTGATTTCAAGTGTAACGAATTGTTTCGGCCACGTCGAGTGAACGTCGGCACGATATAAATGGGTTACGCGGTATGTAACGACAGAAAGGCCATGATGTTTGTACAGAATTAAGATGCGGATTCCAAGCTGTATATAATCACCAATTTTTTTAATTCGGCTGGCGATTATGCGATCGATTCTATCGTGACTTCTGCATGAAATCGTCGAAATTTAACATTTAATAACAAATTAATATCTTGTATCATATACGTCATACAAAAAAATATTCCTGACAATGTTATGATTAAGATAAATTCTGGTAGATTTTATTCGGCTTGTTAAAATTAATTTTTTTCGAACAATATAAATTGCTGTTATAAATAATAATTTAAAAAAAATATATATACGTATATGTAGTTTGTATATTACTAAAACAGTTGTTATTAGTAATTTACAGAACGATCGAGCATGCACAACTGCAACTTGGTTTATAGAAAGGAAGCGCGCGCGGCAGTCGGTTTAATGGAGCGAATTTCTAATGAAACCCAACGGGCGGTAACGCTTGTTCCCGTAATTAAAATAAAAAATTGCGCTTCGTAACTCGATGGATAACGCGCGCGAGCGCCCGCGCACGATATCTCCCGGAATATTTATTATTATCACTCTGCGCCATTGTTACGGCAGCGCAATAGGATTCCCGCTAGCATCTCCGCTCAGGTGTGATTAAAGAGCAGCACGTAGAAGAATCTTGACAATTTGAGACGCGACTGTCGCGACGCGGTCTTAATTTCATCAGGAAAATTATGAATGCGGAGCAGAATTCTCTCTCTCTCACCCCTATCCTCTTTTCGTCGTTTTCTTACCTTCTTGCGCGCACGCGAATATTTACTGGTGCATTTCCGCGCGAATATTCAAGATAAATCCAATCTTCGACTACCCAGAATATTTAACGAGCAAACGGTTTGAAAAATATTTGTCATGCAAAGCATGATTTAAATCGATCTTTCCAGTATTAATAAAGTTGTTACGTGGATATATACGTCATAAAACAGCATCGAGTTATCTCCTGGTTTCCTATTTTCCCTACATTCCTACGACACATTAACATTTTCTGTATTTTCAATAGAAATATTTTGCTGGTCATTTCTCGCTTTCTTCGTAAACCTACAGTTCGGGTATTTAAAAAGCTGATGAGACTCGACCTCCGAAACAAGAATATATATTATACATAAAAAAAGATACGAATATCGATCTCTATCTCTCGCAGTAGAAAAAACATAAAATCGTAGCGCTGCTCGGAGATTTTTTACGAGTTTATTGTAAAATGTTGCAACAGCAACGGGCGATCCGCTTTTGAAGAATATATCGTTTTTTTTTTTTTTGCAACGTGTCATATAAAAACCGAGTGCGTTTTTGGCGCGTTCCAAATAATAAAACCTTTTTATTTTTGGATTAATCTTAACATTTTCAATAAAAATCTATATTTTCCCGTTGTGCTAAACATAAGTTGAACAAAATTTATTGAAAACTTATTGTGTAGCATTCGGCAACTGCTGCAATTATACGAAAGCAGTACCAATGTTCAGTTCTCATTCAATCAACACGACGCCCTTATCACTGTCATATATACATATACATGTACAAATTGTTCAAAGAGAGCAAGATTGACTTTTTTAAATAGATATAAAAGGACAAAATGTTTACTGAATAAAAAAGTTGAAAAAATTTATTTGAAGTATTCATTTTAAATGTCGAAACTTTTAATTCTTTGTAATGATGTTAATGGATCTGTTCATATATTATATCAGTTCGAATCAATGTTATGATATAAGCATAGTATTACATCTCAATATTTCATTTTTATTCTCAAGGAAGAAAATTATATAATAATTTTTCCAATATATATATATATAGATATATATATGTATACATATATAGAGTACGTATATACATATATAGGAGAAAAATGCATGTTACGGTCAATTTATAGACGAGTTTACTATACACGTCTTATATGTGACGGATTTCTCGTAGGATTTTATCACTGAATTCTTTTTACCAAAATACAAGAGTTCATTAGCATATACCAATGCGATTAAACGTCCATTATGGGATTCGATGCAGTTCCGCGGTCGATGTTACAACACTATATCACCGCTTACAACGGCCTCGATATCGACGTTACAGGCGCCAATGCATCTCCTCGGCCATCCATGTCCAATCCAGAATGCGATTTATAATGGCAACAAACGGTTTTTCAAGTTACAAATGATTAAGCGCTACACAGTGGTAAGCTAAAATATGAAATTAATCGAGAGAACGAGTGGCCTGTCATATTTCAAATTATTTCTCTTTAAAAATGAGAGAGAGAAAGAGAGAGACAGATTTATAATTTTTTATAATTTTAATTTTACGCTTATATAACTTTTGTTATTAAATTATTAACATATGTAGTAGTTTCGCGCGCGAGTATAAAGGTACAAACTTTATTAAAATTGGTTATTAGTTGTTCTGTTGCAACAAAATTTTTTTCTTTACTTTTTGTCGAATAAATATTGGCAAGCAAGAAAATCAGTATACTTATATATTAGATCATTGCATATGAAATACCGTATTCGGAAAATTTTAGTTTTATGGAGCAACTAATAAGTAGACGTTTCTTGATAGTTAAATATTATACATTACATTGAAACAACATGATTCCTTTACAAAAGTATACTTTAGGTTTTATGAAATAATTACAACTTTTCAAATTAGAGTAATTTTATGGAAACATAAAAACTTCGGGAATTCCTATAATAACGTGACTTCAAAGTCTGATGTAATGTTAAAGAAACAGGAAATATTGAAGAAACATTTTTTCATGAAAAAATTGCATTAACGTTATGCAACGAGTAGCATTTGCAACATGGTACAAACTTTATTTACTATTCTGTAATTATTGTATTATGAATTAATCTACTGATAAATCGCGCAATGTGCACCAGGAAATCATCGAGGGTTTCTCCGGTTTCTTGAACTTAAATATATTTGCCCTCCCTTTCTTTCTTTTGTTTCGATTTCGTCGATTTCGTCAATGCGGTCATTGTATCGGTACCAAGATCGATGAGGACCTGATGAAGCCTCAACTGGTTCTATTCGTCAATAACTTGCCATCGTGTGCCTTTTTTTTTGCAATTCGCTCTCTCGCATCACGATTCTCTGTAGCTGCCAGCTTGGATCATCATAACAATGGTCGAAACTGCATGGCAAACTATGCACCGCGAAATTCTCGGAATTCTTGATTGTTGTGAGAACAAGTTACGCCCGCTAACGAACGAAAAATTGTGTTGCTTTAAAAATAACATTTATAATACAGGGGAATACTTGTTTGTTCGATCTGATTCTGGAATGTTGTTTCTCGTATTGAATATTTTTTAGATGCTTTTTGTAAACATCGGTTAGTCACACGTATACATATGGCAGAACAACAAACACTTTTTCAAATAATATGCTTTACGTCAATAACATTTAAAGAATATAAGAAACGATATTTCGATTAATCGTAGTTAATATCTAATCTTATAATAAAATAAAGAGCGTGGAATTACTTGTTGCTATATAAAACATTAAAAAAAAAAACAGTAACATTTTCCATAATCATTTTTTGGATACCTCATATTTTTATAGAATTTTAATTTTATATCATCAGTAATAATTTGTGTGCCCTATTTTTTATAGTTAGTTATCATTCACTTACTCTTTCTCTCTTTTTCTTTCTCTAAATGCCCTAAACTAACCCAAATGCCAAAAAATTTATTTTTTATGTAAATAACCGCTAAATTGCGATTTAACATGTTCTTATGCTGTTTTTTGAATTTGTTATACAATTTTCAGTAATCCTGACAGACATGTAGACTCAATAAAATATTAATTCTGTCATAATTTTTTCATATTTCTTGTTCCAAGCTTGCTAGTGGATAATGACACTAAAATGTAAGGATCGATAAAGCGGTGCTGTCAGCCAGCATTATCTTGATTCTTCTTTTTTATTCCTCGACGTCTGGCATTTCCAATTGTTTCTAAATCGATGTCACCTTCTTGTAGCAGAGATAATTATATCTCACATCATAAAGCAGGAGAATAATTTATCGTCCGTTCTTCATGTTTGATTCATCTTGTCATTTTGAACAAATCAAAGTTAAAAAGCTGTCGATTTCGCTCGTTAAAGAATGAAGTATCATATAAAGTTACTGTGTTTTCCATAATTAATAAAATTAATAATTTACATAAAATATGGAAGAAAATATTTCACCCAGTATGTTTTTTTACTATTACTACTACTACTACTATAAGATGATAGAGAGCACACAAATTATTACTTGATGATACTTAATATAATTAAAAATTCATATGCCACAATGTAGTGAAAACTTGTAAAATGAATAAGGCTGAAGGTATATTAAGCTATCTAAGTCAAATTATTATCAAAACACAAAAAATTTTATATGGAATTAATTTGCTAATTATTTGCTATTTTTTGCTTTTAAAAGTAATTTTTTTGCTCCAGCTATTAAAAGTTACGAAGGGCTGGATAGCTTAATCTTAAGTAAAAAAAAACATATACATAAGTTAAAGCAAAAAGTTAATTTGCTATTTTTTTGCTCACACTTAATCTTAAGCTATCCACCCCTTCGTAACTTTTTAATAGCTGGAGCAAAAAATTACTTTTAAAAGCAAAAAATAGCAAACAATTAGCAAATTAATTCTACATATTTTTTGTGTTCTGATAATTTGGCTTTAGATAGCTTAAGCAAATTCGCGATTTCGCCACGTTCATTGACGCGCTTCTCGTTTCGAATGAATAAACTACTAGAAATTAATTTATTGCCGCAATTAACACACGCGTTTTGCGACATAGAGAAACTCTCGCTTGAAAATCGACACTCTACGTCCGGAATTAATTGGCTTTATACGTAATGCTCTGCCCAATTGGAATACTCTTAGCATAATGACAACTTTGTTATCGATTTTCCAGTTACTGAAGTCATCCATACATAATTTTTGCATTATATTATTGAACCACGGGTCTTTACGATTTAAAGATCGTATTATTTTTATAACTAATAAAAAATGTTTTATGTAATATTTTATTTTAAGAAAAAATATGATGTTGCTTTGAACAATATAATTATTTTTATACATTTTTAATTTAAAAAATTTTAATTAATAATTTTTTATTTTTAATAAAAGTATCATAAAAGTACCATATGTATACCTATAAAACGTACTAGAACTTTGTCCAGGCTATACTATTTTTTTTCCTTTTTTCGTGAACTTGTAAATGAGCGTTACTATATGGCGGACTATAATCTGTTTCGTAAATCGTGATTAATGTTAATCGTTTTTGTACAATTGCATTTTCTAATTAGACAATATGTTTGTATGCGATTTTACCGTTTTGTTAGTTGGACGTAGATAAAAGATTTCTCGATAATCTCACTAAACACTCAACAAAACTTTACGCGGATGTAATCCTGGCTTTGCGGTTTGCTGAGGCAACTCATCATTTTCATTACACCGACTTCGATTCTATATAGGATCTATTTCTTGTTGTCAATTGCTAAACGTTTCGAAGATTCTTCGCTTACATCACGCAAATCCACACACACAAAGCGTCAGTCAAAATCCTAATATATTTATATTTCTCAAATAATTATTTGTCTTTTAAATGTCTGCACGCATTTAACATGAAATAGTTTGTATATAATAATTTTCAACTTGCGATATTCAATCTAAAATGATAAGGTATCGCGTATCGGATTTTCAGTTTTGGTTTCCCCGACACGTCTATTCGCAAGGGACATTGGTGCGACAGTCAAGGAAGCGACCGAAAGAAAGATAACTCTCATAGCTGATCGCGAAACGAGAGAGGAAGCTGCAATGCGCGATGCCAGGACGTGCGGTTTAATACCATGGCACCGGTAGAATCGAGGTTCGGCTGCCGCGGAGGCGCTTGAAGGATAAAGTTCGCCCGCGGAGGCCTCCCCCTGGAAATCTTTAGGCGGTGGAAGTTTTCGGCTTACTCGCGCCATATACCGTCACCGAGACGCAGACGCCGCGATGCATCGCGCGTTGCATGCATAGCAGCGGTGCATCGCGAGTGCGCAGCTAGCGGCGAGCGATGGCGCACGGTAAACTATCGCCAAAGTGTATTTAACTCGTTGTCGAAACTTGCCGTATACGGGGACGTCGAATTCCAACTTCCCCGCGTTACTACCCGGTCGCGCGCGCGCGTTTACTGTCGAAAAATGTCTGTTTGCCAACGTCGATACCTCGCCAACCGCGGAGACCGCTGGAAATTACTTCAATTTATATTTAAATTAAATGTGGATTTATCGCGCGTCGGAGTGTGACGCGTCTATCAGTAGAACAAAAATAGCAACGTGTCGAACAAATAAACCTTCTTCTGTTTTTAGTTTAAAGCGATATTTCAATGTAATTAGTACCTACGCCGCTTTAATGAATGCTCTCCTATTTCAGCATTAGCTATTGTTCTGTTATCGGAAAAAAATGTTCAAGAATTTAATCTAATCGCGATCACATATAGTTTAATTAAAATGACGCGAGAGAGATTAAATATTAAAAGACGAAATTTGAACCAATACCTTGAGTGAAATAATATTTGTTTTTAACCACCATGTGTGTCGAAAATTATCTTAATACAAAACAGTATTATTTTAACTACATTGGTTTAGTTAAATTAACATTGTTGTAGTTAAATTAACGACGTATTAAGTAGGAATAGTGGCGATCTATAGGAATAATTAAAAATTGAGTATAAATTATACTCAATTGAATATAATTCAACACTACAAAATTTAACAGTGTATGGTTTATACGCGAGCTGGCACGAATACTGTGAAAACTCGAGAAGCTGAAATGAAGGCACGATGAGAAAGATTGAAGGGCGACCGGAGATAAGGTCAAATACGAAAAAGTACGGCGACAAAAGTTAGAAATGAAATCAACGTCGGATTCGCTGAGACTAACGACCACTATAATTAGAGAACCGCCGAATCCGCCAAAGTTCCAAACCGCATTGGTTGGCTGACTTTTCAATTTCGCGGAAGAAAGATCCGCAGTGCTCGGTGAAAGTTCGTGTTCGCTCAAATTAAATCCGGGATGTTGTTGCATTCATTTTCTGTAATGGCGGCCAAGCCATAAGCATAGTCGCTCGTTACACCGATATTCGCCGACCAAAAGAAATTGTTTTCGATAACATCCTCGATTCGTTCGGCCACGAATAACAATTTTTTCACGTACCTGTTACAGCCGTTTAACGTTGAGAGTAAATTAAAAGTTCTCTTCGATAAGCAAATGATATATAAACGCTAGAATTCATTAAGTCAGTATTAAACCAATAAACAATAAATAAATGATATTAATAACATTAAACCTAGTATACCATTAAAAGAATTGCGCTAGTAATTTTTTCGTAATAGAAATCGGAGAAGTTTATTTAAAAGTTTTTTGGAGATTAAACCGTCACCCTCAATCTTTTTAATATTAATCAATTTCCGCAGATAAATAACCAAGATTAATTAAAACTTTGGATATGAGAAACAGACAAGTTCAAGTTAATAAATTAAACATACATAACTTAGTATTCACAGAATAATGTATATATAATGTCAAACGTTTAAATATCATCATATTCAATGAAAATAGGATAATAAATAGGATTTATCGCTTTAACTTTTGACTGCAAGTAGGTACCAGTTACGCAATAAGCATCTGGTGTTTGCAGTTCTGATATAGTGGCTGTAATTATGAAAATGGAACAATATCTTTTTATTAATTATATCAGTAGAATAAAGTAATGTAATAAATTCTAACAAAAATTATAATAAACAAACTATCAAAATGTCACTCTGAGATGTTTGTCAAAACACAAGTAAACGAATACTCCGTGCATATAAAAGCAAAATATAAACGCGATACATCAAAAGTCTGATAATGACATTAAAGAGATAAATAAATAAATAAAAAAAGATAGAAAAATAGAAAACCTTATAGTACATTTTAAATACCAAACAGTACTTATATGGCTTTCAATCTCAAATCCGGATGTGAAACCATTTATTTGTTCAATAATTTGTTTTTCCACATTTGCTGTAGCTCCAGCGGATTGTTGTCGATAGCAAAAAAATGTCATTTACGATAGAATTTAATCTAGATTGTAATATCACGATTCGTCAAACAGCTGCAAGCTCATGCACGTACAGAGATAAGCGTTATAAACAGTCACATAGCGTCAAATTAAAAATCTTTTCATATTCAAATTATCAAACAAAAATCCACCGTTGACATTCAATAGCAAAACGAGAAATATATCGAAACATGAAATTTGAGTCTTTTTGACGTCATTTTGAGCGAAATTCGAAACACGCGTTAACTGAAATATACCCTTTACTTTTCCTTCATTTATTACATCGAAATATACATATCATTTTTTAGATAGATTCAGTACCCGCTGTTCCAATTATTCATGATGGGCATGTTTCGATTCTCTCAATAAATATAAAAGAGTTGTAACAGTTAATTAAAGATTTAAACGCGCGTATACAAGCGCGATCGGCATCATTATCTGTGTTGTATGCAGGATGTAGTCTATGGCCATCAAAATTTTATTTCAGCGTACATGTCGGAGGCTCGCGTTTGTTCGACGTACTGCAACAGTTGCGATATGTAATAATTATTTGCGCAACGACGTTATACGACTGCGACCGCACAAAGGACCGGCAACAAGCATCCACAGAGCGCATTCAAATTTCAACTAACGAATCGATCTACCGTTTTGTATCTCACCGCCAGTTAGCAAAGTTATATCCGCGAGCACCTAACCAATTCTGCGGATAAACGATGTGAACGAAAAGTTCTTTTAGAAATTATAGTCTTTTTAAATGCATATATATATATATATATATATATATATATATATAAAAGTTAGCGTATTATTTTATGGAAACTCATAAAGTATTAATTGAGAGTTCTGTCTTTATTTTCAATAATTCTATAGTTCTCTACAGGTTAGACAAATAGTTTTGGTCATTAAAACACAAAAAATGCTTCAGGACAAGCTGACATTGTTAAATAATATTATGATTTATAATTTGGTTTAAGCAGTAAGACATTTACTAAATTGTTAACAATAACCTCATATTCTTATTTTTAAATGTACATAAATTTAAATTAAACGTACCGCAATCTAAATGAGATATAACCATGATAAAATAGCAATTTACTGCAATGTATATAAAAGAAAGAAACAGAGAAATAAAATAGAAAAGATTTAAAAATTATTAAAAATATAATTCTAACAAATATTCAGATCTATTAGTCTTTAATTTATAAATTTCCATATCAGTGTTTCTTAATCGCTTGCAATTATAAACCCTACAATATATAATTAGTCTTGTAGTAAATGTCTGCTTCTTTAAAGAGAAAAAGAATTATTTTTCTAACAATTTTAGGGCCGCCATTTTACTCTCAGAATCATTATCTCATCCAAGATCGCGATCGAGCGAGACATTTATGAACCAAAGACTCACGAGGATATTAATCTTTGTAGAAAATGGCGCAATCAAAGGGTGAGGGCGGAATAAAATTCTTGGGGTTCGCCGATTTGTCCCTCTATCTGCGAGGTTAACGTACCGCGAAAGGCCTTTCAGATTATTACACCTTAGCGCGCGCACAGGTCGAAGGGTAAAACGGGAGTCGCGGTTTACAACAAGGGGTCAGCTCGCTCGTATGCGCAGCTCAGCGACTCCCTTCTCTAAGATACCGTGTATTATCATGCCTCCGCTCTTTATGTATACTCTGCATCCTGCACCGGAAATGCGCGCACACACGGTTACGAATACACGAACGCGCTCATACGTACGTAACTCGCATGTACGAACGTGTATGCTCCTACCATTTCGCGCTTGTTAATACGCTAGAACTAGATGATACCGCGGTTCCTAATTTACTAGCAAAACTTGATTTTCGCGGTTGGAACAATATTACTCTCTTACTTTAGATAAGTAACGGCAGCGAATTTGCGAATTCGGTCAATTCGGAGATAGGTATGCAGATCGTAAATTTAATCCAATAAATAAGAGACACAAAACTCTCGACAATGAAAATTATAGTCACCGTTTGACAGCCGGACGAGACAGTTGTCATTTGGAATCAGGACTGTTTTTTAAATGCATCATTGTCTCAATTGTAACGGCGTCCTCAATTTTATACAAAAGTTACGCTCCTCGATGTTTTTTACGATGTTTTTTTTCTCGAAGTTTATGGCTTCAATGCTTATTCTCGCGTTCTCTTAGCTAATGTGGGTAAATAACTTTACTTCTCTTTTTGCTCAAGTTATCATTGTTATTTTGATCTCTCGATTATTTTAACCATGATCATTAGACTTTACTTGGCTTTTCTTGCGGAAAATTACGCTATTTTTAGGTCACCAAATTTTGAAGTTATTCACTTAATTCTCGTCGGAGAACATGAGATCATTTTGATTTAATTGTTACCGTATCGTTGAAGATGGCTCAAAGCGGAGCCGAGACGTCTAATTTATTCTAAATTATGTTCTATTAGTTTTTAAATATCAATATAATGTTAAATTATGCACCATCAACCGCGTTGAACTCTCAAAGCCTCTTTTTATTTGTCACTTATTAATTAAATTTAATCACTGCAAAGACAAATAATGAGCAATTGATTCTAAAAAGTATATATTTTCACGCTGCAACAATTGCTCTTTTTTATTTTTATACTTCAAATCCATAGTTTAAATGTTCCATAAAATAAAAATAAATAGTTATAATTACGACCTGCCTTAGGCGCTATACCTATATTGAAGTGTAGAAACGAGAATAGTCTTTAAAACAAGAAAGTTTTCAAAACTTTGTACTTTATGTTACTATCACGGTTACTATATAACACTAATACTATTAGACATAAATTGCTTCTATTTTTTACGTTTTTTGTTAAACATAATTTTAGTATAAAGCATATATGAACAGTTTAATTTTTCGCTGTATGTTGTACGCAAAACCACATCTTTATAATTCGCACTTATATTTTTTATATAAATATTAATAATGCAAAAAATAATATGTTTTAGTTAGATTAAATATAAAGCATAATGTGTAAAGATGTGATAATCTTCTTAGAAAATTTACTAGTCTTTATTTCGCAATTTATTGACTTCGTACAAGAAGCGGAAGCAAGCTAAAGTTTGAAAATGTACGTTTCTATCCCGGAGGCTGTCTAGGAGCGTTACCTTCGGTTAATCCGGCAAACGAAACGACTGGTCAAGGTAGTACATTAAGAATCCTTATGCTCGATTTCACGCGTAACGAATGAAATCGGAGTGGATAAAGTCGGCGAGGGAGAATAGAATTTATTCGCGAAAGAATTTATTTGTTGTTAGCAGCACTATACGCATTAATCACGGACTTTCACAATCAATAAGAAAAAGCAAAAATAAGAAATAAGAACATCAAGCTGAAAAATGTATATCACCAATATAAAAATAACGCAATATGAACAATGAAACAAAAATGCATTTAAATCATGCGAGTCATACAGCTTAATCGAACTACGTGTGTTTTGTGACAAAAGGATATATATATAACAATTATTACGTTTATAAATATCAAATCTATAAGATTTATTAATAAAAGCTGCGAAATTCATAGAAATATGTGAACAAGAATATCTTTTCTGTTCAAAATATTGAGACGAGAGAGACAGAGAGAAAAAACAAAGAAAGAATACAAATATATGCATGTATAAATATATAATCATCCATTATAAATTATAATGTGAATTATCCGTATAAGCAAGATGACTCGCTACTTTAAAAAATTGTAAAAGACAGTCACAGAACGGATACTCGCGTCGCTGGATCGCGGCTGTAAGCATTGTACGTTAGATCGACTTGTAATAAGTTGTAACCCCATTCTCAACACGAAAGAATCTCTCTGCTCCAGTAGAATCAAGTTGCGGCGGTTCACGGTGCAGGGAGAAAGGGAAGGGAAAAAAGGAGACGCGACATTTTTATCGCCCCGACATATAAAATGGCTCACGATCAATTGCACCCGACGATATTGAGAGGGCAAAGGAGGAATGCGGTATATATGAGTGGTGCAAGGCGAACAAGGAAAAGCGATGCTCATCGAACCTTAAAATACGCCCTTATCATATTGCCCCGTCCTGTACTAATGCCTCATCCCCCCAATTGTTGTCTCCTTGTTTTCCCCCTTGTCTTCGACTTACAATCCTCCCCATTCACCTAATACCCACGAATCTATCACGCGGCGGTTCTACATGCAGAAACGAGACAAAAGAATGAAATTCCAACGCCGCGCCGGCGGTCGTACCATCCCGCGATTTTCCTCTTTTCGCGAAACGTACAATGCCAAGAGCCGAGTGCTGTTCCTGAAATATTTCCAGTGTTACCGGAGGTGGGGGGTTGTAGGGTGGCTGACAGTGGTGGTAGCGCGCATGCTGGCTCTCGGGGTTGGGTAGAGAGAGAGAGAGAGAAAGAGGGACTGAAGAGAGGGAAAGAGGAGGGAGGGGGGAGGAGAGAGAGAGAGAGAGAGAGAGGGAGAGAGATGAGGAACGGAAGCCCCAGAGAACTCTAACAAATTGTCATTTGCAGTGCAATACTCGTTCCGTCCGCACAATAATCCAGTGCGACGCTGGCTGGCATCGCGGGCGTCGAGAGAAAATCCTTATATAGAACGGAAAATGCTGGGTCCCGACTAAATTAGACGCCCGTGAGATTCGGTTTCAGCAAAAGTCAGGCGTATGTCCTCACGGGGATGAACATCTTCGGCTTGGATCTCGTTAAACAATAATTTTAAATCAACGATCGCGTTGTTATATTTCTTCTCCGCTTTTTGTATATATGTATTCGACAATCTAATTTCTGATTAATAATATTGTATTCTCTACAGTTAGCACGTGTAAATTTTTTTTTCCCAATTTTCTTTTTACACTGAGACATTGTTTCTTTTGACATTTATACATTTAATTGGTTAATTAAACCCTTCTACCGTCGAACCGAACAATAAACCTTCTTCTCTTCCCGCACCGTCCCCTCCACTTCGTAATAGTTCTTTCGATTCTTTGGAATGTTCGCAGGAAGGAAGCCGGGCTTGAAATCTTTTTGAGACCGAATGATTGCGCCCGAAAGGAATCCAATAAACGCACTCTATTGTTGCTGGGAACCGCGGCTAATTGCGAGGTTGGGCTTAAGACGAAGTAATATTTTTGAGAGCGAAGAATCCTCGGTGAAATATCGATGCGTCTCTATCGGAATTTTTCTTTGGTTTACAACAATTAGATTCATTCTTCTTGCATATAAGTCCGCATTTTACAGATAAAATATCTAAATTCAACGGGATAGTTCGTAAACTCAACAATAAAATGTTGGAACGCGCGTAATCAATGGGTTGCGCTATATTGAAAAGAGAAGTTAAATAATAAAAACTGTTAAAAGTTGCAATTGCAAAATAATTTTATTTTAAAATGTAATGGTTTCCGCACACAGAGTGTTGAATACGAAACAAATTGGACGAACACGAAATAAAGATAAATACCATAAGTATATCCCATTTATGGAAAAAACATAAAAATACAAGATACATATGGATTAATTGTGTTACAAATCATTCATTGAAAATAATTTCAATAAACAATTTTATAACGAGACGATGGTTCTCGTCCTTTATGTGTTTGCAATATATTTTTTATTACAAGAAAAAAGATACCTTCCTCATTATTTATCGAAATATTATTGAAATATTATTATTTTTAATAGAAAATTTTAACAAAGTAACCATGTTCTTTTCTTAAGAATTTTGTTATCATTATAAGAGAATTTTCTTCTTAAAAAATTAAAATGTTATTGTTATATGTATATAATATGAAACATTAAACTATTATTTTTCAGTAAATAATTAAAAAAGAAGAATGATTACGTGTGTGTTAGCTTTGTGCCAACACTTTTTGTTATAGCAAGAAAATTCTAACTGGCAAGAAGATCGGGAGAATTCAATTACAAAACCGAAATGATAACTTGTCAGACATATTGGGTCGCATCTGACCTGTTTCTGCCATTTGCGAACTATGGCAAGTATGTCCGGCGTCCAAGGGTTAATGTATATAGAAGTCGAACTCGAAAAAAGGGGCCGTAAATTGCACTAAACGACATTGTCCGCATTCCGAAATACTCGGATCCAAAATTATTCGTTATGCGGTATAATCGGAAAGATATAATCAATTATTTATATGCGTATTTTTATATTTTGTTATCGCATAAAGATGCAAAATAACTTCTTGAAACTTACGCAACCAGTAACTGCAAAAATTGTAATAGAATAATGAATATATAAGCAGGTCTCTCTGTATAATATAAAAAATATGCACGTATCATATGATCATTAATTTTAATATTTTATATTGATATTTACTTGTATATTTCTATACTAAAATTTCGCTATAAAAAAGTCGACTTGATATTCAAGTCATTAGTACCTGTCATTAACGGTTAATGAGGCAGAAAGTTTTAATTGTCAATCATCAACAATTTCACCTCGTATCATTTTGACGTTGGCTTTGACGTTGGCATTTGTACCATTAATGAAAATCAATTTTGCGCGAAACACCGCGAATATTATTGCGTCATAAAATAATACTCGCTGTAATTCTGGATAAATCCCAATTCCATTTCCGACAGTACTTATCCTATCCCGCGCTACGCTCCAAAATTAATCTCTTCTAATAAAGAAACGGAGGTAACTTCAAATTTTACCTTTGGAAATGCGCGGAAAACCGGTTCGTTATTGTATCGCAATCCGTGTCGTGGTATCGCATCGCGCATCGCATATCATATTTAAAAAACAAAATGAAAAGTTTCGTCATCTCCACGCGATGTTTAAAATTTTTCGGTGTTTAAAATCTTTTTAACTATTGCATCAAGAGATATTCCTTCACCTTTAAAGCCATCTTATTGTTGCTGCAAGCCTTTGATAATTGCGAGAGAGAGAGAAAGAGGAAAGGAAAAGGAGAGAGGGAGAGAACTGGTCTTTAAAATCGATCGAATTTCAGTAGACCGCGAAACGAATGCCATAGTGACTGTAACAAGGAGATATACGAAAGATCAAAGGAAGTAGAATGCGAATGCACCTGCAATCACTTGACAAGACTCTCTTTTGTGCGACGCATCTTCGAAGAGGGAAGACCCTTTTGTGGGAATCCGGGTAAGTCGTATTTAACGATATTTCTACCATTGCAATACGCTCAGAAAATCTTCAAACGAATATACTTATGACAGTTCTAAAATAGATAAATCATTCGTTGATTTATCATGGCGCTGATAAACAAGTTGGATTCATATATTCTCCGTTAAATAATATACTAACAAAGAAATGCCTGCATTTGCTACAGTATGTAATAATAATGTATCAAAACAATTCAAGTATTGAAAAAATCAAAACATAAAAGAGTTCAAAGATCCAATTAAATTCAGGTATTAGTACGAATAATTATATAAATCCTATAATAATTTTATTCGCATTATCGTCTGCCTTTAAATTCGTTTGTTTTTAAATTTTGTTATTTATTTAAAATACGGGATATATTTTTAAAAATAACAAAATAATAATATATACACCGAGAGAGATGGAATTTCCAATTTAGAATGGAACTTTTGTATATTAAATGTTATTGTTTCGTCCATCAATATTTAATAAAAATTTAATATATTTAATATTATAGAAAAAAAAATACAGTACGGCATTTGGAATGTTCAATATATCAAATTTAAATGCGTTTTAAAGCTTTATAATATAAATAATTATTAATTATTTGGTTTGCACAGTTATGCGATTATACGATTGACGACATCGCATTACTCAGCTTATATACTCTCAGAGACAAGCACCTCGAGTTTATGACGTTCCCTTTGTGAAATGTTAAGCAATCTCGCGCGCGAGCTCGGATTCGCTTATGCGGAAAATTAGTGGCACTAAAAAGCTGCGACATCGAATGAAGATCCCATTACAACTCGCGAGAGGGAGAACCGTCGGTGAATGTATATGTGTGACGCGAAATAATTTCCTCCCAGAATAGCCTGAAGTGCACATCTATATACAAAAAGAAAAAGGCTCTTTCGATGCGGCTCGGCATACCGCCGAGATAGGAATTCGATAAACGCGGCGTATTGTTATTACAAATGTTGGCTAATTGTAATTGAGAGGACGTACACGACCCGCGAATTGAAATCTTTATGATCGATCGGAATGCGCGCGACGACAGCGGGCTTCAACGGTGATATATATGCGCGATGCAATGCTCGTTTTGTAGTAAAACTGCAACGCGAAATAATTGATCGGCGGCGCCGCCACCGCCGCCGCGCATTCGCGGTAATTAAAAACATTTTATTTGCATTCTAAATGTTACTTTTGGTTTTATTTTGTGGACTGCATGTTGCGCGACGGCGGCAGCGACGGCGCGGCGCCAAAATTCCCGTCGCTCGGTCGTGCGATTCGCGTAACCATTCAATTCTTTCTCGCTGTAAAAGCTAAATAAAACCCGACGTTTTAAAGACTTCAATGGCATTTTCGAAATTCCGAAATGCTCCTGACTGTTTTTAAATGAAAATTATTGCGCTTGTGAATTATTCAGCTCTTCGCAGTTGCGCGCGCATCGTGAATTTTAGCCACTATTTTGCGAAACGTTAGATGTTATAGGTATATCTCACATGTTTCAGATTCTTCCTCCTCTGCAGAGAAATAAACTAAAAGTCTTTAAATGCACGTATTAATTTTTACGTAAAAGTGATATGAAAATGTGTACGCGGCGTATGTTGTTATTGCATAAATTAAGTTGCATCGCATTATTATCATTTCATTTGACAATTGCTGCATGGAGAAACTCATTAACCTGTTCAATGATTACTCACGAATACATCAATTGGACAAATAATTGGAGAATTTATAGTCGAACGAGATTTATCATGAGATATTACGAAAATTGAAATACCATAATTAGTCGTCACGCGACACCATTATTAAACTATGTAATGTGATCAAACCGATTTAAGCGTGTATTTTCGGATTATAATGGTATGTTGGGATTATTATCGCTCCTGGGTCTAAATTTTCTACTAGATCCAGTATGTCTACAAATAAGGCTGTATTGATTCTCTAATCAATATATATATATATATAAGTATAAAAATAAGCAGACGTGTCTTTAAAAAAGATTACATTTTTCTTTGTTGTAATAAAATTAAAAACAAATTTTCGTAATTTAGAAGCTATTCAGTTATAAAAATATTCATCAAAATATCAATTTCAATGCAAGTTCAAAAAATCCATATTCTTAAATCGATATTCTTAAAATATACCGCTGGTTTACAAGTTTTTAAGCAGTGGTATATAAACACAGTTAAATACCAAAATATTTCAACTATATTCTTTTATTCGTATAACTTATAGATATATGATGAAGGTAGGTATGATTTACGATGTTGTTTTACAAAGAATAAAAAATCAGACGATTCGCGCAATCGAGGCGTTGCGTTGTCGGGTAACATGTTAGTCGGATCGATCGGAAATGTCTTTCTATCAGGCACCGGTTGGCAAGTAGTCAAGGGAAACGGTTTACGGGTTATAAAACTACGCCTTGTATAAACTGCAACCGTGATTGGTCGTCTCGCTTTTGTGATATACAGTCTACGACATTAACCACTCAAATGATACCCTGAAACTAGGCGCATAGAGCTATATTCTCGTTTACACCGCAAGTTCGTCCTATAACTTATCTCGTATCATCTTTTTTACTGACTTCCCGATACGACCTCCCAAAATTTTATAAAAAATTCAATGACAATTTTGCTTTACTTACGACTGAATACGGTTTGTATTCAAAAACAGAATTTCTATATTTTATAATATCACAAACAGAATTTGTAATTTAAATATTAGTAGCAAGATGGCTGCGGTCCATAGAGCGCTGAAAGCATCCCTCTATCTTCGTTTGATATTCGATGTACAACGAAGACAGAATGATGCTTACAATGCTGTGAGCGTGAATCGGACCGCAGCCTATATGTGTAATCTTTGAAATAGAAAATTGTATATACGACACGTAATAATTTTTTTCCAATATCTCCGTTAAAAAACGCAATTTTAAATCGATAAAAAATTTATACATGAAAGGTAGCTCGCTTAGGATACAAAATATTATAAAGCGGAACTATAAAAAGTTTAGATCTCATTGTTCAGATCTGTCTGGTATGCAGATCGATTTACGGCGAAATGTAGCATGTAGCTGGAAATAAAAATTGGCCGTATGAACCGCGATAATAATACATGCTGGAAAAAATAATCTACTACTTAATTCGCCCTTTTCTTTGAAATTTAACACAACACTCGACGCTCACACTCGGTATGTACACCTAGTGCGAACGGCAAAAAGCTCGTTCTGTCGCGAAAGCTTCCGCGCGTAAACAAACGTTAGCCGCATCGAGTTGATGCTTCTATCCCAACTTTCCTCTCGGCTCTTTTTACCGACGTGTTGGCACCCCGTATACCTCCATTTTCTCGCGACTTTTCATCGTTCCCAACGGTCTCATCGGCGCGAATCAACGAACCGTGTACCAGCACGATTTTACTTATGTTACGTTGTGCAAATCAAGTGGTTTGCAAATGATTGATAGCCGCGTATAATCGCTATCTTTGACGCACGCACAAATTTCTTGTTATTCAAACGACCTAGTTTTCTCCTCTTTCAGTGGAAAACGATCTCGACTGTTCCTCCCTGATTTTTATGAACTTCATACATGTCAGCTCAAAATAGGAGAAAAATACACTTTTTTTTAAACGTTTTAACTTGGAATATTTGATTTCTTCTGATCAAATATCATCAAACCATGTAAAGTAAAAATGCTTCACAAATTTTTGGGGGGATAGAAGCATCAACTCGATGCGGCTAACGGTTGTTTACGCGCGGATCGAAGCTTTCCATTAAAATAATATTGAAAGTATCTTGTAATTATACATGAAGCGATTTTAACGTTGTAAAACATTTATTCCACAAATTTTGATAATTTCGAAATAGCGTTTTACTCACTAAATCTGCAAATGAGCATATAGTATAAAACGTATCTTTTATATATATGTTTTCGCTTATCCTGTAATATATTTGAGCTTATAAGAAGATTAAAAGAGGAATGAGTTTTTTACAGTTTCTTTTTCCTTATTATGTTCTTTTCTCATTTTTATATAAACGTAACATATTCATTGAAATATTTCAATTAGTAATCAACGAATACTTACGATATACTTTGTGTATATGCAAAACTTTAATATGACAATAAATTATGTCAAAATGCGTATTCTTCGCTCTACAAAAAAATAAATTTGCGCGCACTAATGGAAAATATGTTATGCAGTATATAATGCCAAATTGCGCGGTTGCCAAACAAACAAAGTTGCATTCAAACAACGAGTTTTTGCCGACGTGAAACGCGACATGTATTTTACTTCCGCAAGCTGACCTACTAATCTAAGAATTAATTAAATCTGCTGTGCCGGCAAGATTTCATTTCGTGTCTGTAATTCTTCGTGTACATTGCGCGAATAATTCACCTCACACATGATTATTTGGCAAAGATACGAAAATTGTATATGAAACGTTGCAGAATTTTAGAACTTTATTATCTCAGTTTGTTATTCGAAAAATCTTATTGCAATATTAAAAAAATATATTATTTACACTTACCTTTATACGTTTGATATAAATTGTATATATATATTCTTATGTATATAAATAAATATATATATATATATTTAAACAAAATCTTGTAAAGTTTATTTTATAGATACTAAAAAAATAAAGCTTTATAAATATTCGAATTCAAATCAATTTGCTGTTTTTATGTTACGATTGTTACGTAGCTTCTTGATTTCTAAACCTTTTAGATCTGCCGACATTATTTATAGATAGTATTGTGAATTTGGAATTCTAAATCTTCGAAAATGTCCATTTACTTTAAAATTCGTCGCTTTTAAATCCTCAATATTTTAAATTTCTAAAAATCTTAGAGTTTCTTTATATGTTCCACTTCTACTTACTCATTTATCTCTCATTGGGAATCCTTTACTTAAATCCTATTCGAAATAATCTGTTCATACTACCACTGGGCTACCGGTTCATGAAATATGTATTAAAAGTGCCGTGATGCCGGTATACAAATTAACTCAGCTGCCTCAATTTAAAAAGAAAAACGCGGGGACGACGTATCTCATTTGGTTGACGCGTCCTCGCATTCCCCACGGAAACGCCTCGCTCGAAAACTTTCCCGAAGAATCCGACGTAGCGACGTCTAATGCATCTTGACGCGCGTTTCACGAGGAAAATGCGGAAAAACTGGTGCAAGCACTGAATGTCGACAAATTCAACCTTCAGGCGGTGAGATCGTGACAAAAAGTCAGATTGGCAAATAACAATATTCTCATCGAGATTACACAAGAATCAATTTTTCAAGTTTCTTTTGTCATATCTTTTTTCAAGTTGTGAATTGTTAATATCATGCAGTTAAAACAATGGAAAAAATGTCCGAGAATATCCTATAATTTATTAAAATATAAATTTCAGATTTTTAAACTTTAATTGGATATAAGTATCTCTGGAATATTTAATTTTTTAAAATAAATAAATATTGTAAGTAAAGTTAAAATGCTTTAATATTTTAAAACTCGAAAGAGTGATATTAAAATTGTTAAAATTTTATTGTATAAAAGATTATTAACGTTATATATTAATATAGTTGATGAATTTTATGTGCATTAAAATGATTTTAAACTTAAAAAACATAAAAATGTTTTGAGGAAAGTTTAAAAATATTCACAAATCATAGACGCACTATCACGCGAGATCACAATTAAATGCAATCAATATTTCACAGCATTTCAATCATTCAATTTAGAATATTTAGATTGATATCACACAGTTTTCGAGGGCTATATATTTATAGCGATGGGTTTCAAATTTCACCGATTAAGTACCTATACCCTTTTTATCAACCTTTACCTAAACGTGTATAAACTTTTGTCCCATAATTAAAAGATTACCATAAAAAATGAAAGCTGCTTTGCTGCCAATGTATTCGGCAGTCAAGTAATTTACGAACCAGAATGCTCCAAACATGAGGTAATACGCGTACGTAACAAAAGAGGAAACTTTGATAAAATGCGAAAAGAAAGACTTCGGGCAGTTTTAGAAACGTATGAATAAATCATTTCCGAGTTGCGACGAGAGCTACAGCATGATACGTTGTGATCTTTCTTGCGAGTTCTTGTAAAAATCGGAATTATATAAAGCGATCGACATAAAGGTTAGAATTTACTAATTTCGATGCCTTTCAATATATTAATAATAAATATATTATAAAATTAATAAAATGTCTAATTTCAGATTTATAAAAGTCTTTATAAAAATCATATTTCTTATCATCTCCCAAAAAAAAACAGACTTTTTGCGTTTTTCATTTCATTAATCCACCAAAAAAGGGCAACCTCTATATTAACTTTTCGCAATAAGAATCAATAAGTCACATTTGCCAGTCACATTTTACTTTGTTCTTCGCGATTTTAATCAATTATCGAAATGTTTGGAGCCAAGTGGCTTACTCGTTTAATTAACTGTCGGACTAAACCCTCACGACGTTCTCTGTACTTTACGCTTCGAGTAGCCGTAATTACTTCCGTTTCGCGCTCAACATTAAATAAAACATACTTGCCGTCGTTTAATAGCACAACCAAGTACGAGTAAAATTATACTTGACTACACATTGATTTCGCGTAGGTTATTTTCTTGTTGTTGCTATTTTTGTTGTTGTTGCGAGGACTACTACTACGAGTCTCTGATAGAGATTCCCGATCGGATGGTAAATATTTAAACGCGAAACGAATCTGACTGCGTCCAAGTCGTTTGCTGACGTTGCAATCACGTTGAGCTTTAAATGCGAGGTCGTCTGAGAAATTAACTTGCGGTGATTTGTAGCAATTCAACTGTAGAATCAGCATCAATTCGTAAAATTATTACTGTGAGAAATTAGTACATAAAATATTGAATATGCAGTAATTGTAAGTAGCAATATTGCGAAATTAATATCGTGAAGTCTCTTTGCAGTGATATATATATATTTCTCAAGTTAAGAGTATGTTTAAATTTGGAGTATCATTGTAATAAAGTTTTACAAATAAAACTTAGGAATTATTATTACTATTACAAATCCTATAAGATATCTGATTCCGTAGAATGCATATTCGCATCGTTTGTGTCAACTTTTAGTTGAGACAGCAATCAAGAAAAAATTAATTATAAATAATTACTTTTTTCTCTATTACATTAAAGATACAATCTATCTATATATGATAAGTCTAATCTATCAATCTATAATAATCCCAGTTTCGACAGTGATTTATTAACAAGAAATACGGAGCTACGTCTCGAGAAGTGACGATGTAATTTCACTGGAGGAGAGGGACAGAGCAGTCCGTCGCGCATTTTCTTTTCGCATGCAGCGTGGCGCCCGGCCTTGATGGTCCACGAAATAACGGCGACATGGCGATCTCGTTAAAGCCGCGGTGTGTAAAATGGGTTAAAAAACCCCTCATTTTCACGCCCGAGGGACGAAATTACGCGGCCGGAATACCCGGTGGCTTTTGTCACCGGGTGATTCAATTGCCACGTTACCAACAAAAGTATACGTCGCTTTGTCCACGTATACACAAAGCAACGTTGCCCCGTGAAAATTGGAATAATGTCCGACTCGCAAAGAACCCGGGCACGTGCCTTCTTACTCATCCATGTAAAGAAAGTAGGAATTATTATAAAATATGTATGTAAATACTTTTTAATAATCCCCTCTCGGGGGATTCCCTTAACATTTCTAAGTTTCATTTTGTTTCAATTTTCACGGTCGTATAGAGTGAAACCCATTAACGAAAAAAATGATATAAGGTTTCGTTGCTGAACGCGTTATTATATCTTATTTATTTGTAATAAGGAAAATTTTTTAAGTTTATATCAATTACATTTAAATATTTCACTGTCTGATCGAAAATCTTGATCAAAGATTCTCATAATAATCCTTGCAACAACGACAGCAAGAAAATAACCTAGTTGAAATCAGAATGCAATCAAGCAATTTTAATCATACTTGGACGCACGCCGCACGGCTAAATAACGTCAAATGTATTTAAAATTTTTTTTTCAAATTTTAGAATTATTAAACTTGACATAAATTACTTCATTTGTATGACTGCAGTTATTCAGTATACTTAATTAAATATATAGATTTATGTATCTTAACTATTTATCGTCAAAAATAAAAAAATGTGAATAATGTAGTATCATTTAAAATATTTAAAATGTATCTCGTCATTTTAAATTGCGAATTAGTCTAATACTATCAAGAGAGTAGTAATACAAGTGTCGGAAACGATAGATAGATTAAGTTCTATAATACTGTTTTCAAACTGCGCGTAACAACCAGTGGAGTAATAATTCTCCATCGCAGTACTATCTATTAACAAGACTGATAGATTTGCTCAATACACACGACACACAGCGAGACACTCGATTGTGTTAAAACGATCACGTATTCAGCGATCGATATTTACTCCTTTAAAGTACGATGTAGTAAACTTGTATAAATTCTATCTCGATACATACGCGAGTTACGCAATAGTACATTACGAAATTTTATCTTGCACGCAGTTATATATCGATTCACCGTGCGTATCTATATATAGGTTTTTACAAACATACTAATATATATTATATTAGGATTATTATGATTGCTGTGACGTTTGGTAAATGCTGTAATACTCCATAGATCTCACAAAAAGTGTCAATCAATAAAAATGTATGAAACATAGAAACAGTATTCTCCATTATTTAACTCTTCGGAAATGCGTATAACCATACCACAAAATCAATCTCGTGTCTGGCTGCGTCGATATAATGTAACAACCGATCGTATTCATATTACCGATATATATTGGAAAAAAGTGTGTTTCGTGAATGCACGATATTCGTCTGTTTTCCAAACTGTACCCCAAGCTTTTACCGAAAATTGTATTCTGTCGCGGATATGTTCGAGTTAACGCACCATATATATTAATGGAAAGTCGTGTTTTCTGCTTTCCTCAAGAATAATCGATCAAAGAACATATTGGATATTTATTGGTCTCGGAAATGTTGGAACAATCAAGACAAAATTCGAAATAAAGTCTATCAGTCTATCAGCCGATGACTCTGCTTTTAGTGGAACTAGTTCAGTTTTATTTAACAATTGCATAAAGTACTGATATCACAATATCAATTGAGTGCATTTGTTTTTACGTTAAGCGTATTTGTTTGTATTGTTGTTGTTAATTAATTATTCGTATTTTTGTTTATCTAATGTTAATGTACATTAATATAAAATGAATCTACGTTGTTCAATTAACACTCCACTTTCCAGAAAATAAACATATCATAAATGTCAATCGAGATGTTTAATTATATTACATTTTTTAATTTCATCATTGCTGATACACGTTGCATGATACAATTTGTATATATATTGAATGTATACAAATCTCTTTAAATATTCAATTATATTCTGTATTGAAATTTAATTGTAATTCTGTTTTTTCTCTTAGTCCAATGTATAATATTTCGGTTTTTTGACAAGAAATGTTTTTCCAACTTTAACGACCATTAAATATCCTTCGTTCCATACTCAATTAGCTATAGATTATTTAAACTGGCACTCACCGATTTCCTGATTGGTTATCCTGGCATGGCAGCTGCTGCAAGCGTAGAGTAGAAGCGTGAGAAGTGACGCGAGAGATCCAAGGGGGGTGGCCATCTCATCTCGAAGCATCTCGACGCCCCGACGTCACGTCACGTCACGTCACGTCACGTCACGTCGCGTCGCGTCAACTCGTGTCAGCGACACACTTGCCCCGCTCTTCGCTTCCTTTTTACAACACCCGTCGTCTTCTGCCCCCCTCGACGAGAATCGCGAACCAGGACCCAGGCACTCTTGGAAGCACTTTCCGCGACTCAAATTCTCATCGTCGAACTTTCCCTCCACAAATTCTTCTTATTCGCCAGCTGATTTTTCTTCGTCAAACCTTCGAACACACAACCATTAATATATTGAAATCGTCAATAAATCACCGTGAATCGTGATTTCATGCGCCAACATTCTTCTTTCTTTATTCTTTACTTCAAGGCCATACTCTACTGCCTACCCTTTTGTAAAAAAAATTGAAACAGAGAATATATATGGAATAACCCTTAACAAACTGAATTTTTATTTCAAGTAGGAATGATAAAAAAAGCATTATGCATGGAAAACTGTTATGGATCCAACAGTTTTAGAATGGCAAATAAATTTATATTATATATGTTTATACAATAATACAACGTTGGCGAATGTAATATAAAAAATAAATCACGTATATCTTCCCTTGGAGATTTGTTCAGAAACGTCAGTAAAGTAATCTGTTCTTATCACATATTCTGCTTCTCTATTTATAATACGTTGAGCGAACAAATAAAGGTTAAATAGAAACAACAAATCGTTAACTTGGGGGTAATCCAGACTTTGGATAATCCAGACTGGTGCAATCTGGCTTTAAGCGTATCTCAAACCGGAATTAGATTGATCCCGAGATGCATTGCTTTGGTTTAGCGTAAAACAAATAAATAAAATTTTTTAATTTAGAGGAAAGATCAATTTTCTTAGATTCGTGTATCGAAATAGAAAATAAAGCAACCTTTGCAGAAATTAAGTTCTTTTTAGTTTTGCAAAATATAAATATTGCACTTTCTGTATGAGGCCAAAATGATTTTGTTTGCGAAAGACAATTATCGTTTTAATCTAGAATTTGCTCGCGAGCAAAGCGTAACGCTTGACACCGCGATTTCGGAAAATTGCGACCCTTGCAAATGTAACGTGCGAGCTCGCGTTACCCATTTCGCGTAAACGCCCTTATGGCTCTCTCTCTCTCTCTCTCTCTCTCTCTCTCTCTCAAATTCTATTCTGCTGATTTTCCTTTCTCACCTGTAACGAAATGCACGCAATTCCAATGGCAGTTGCTCCTGCCGCTCAAACTCTCTCGATAGCTGACAGTGGTACATTCAGCGTAATCACGCTACTGTTTCTCCTTCCCTCTTTCCCTTTTTTTTCAAAAAAATACTTGCGCATCCGCAGAAAATGTTGACTCTGCTTCCACCGTTTTCGCGAAATATTTTTTTGCATCCGTTCCCACAGGAACAGAAGAGAGGGGAAAAGGGAGCGAGAGAGAGCGAGGTGGGAAAATATTTCATCCGGCGATTGCAATTGCTTCCGCCGCAGATAATTCGACCGACAAAAATCCGGGAAGAAAAAAAAACATGCACAGTCCTAGCGCACGCTTGTATCCACCGCGTGATGACAAGAACGTGTTTCTTGTTTTCGAGTTTTTGATGCACCACGCGCGCGACAGGCCTCGTCGATTGTGACACACAGCGCACCGAGGCGCGGCGCTTAAATATCGCGATTGTCGTTTAATCGAGTTACGTACGTGCCCCAGTTATTATTTTATTTACCGATCGGTCGCGCAACAAGTTTATTTCCGGATACTTGCCGTAGCTGCCGCTGTTATCACCCTCTGTTGTTATATCGTGACTCGTGCGTTCATATCGTGATATATCGCGCCGCGGCGTCGATTCCATTAATTTCGATATAAGAATGCGCTCTTCGATCGACATTCTTTTAAAAAAAAGTACTGTATTTAGAAAAAGTAATGTATCTACAGCGTAATACGTATATACTTTTTACTTTGTTTTTCTTAGAAAGGAAAATAACGTTTCTTGTTCGAAACAAAAGACATTTTTATAGGAAAAAAAGTTAATTTGGATAACGACTTCCTCTCATATATTATTTCTGGTTACGAAGATAGTATTACGAAAATCGCTAGAAGAAGGAATCCTAACGCATTAAAACTTGCAAGTCTCAATGGTATTCACAAAGGACTATCTTAAAAAGTAGTATAAGTTTTTCAATACCAATTGAATTAAATTATCAGGGGACACATTTCGCAGCATGGTCTACTATTATCTACAGTACGGTTACTTGAGAAATTACAAATATATATACTTATAAAAAATGTAAAACTGCGCATAAACGAAAGACTGTTTTTAAATTGACGCACTTTGCGTCAATTAAAATATATCTATCAAAACCGTAATTGTACTTTTACAGTTGTAAAACATGTTAAGTTAACAAGTTCACGAATACGAAAGAAATACAAACCGAGAATAAGAAAATAATGTCGAAAAAAAATTACTCGTTTCCTGACAAAGAGCAAATACTTAACGGATTGTTATACACTTTGCAATGTAAACTACTAAATAAAAATTGGAAAATCAGATGGAAAAATAGATACATTAGATATATGAATGATCCAGTTGTAATGTTTTTCAAATATGCAATGTTATCGGACTGTCATTTACTTGAAACAAAAGTCCGGTGCAAAAGCAGAAGTAATATTTTATAATAATTATAAGCACACAATTCTATTTAAAATGCCACGTATACAATTAGCAAGAGGTATTTATAAATACTTTAAATCAAATGGCTTAATTCGATATCGCTCGATAAACAAACTGCGCCTTTAATTACTTTTCGCGGGTGAGACTTGGAAAAATATAAATAATTAATTTCTCCCATCGCCTCTCTCCGCTCAAGTATCTAACGAAGCAAAAAATAGCATCAATTTTCAGAATGGATGAGTAAACAAACGAGCGAGCGAGCGAACGAGCAAGCGAGAAGAGCGCAAGAGCGCATATATCGAAGGATGTGCTGTGCATCGTCCGAGAAATTGCAATGTAAAATTGTAAAATTGCAAGCGAGCAGTATCGGGCCGTTTAATTCGAGACTAATTAACGGTTCAATCACGTCCCACGCGCAGATATCGCGAGGGACCTGGTAAATTACGATTCATTATTCCACATCGTACATAGTCTATGTAAAAGAAGTGCCCGGACAGTTCCATTCGGGAGTTAAACCGCTAACTGAAAATTTGTGCACACTAATTCCGCAATATCCGAACATTTCCACTAGTAGAGACGATGGACCAAAATATAATCCTATTTTATCTTCAGTATTATATGAAATTCCAATATAGTAAATGTATGTAACGATACATTAATTTTTAAAAAATGTAATCTAGCTCGCTCAGATAAAATAAAGATGATAGACATAAGAATCTATATAAATCTATATGAAAATTTTATCTTAACTGAAAGTTGTAAAACATAATAAAGTAAAAGTATTATTGTGTAGTTTTACAGGTATATCTTTAAAAATAATAAGCTCTATATAAAACAATAAATATTTTTAAAAATTATAATTGACTGATATTTTTACATGTGTAGCGACACTGTAGAAATTCAAATTTGGAACATTTTAAAGTTCGAATAATCATAATCGACAAATCGACAAAAGCATGAAGGTATTGTAATATTCGATAATCTATCAAAAAAATTATTAAAAAAGAATTTTTTAAATTCTTTACTGTGTGTTGTATACAGGCAATTTAGCTTATTCGATGCCTTAATTTATGTTGGGAAACAAACGAAACTGGAAACTAACAAAATTTAAACACTAACAGTATCTCGCTAAAAAGTTCAAGATATTTGTATATGAATAAAAAAACAAGTTTAAAAATGCTACTCACACAATGGTTTAGTAGTCGAACAAAAATATAGGTCTTGTAATATCTCTACCACAAATGAAAACATTTCGTGTCATAATAATAGAACAATACTCCATTATTACGATATGAAATGTTTCCAGTTACATTTCTCTTAATTTATATTTATTTCCATCAACTTTTTCTATATTTATAACATACCATCGTATACATATATTGTGTGTGTATGTGTGTATATCATATATATACAAATATATGTATATATACTTATTTAAACTTTTAATTTTACATATCAAGATATTCGTTATATTTGTCTAATATGACAACGTACCGGAAGAAACATGTGAGTTAAATTTTCTCAGCAAGAGGATATTCATAATTAATGGCGTAATTGGTTCGTGGAAATCACGATATAAATTAGACATATGATGCAAAATACCAGAGGTCTTTAGGATAGATCGCGACCAAAATCCCTCGATGAAACAGCATAATGTCAGGAATGTAATCGCTTACAGCCATCAGAGATTTCCATGTAAATGCATCGACGCACCTATCAGTAGAATTATTCGGTTATCCGCTCGGAGGATCGAAGAGGTCGAGCCCTAACCATCTTCTCTGTGCTATGATCTCTACACGCTTACAAACGTGGATTGACAATAGATGAATTTAATGACCGCGAGAATTTCGTTTCGCTGCGTATGCGATAATATCGTGACGTATTCTCATTACGCGATTCCCATCTCGTATTATTAGATCAAATTATATTTGTCTTCTTCTCGTTAGGTATTCTAATTAAATTAATTTCATTGAGATTTGATGTAAATTCAATAATTCAGTGCAATATTAAACATGAAATTGCGAACTGTGCAATGCGAGGAGATTCGTGACGTGTGACGTGAAATGTACTAATGTGAATTATTGAATCAAAAATCAACAAAAATAATGCAAATATTTCATATAAGCAGAAATATATTTACTTTAAAGTTGGAAGATGAAACGAACGTATATTCTACATTTTTTCCTATAAATAATTCTGCTTTTATTACAAAATCGGCGAGAATTTTGTACGCGAAGTATTTATAAATGTAATTGTTATTAATTTTCCTACCAATACATAAAGATTTACAATTCATGCTTTTTATCATTTATAACCTTTCACGTCCTTTAAAACTTCTTATCTTAGAAATAAGTCTTCTTATCTTATCTTAAGGTCGAGTGTCACAATACCGCAATTTTTGACGCGGCACTAATCGCGCGACAGCAGTCGCGCGTACTGTTGCCAAAAGCGCGATGAGAGTCGCGCGATTTCACAGAAAAAAATAATTATTCTACAGCTAAAGAGAGGAATATTTTATTTCTTTTAAGTAAGTTTTCTTTATAACAAAGAATATTTTTTTATCAATAGTTTTCAAATATCTTGACACAAGTCTTTGAAAAGCCAGAATCTTGTTTTGAGTGAATGTAATACTTTATACAACGACTTTTTATGGTAGATTTCCGGATACATATAACCTTATCAAATACTTAATCTGCAAATCTACAATAAAGTCATTATAGAATGATTAATTTTCTGTGTCCAGTGTCCAGTCTTTTATATGAAACGTGGAGGAAAAAACGTTAATAATTCTTCATGCTAATTAAAGAAGAAGAAAAGGAAGAAATTACATTATTATTATTTCGTGAATGCTATAGAAGTGCTCCAAATGATTTGCTTATTGCGAGAGAGACAGAAGAATTTCAAAAAATTTTATAATTTTTATCTCGTGGGTCATATAACCATTTATAGTTGTTCACCAATTCACACAGCATAACATCATTCATGTTGTGTGGAACGTTAATTTAATTAAAAAGTAGAACTTGCCAAAATATTAGCGACTAAACTGCTCCAAATACAATTGAGTGAACTGAGCCGCGCGGCTAGACTGCTCCAGGAGCAGGTGAGTCGCAAGATTCTGAATCGCGTCGCCACAATCGCTAGAGTCGTACGACTAAAAACGCGGGATTGGCAATAGTTCCATTGTATTACACGCAAATCAGACATTAATCGAAGACGCGCGGCTGCAATCGCGCGGCTTGAGCGTCAAAAATCGCGGTATTGACGCTCGACCTTTAGAAGATCAAACTTGAAGTAAATGCTTCAATGTCTCATTTATACACGTTCTGCAGAATATATTTAATTTAATCAAATTTAATTCATTCCGTTTAATCGAATCGATCATCAACCCAAATCATAATTTGCCATTTTAATCAAATAGCTTCTTTAATAAAATGTTAAAAAATATTCTCGATCTTACTGAAACTAATAGTAGTAAAAGTTCGGCAATAAATACACAAATACTTGAGACTTATATCTTATAGCACAAAAAAATATAATTAATAATAAAAAGTAACTATTATTCGCATTTAATATATTACAAGTATCTAAGTTTTCAACTAAAACTACTAAAACCAAACCTATCAAGCCAGGCAAAATTATATTGAATCTGCCTCTTAAATCCTCGGAAAAAAAGTATATAAATAGTTAAAAACGTGCATTTGATTTCAATTCGATGGTATCGTATTCCGGTAAATCGCATCAAACATCAAGGCGTGCCGATTGATATATCGGGAAACGAATTAGATTTAAAAATAATACGATAAAAAAGGGACGGATCAGCGGTTTCATTCAGGATCTTCGTATCCCCAACAGGGGTATAATTTCTAACGTGACGCGTCGGCTTTTTATATATGGAAGATTCTTTCATCTTTCCGATCGCAAAAGCATAAATTGTTTTCGTGACTGGCAACGCGCGTCCTTTTCGAGAAAATTGCCAGTCAACGAGCGACAAGCGCCCAATTTAAGTCCCCATGTAATACGTCTGTGAAACTGTTCCTCCGCATCAATCGTGCGTCCGTCCGATTGATCGTTACACAGCACGCGAATAACTACCGTCGCTCCCGAAAGGAACCTTCTACGAAGTGGGATCCCCGCGAACGCGCAGATTTAACATTGAAATTTCGCGAAGATTAAAATTCTTGCAGCGAAGCGCGAATACACCGCTGCGAAGTCGCGCTCCAGCCGATGCTCGCGCGCGCGCGGCGCCATCACGCGACGCCGACGACGACGCCGTGATGGACGAGATGCCGCATATTTATTCTCGAAATCGCACATGATTTATGATACGCGAGGCGCCAAGTGTCAAGAAACAATGCGACACGATTAAAATTAATTCGGAAAACTATGTCGTACGGAAAGTCTCGGGGCTCGCGGCGCGCGATATTATAGTTTCACTCGCGTATATTCATACGCATAACGATGTGAATATCGTTATACAATTTTATTGCCACTCATAAATATTTTAGAGAACTGCGCCGTGTTACACGGCAAAGCAGGAAATATGACTCGATATTTCCGTACACGGTATAGAGCACAATATTTCCAATATATTCCGTATTCACATATTCGGAACAATATGGCCCGCTTTAAGTTTGTAAATAATATCTCATTATTTTATAATTTCAACATAACAATAATGTGTCGCGCCGAATGAATTCCATTTGTGTCGGATTTCGTGTCGTCGATTAATCGCGAATCAATACTCATGTATTTATTTACTCGAATATATATGCTATTGTGTTATATATGGTATATTCATATATTAATGACGAAATGTATATTTTCGAATAGTTTCATTAGTCGCCATCCCGATCACGAATGAACTACGATCAATGGCGCTCACTGTTGTCGTTATAATTAAAAAAATTTTAAATTGGCTCATCACGAAACTGTCACGAAAATTAAGGGAAAAAGTTGCAAAGTGAGGAGTAGCGTTAACGAACGTGCGCGGCTAAGCCGAACGTGGCGCGCTCCGCGAAAAATGGTGCGCGCAATTGTTAATTTGAAGCACCGCAATTAAAAATTACGGACGTGCGTGCGCGTCGCCCCCATTCTTTTTAAATATGTACGGTAACCAAACGAACGTAGAATCATAAATGAAAATGGAGAATTTTAATCATCAAAAAATAATGAAAGAAAAATACACGATGCGCGCGTATACGAGAAACGCGTCTAGCGTTTCACAAATATTAAAATATACACGCGTTTACATGTATACAAACACATGCATGTGTATATTTTAATATCCCGGATTCATAATTAGCGACGATATCGCGGTAATGTATTTTAAACACACAGCAACATTTCAACACACAAATTTAAATTTTATCGCGAGAACGGTAAATATATTTCAATTTTTATTTCACAAGAATCGCTTTCCGGATATTTAATTTTAATTTGTAGCTAAATTCCAGAAATATTCGATAAAATACCAAACTGACGGAACCCAGTCACATCAAGTTACTTTCGTGAAACACAATTTCGAAATTAAAATGCCAACGCGCCTGCGGAAAGCAGCGAACTTCGTTACGCGTTGAAATACCGAAATTATACGTATTCTCGAATATCGTGTATCCCTGTAACCAGTGATCAACATTTACCAAATAGGCCCTCATTTATTTGTGCGAGACGCATTAATACCAATGCCACATTGATCATTCGACCGAATATCGTCCATCCAATAACGTTCGCGCAAATCATCGTCAGTCTCTCGCGAACGTTTCCCATCGATCGTCGCGTGCTCCGCGATCTGGTATACGCACCGTACGTAGTCTCGGCGAAAAATCGAAAACGAAAACAAAAAGGGAAATCTTACCGCGTAGAAGATCCTCGGAGAGATAATAATCAGAGCGCACGACACATTCCCTCCGAATGCGATCGCCCGTCACGACGGTCCGTTTCACGCTCGAAGGTCCGATTATACCATCGTCGAGAACGTTGCCTCGCAGCTTCACGCAGGACCATCACCGCGTTAATCCTCTCGATCGCGAACACACGACGAAAAGCACGCACGCACTCGCGTAAAAGAAGAGAGAAAGAGAGAGAGAGAGATAGACGGGGAGGCGAGGAAATTCGGTAAGAAAAAGGAGCACACTTTCCTGCAACTTGTTGCGAAGCGCGCGATCGGCACCTTCTAGATCATCCGGGCCGACAATGTTTTCGCGGCCGACGCCGATCGACTCGTCAGTCCAGCCGAGTTTTTCGAAAGAACTACTACCGCCGCCGCCACCGCGGGATTCCACGAAATTTTCGATGACAAGTGTTCTCGAATTCAAATACGGATCTGCGATCTGCGCCTCGGGGATCTTTCGGCGCCTCGTCGCTCCTCGTCGCCCCGCGCGAATTGCCCGTTGATAACTTCGGAGCGGTTGGGTATATGCCGGGGTATACGCGCGACCGGTAGCCGCCGAGGGTGACTTTCCGCTCGGCCGACCGCGGAACTACTTACTCGTGGAAGGGATAAAGACGCGACGGACCGCACGACGACGCGACGAACGCTGACTGCCGACTGCCAACTGCCACTGCGGCCGCGGGCCGAGTGGGGCACGGGGCGCGCGCCGGTCGCTCGCCCGAGCCCGCCCGAAGATTCCCGACGTGCGCCGAGCCGCTCGCGAAGCGTGCCCCGCGCGCGCGCGACCAAGTAAGTAAACGGCTGCCGCGCGAGAGGCATTACTTTTCGTTTTTTCGTACTTTTTTGCCTTTTTTCTCGTATCAACGCGCCGATGACCGTGACGCGGTGCGCGAGAATCGCGTTTCCGTTTTGCGAAGGGCGAAATTTATAACGGATGATAAATATACACACCCCTCGGTGCCGCGAGCGCTCCCCGAGAAGCCGGAAGCGAGATCGCTTATATAGCGCCTTTGCCTTTATTACTCCGATATGCCTTTTCGCGAGCGTTACTACGTTACTTACCGCGGGCGCCGCGCGGGTGCGGGTGGAACGCGACGCGCTGCTCCGTCTCTCGACTCCGGACTCCGCCGTGCCGATGGCGATGCCGTGTGGCGACTGTGGCGTCACCCCGCACCCGCCGTGTTACATACGTACAACGTCGCGCGTTTAATGTCGCGTAAGTTATTCGATATTTGCCGGGTAATGTCGCGTAACTCGTTCGATATTGCGACAGTGATATTTCTAACGTCTAACGTCTTTTACGCGACGCGACGCCCCCCCCCCTCCGCCCGCGCCGCCTCACAGCTCCCTCGCGATGATGAACACTCGCATACTCGCACTCGCCCGACCCACTTCGCTCGTAAACCATCGACGCGGTACGACGGTATCGACCTTCGATCTAGTGCCGATGTTGGGCTTCGCGATATATGGCCGATGGCGATCGACGCAATGGCAACTTCACGCTGCACACATGTTCACGGTGTACGCGCTACGTCGCAATCGTCACCGCGCATTTATCTCGTCGGTGGACGATGAGCGTCGCGCCGGACGAAACGAGCGAGACCGGTAACGGTAGGTATATACGTTGGTATAATTGTTGAGAACAAAAATATACCGGAGCCCATCGAAAGCTTTTACATTGCGTCATAAATGTATATTAACGTTTCCATGAATATTTAATCCATGAATCGACGAATGAGCCAGAAATTGTGGCACAGGCGTACCGCGTATGTGCGTGCGCGGAGTGCCGCGAATATATATGGACTCTCGCCTGATGTCATAATTGTAACGTAATGTAAAATACGGCATAAAAATTACCCCGTAACGACAATCTATGGCAACGTAAATATTAATATTAACCGAATAATAATATACATTTATGGCGTACATTATGACGTATAATACAGACAGCGTACAGCTATTATTATTGTTACACAAAGATATTTTTCGAATTAGTTTCTAACGAGCTAAGTAATAACTGCGTAAAAGTTATGCCGTATCTTATATATATACAGATCACAGCTATAATTGTATTATTTTTTCCGCGCTTTCAGGGAATCCAGCCAATTCTGCGTGGCAGTAACTTCGTGGCAACGCACGGCAACACCGAGACGGTAAGTCATTAGAAGTTATAATTGATAAATTAATACTTGCATAACGGCCTCGGAAAGTTCTGAGATTTTCAAAAAATTTCTACAACCATGTTGACAATCTGATCTTAAAATATACCTTTGAAGCGAACTTAATTAAAGGACGAAAAGAATTATGTCACGCTCGGTGAAAGCAAACAGTTAATAAATGAGACAAACGGCGAATTTTTAAGCAATCAAATAAGGATATGTTAAAAAATAAAATTAAAATGAACTTTTTTATTTAAAAGTTACAAAAGAACTGTTAAAATATTTGGACCACGCTTGGCCTTCGTCAGAACATTATGATGAAAAACTACAAAGAATTGCATTAAAAGATAAAATAAATGTAAGATGTAATTATTTTATTTGATATTTTAATGAGATTTCTTGCAACGTTTTGTTATAATCTTCTGAAGAAGACTAAGTGTGTTTCAAAACGTTAACCATATTTTATAACTTTTAGATTTTTAATAAACAAGTTTGTTTTTCTTTTATTTTTCAACTATATTTCAACAAACCTTTATTTGATTGCTCGAAAATTGGCCATTTTATCACTTTTAATCAGAAGATACTTGTTCCCCGTGGTAAATATTATCTTCTTCTCGAGCTACTTCGAACAAATAAAAAATTTTTTTCTTATGTTGGGAAACGTTAATTTATGTATACGAAGTTATTCTTAAAAAGCGATTTCATGATAGATGTAATTTCAGCTATACTAATAACAATAAGATTTCTTGAATTTAAAAAAGTTCAAAAGCCGAGAGATGAAAGAATGCAGAAGCTGCGTTCTATAATCGATATATACGCAAATGGATACGTCTGAATTTCTTTCGCGATACATTATACCCTATTTTATCTTATTTTTACGTAATTTGTAGAGCTTTTTAATTACGCGCGATAATAATTATTCATAAACATCGGTAAACGTTGCGGTGCGGTGTCTCGTTTATGCGGGCACGTAGGAAAATCTCGTCTCTGCAAAACATTCCGAGAAAGACGCGAATAGAATTAGCGAACGAACTATCCGTATATTTATTCGTTATAAGGAAGAAGTTATTTTCGCGCGAAAGACAGGATTTAATCTGGCTGCAACGTAATAGCTTCGGCGCGTATCCGTGGTTTATGAAATGACGTTTCGTTCACGTCGAAAAAATATGGGCGTCCAATACTGGGCTATGATTATGTAAAACATGCATGGAAAATCCCAGTCTACCTGAAAGTAATTGGAACATTCGCCCAAGAGATTTTTTGGATCGAACGCGTTATGCGCCGTATACGTGTGTTTCATGCATTTTTTGCAAGTTATGCGAGGGCGTCGTACATATATACGGCGTCATTTTATTTTGCGGAGCGTGGCTCTCTAGTGTTTGCGGTCTGAGTTGAGTATCTGCATTGAAGCGTGTTGAAGAAGCATATATACTCCCGCGAGCTGTCGATATGTACACAAACACGAGGGGGGAGGGGGTGTGTGTATCTCGACATTCCCTCTTGATGCACTCACCAAGATACGCATGCATTTTTATAAACCGTCATAAGCGGATATACTGGTTACGCTCCTTGATCCATATCTCAAGTTTGCGTCATACCCGCGACAAACCCACCGAAAAAAGAAATTGTAGTACAACAATTATTTATTCCTTGGTGTAAACCAAGAGAACGAGTATCAAGAGTATAGGAAGAACTCGAGAGATAATGATAAAGACATAAAATCACAAATTATTATGAAACATGCATGGATAATATAAAACTATAGAAGGAACGCAGGTAATAATACAAAGGATTTAAAAAGTTGAAGTTTAAATGTGTCATGAAATACGTATTATAGACGACAAGAAATCTTCTATAATATTTTTTCTTTTTTTAAACCATTCTCATATATATACATATAAAAGATAGGGAAAAGATATTTTCAAGTTCAGAGAAAAGAAATATTTTTAAAAATAAAATCGTGAAACTCCAGGTGAACATATAAATCGCTGAGAATATCATAATTGCCAAATTGTCCGTATTCCGATAACAGAAATGTAAAAATTTTCGTTATTTATATATTTTTTAGTTTGTCGAATAGGATAATATTTTCTCTTTTTATAAATATTTATTAGGTAGGCACTTGATTAAAAAGAAACAACAAAATATTACGTCTTCGTGGTCATATATTTAAAAAGCAGCAAGGCATTCCGAAATGCGATAGCTTGTGCGCTCGAAAGAAAATTGTCTCTCAGCTTTTCTAACGTCTATTCAGCAGATGCACTCACGTGATTTGCTCGTCTCGGTTGATGAGAATACATGCTCCGACTCGTCGCAAAAAGGCTTGGCCGCTATAATGTCGTATTGATAAAGATAATGGCAGTATGCCTCCCCTAATAGCCTAGCGATAAAGACAAGAATGACGCTGAGGCAAATAATAAGTCTTTTTGCATCACAAGCAACCTTTCTCATTATACCTATTTATGGACTTATAACGCAGCAATCCATTTATAAACTTATTAGCGACTTATGTAGCGACCTATTCATTCTAGACTTACACTGTAGCGAGAGCCATAACAAGCCACTTTACGTCTGTAGAGTTGGCCCACTTTTTCAAAATTTGGACAAGCCACCTTACTGACCAATAAGACATATTTTTTGTGTTATATATGTTATTTTTTATAAATTTGCTTTAAAGATGAGAAAATAATATACGTATAGCTTATTTTCGAAGCAGCGCAAGTCGAATTTTGTAATATCATGAATTTTAATGAGATGAGTATGCAAACTGCTGCGGTATATTTATCTTACCAAGATTTTGAAACTGAATCTACGCCACACCTTTAAAATAAGCGGCTTATATCTATATATAATATAATGCGTTTTAATATAGGTACGTAGCAACTCTCTTTTTTGTAAATGTGTTTTTTATTTATAATGGAACGTAATATATTTATTTTATAGTCTATAATTTCAAATCTATATATTAAAATGCAATTAGTCAAAATCAATGAAATATAAACCAAGTTTATTACTAAAATTTAAGCTTTGAAATATATAGAACAATTAAATGCACTTTGAAAGACAATATTTAATAATTTAAAAATCAAATGCATAATTGAAAGAAAGTAATAATATTTTAAAAGTATAAAATCTTATATCTTATATATTTACATTTAAAGATTTACATCTATGAACGTATTAAATATGAAAGTAATCTCTTGAAAAAATAAGAGATTACGTAAAAATATAGTTTACACAATACGAAATATTGATTGCTTGTTATATTATATTTTACCCGCGATATTATAAACTATTTAGTATAATTTTCTATTTTTCAACGAAAAATTCGTCTTCTTCTTTTCTCTTTCTCATCGACATAAATCACGTGAGGCAAGCCAGCCACTTATTAAGCAATGGCCCTAACGGGTGGCCAATTATTCAAATATGATCGAATAAATACATAAGATAAGCAAGCGAGAGACAGTTAAATCGATCTGGAGCGATGCGATGTCGTTTGTATACATATAAAAGGCACCGACGAATGAGCGGTCGTTATTCGCCGGGATCTTCTTGTCGTCGGCGATGCGAGCGCACCTTTTTCGTGCTGGATGCGCAACGACGGAAGAGAGGAGGGGTTCGTTTCAAAAGAACAGCGCAAGAAATTACGAGTGCCCCAGCACGAAAACCACCTAGACCCAAACAACCTCGCATTTTCTGTCATCGTTTCAAAGCGTATACGCGCATACGCCCACGGATAATCGACGAATGCTCGCAGTGACGTTTTTCTTAATTATTTCGGTACCTCGAACGACTGCTTCGAGACAACAACGAGCATCGACGTGAATAACGTAAATACGTCAGGAAATACCTAAATTATTTTTAATGGGTATTAAGTCGCATCAGCCGTTTAATTTTGCTGCGAATCATTATAAATTCGTTTGCGAAATGTAAATTTGTGCTCTTTCATTTAATCTTCGAAGCTATGTAAGCTTCTTTTCATTAAAAAAGGAATTGAGACTATGAGATTTATGTAGACTACGCATCACTGTGTAGATATTACGATATATACAGCGCGATTACAATACACATTTAATATATAGACTTGTGCAAACTACGGTACACCGTTAAACTTTCGATCTACAAATTGTTTGACGAAAGTTAATATTCAAAGTTAATATTCATCAGAGGTAGATCTTTCTTTAACAAAAAAATCAACATATCGATTATTACAATTTTTCAATCTTAAGTAATTTAAAATCAAGACCTTGTCGTATAAATTTCAGTAGGAATGCAAATATATATTTTGTCTTTTTATTTAATTTTAAGTATAATACGTGTTGTTTTAGAGTATGAACTTAGAATTCGAATTTTATTATCATGTCGAGTTACATAAAATTATTTAAATCGAAAATTACTGAAATATACAGAATGTTAAATTAAAAATTAAATTATATTAAACATTTGAATTAAATTGTTGCTTAAAAGCCATGGACGAAGATTTGTATTTAAAGATCAAAGATTTTATTGCCACTCAGAATAAATAATGCTTTTATATATGTGTACGGTTAATAACGCGATATGAACAAATAACGTATCGATCATCTAACAATTGATCACACCGAACAATTCTTCATTTTCTTTTCCATGGATATTAAGCGAGAAGTCAGAACACTTGATTAAATAAGACATCGATCAGCCATTTTTCGTTATCCCATTCTCTGGCCTGCAGCCACCATTCTTTTCATCAGTTTTCTCGGAATACATTTTGACAACACGCAGAGAGAGCCAACCGCGACGTCCCGCGGCCTCTTCGGAGTTTATGAGAATGCATGTCATTGACTCTATTGTGCGGCTTATGGACCCCGGCCCCGGCGAGAGCAGACACGAAAAGGACCCTTTTCGAGATGCTCGTAAGAAAGCAAGGAAATTCTCCACACACGATATCCCATTATTGTTCATTTTAAGCGCTTCAACAGCAGGTACGCGAAAGACTTTTATTTCCGTTCCGTAGAAACGCTTGAGAGATATCATCTGACGAGATTATTGGGCGAGGAATGTTATATCATCAGAAATTAACACATTAAAAGGACCGCGCCCGATTTTAACGAGTGCAATACAATTGTGTATGTTTGTTCACAATTTTTATCGTTTTTAAAACAATCTTGAAATTTTGTATCTCACGATAACAAATTAAAATCGCGCGATTTTCTATGCGCAAGTTATGAAATAATTATTAAGCGTATATATATTTTTTTCTGAATGATTTACTATCAATCACAATAATATTTCTTACATTATATAATCACTGATTGTCAACAATGAAATGAAGCTTGAACTGAGTAGAATGTCATAATAAAGGGAGTAATTTTCTTATTTCGCAACATTAGTCGAAAAAATCTTCCCGTCGTCATGGTATCTTGTAGTAACTATGTGCTCTGACGTGAACGGGTTAAGCGTGCGTAATAAGGTTAATGGCCCCCGACAGGCACCTTGCGGCGAGAAGAACCGCAGTACGACGTCTCGAGACTTAAACGTGTCGCTTTAAATAGTCGATCAACCACTTTTAATGTCTCTCGATTATGCCAATTTGAGGGAAGTAGTGCGCGCGTCACGCCACTCGGATTTCCATCAGCAAAATTATTACTTCAGCCTGTATATACTAAAATACGCAAGCTGTATTTCGGCTTTTTTGCTACAAGATTTATTATTAATTTATTATTAAAAATTCTAAATTTATTACAAAAATTTAAAAAAACGTGTCACTTAATCAAATTTCTGTTGAAAAAAGGATCGACTTCAAATCGGTCGTATAGAAAAATTTGTCGACTTCTCAAAATTACTCCGTATACCATTTGTAACAATTCAACGACGAAAGAGTTATCGATTACCGTAGACGCCGATATTTGCATCGATGAACAGATGGAATTAAACGCCAGTAGGTATATAATCTATACATAGATATATTTACTATTCGACGACTTTGTATCGAATAAAAGCCTACAACGAGAAGAACACACGGCTGGCTTGTCGCGAATTCATTATCTAGGTGCTTTATTTCACTCTACCGCCTCGAACGTTGGATGAAATCTCAATACATGGATCTTTTCGCGCGTGACGTACGCGAACGCGGTGAACGGTGATTCGTTCGAAATTAAATCTTTTTCGATATCCCTTTTGATGTAATTCGTTTTAATTTTAGCTCGCCTCCGTGCTTCGGCCTTCACGGAAATAATATGTATTAGAAACACGGATGGAAATTTCTCGAAAGAGAGAAAATACGTGAGCTAACGTTCGAACAACGAACAAACGTTCTGTCAAACTTTTTTTTCCCTCCACGTATCTTTGATAGATCTATAGAGACGGTAGTGAAATGTTATTTATTTTAATTCATATAGGCTAACGGCTAGCTGTTCAAACGGAGTTATTGAAATGGAATTATTCAAACATACTTCGCAAATTGCATTTTGTCGAATAAATATTTTATCGATTTTTCATATCATGGTATTTTGCCAGATATTGTATGATCTCGATTGCACGACCTATTATATATGCTATGCAAAACTTTTATCGCAATTTTTTAAATATTTATTTTCTGAAAAGATTTAAAAAGTTGAGATTTTAGCCATTTTTATCTATAGCAAGGTGCTAGATGAAAAAATTTGTGGTGCGCATCATAATTAATTTATATTTCAGCAAAGTAAATTTAATCTCGCTTAGCATTTCTCGTATTTGATCAATCATGAATAGTTTGTAATAATGTAAAAATTATTTATAGAAACAATAATACTTTATAAATATGAAATTATAATATATAATACATATACGTGATGCACATACGTATGACCATCGATTTGGACATTATTTAAACAACAATGAATGAAATATGAATTAATCACGGTGTCTGTAGAAAATTTATTTTTTTTTTTTTTTCAAGAAATTGCGGAGATAAATTTTGTGCATACACAGAATACACAAGGTTTCTATTAGAAGTTTATTTTGTACTCAGATTACGAAATCAGCTTTCGCCACACCCAAATGATATTTCTATTATAACGCTCACGTCGCGATATATATAGGTTAAAATTAATGCAAAACATAGGATGCAGATCGATGTATATAATATCGCGCATGACATAGTTATATTGAATATTAATTTATTCGTGATAATTGACACTTCAACGGAAATCCGCTCGCGTCTTTCCACGTGACGATACAAAGCTTAATAACAAAACTATAATGAACGATTCAACCTTTACCGAGCACGTTATATATAACAATTCGAAGCAGATGGACGCTTTTGAATGTCCGCAAGAAAAATAAGGAAAAGTTAATACTGCAATGTAATTGTAACAAAAGTCGAGTAGATCTCGTTGTCTTTGACAATAACAAACGTGACGACCACGTTATTATGGCTCGGCCGTGGGCCGTGTCGCAAAGACGGACAATAAAACCGCACCCGAAACGAGCGAGGTTTAAACACCCGATCAAACGACAGCGGTCACACGAATTGCGAAATTAGCTCGGAAGCGAGTCGACTATTATCCAGGCGCTTAACGTTAAGAGACGTAAACGTCGGAGAGCGTACTCGAGACTCGAGTATGCGCCCCTTTAACGCAGACGAAAAGAATAAGTGTCCGCGCGCGCGAGCGCGAAGATATCGGGCGGTCGACGCGGCGCCGCGCCGCGCCGCCCGTCACATTTTGTAAATATTTGGTGGCCGCGGCGAGATCGTTGCAGACAGTAGACTGCAGCGACGGGAAAGTCGGATCGCGGTGATATATTCGTGAGAAAAAAGCAGCCCAAGCGAAAGCCACTAATCCACACCGCTTTTCGGGAAGAATTTAACGAGCGTCATCAAGAGAGAATAAGGAGGAAAATTTTAAGAATGTAAATAGATTTACGTGCAGAGAGAGAGAGAGAGAGAGAGAGAGAGAGAGAGAGAGAGAGAGAGAGACGTGAAAGAAAATCATAGTGGAAAAACCGTGTGTGAGTATATATGTCCCCAAAAATATAGAAATTTTATGCACATGTCACGTAATACCAGATGCTATCGACTATAATGGATGAAGGATTATTTTTAACACTGAAACAGAGTAAATTGTTTTCATGTAATAGATATTTTATGTGTAGATTCGTATAAAGCGTACATTGCGACTTCTTACATATTTATATGAATCTATAATAGCATAATTCAATATATTTTTATTCAAATGAGATAATTATTAGTAAATTGTGTTTGACAATGTTTACTGTACATTTTAATTAATTTTTTGGATTTCGCATTCCGCAGTATTTTACTAAAACCTTGATACGATAGCCGGATACAAATATTCGTTAAAGTACCACTTAAACATACTGATGGGACTTAATAGGCTCGTATAGGACATTTAATCGATAACCCTCGTTTCGTTGCGCCGATAATGATACGCGAGTGTGAAGAGCCGAATTTACAAAAGCGATCGACGGTTGGAATTTCGCTTTATCGCGGTTGCTCCGCTTACAAACCAGGGACACGCCGTAAAAATTCATTTTAACCAACGCGCGAGGCTTGAACGCGGTCTAAACAATGCACGTTATAGTTGTGGAAAAAAAAAGAGGAGAAAACAAAATATGCGGGAACAAAGCAAAAATCGCTGGAGCACGCATCAATTTCGATACATCGATCTGCTGACGGGCAGATTCATTGTTTCGATATTTTCCATCGCATATTTTAATTGACATTCGAGAAGCGCGTCGCGAAAACCATCCACACATCAACGCGCCCGGCCCGGCATTGTGCGGGGGCTCAATGCCAATCGCCGGGAAGCATAACCGTAACGCGTCTCGGTGAGAAAAAGTATTAATTTGTTTGCTTTTCCGAATAGAATGGAATGAAAAGTCGAGTGCTCTCGCGGTAGAGCGGGCAAAAATCTGCTGATTTCTTTCAAATCGGATGAGCTCAATGAGAACTCATTTGAATCTAAATTAGACGCCTTTTTTTATTGTACACGCACATAACGAAATCTTTTTCCTATATATTTAATACAAAATATTCTGTCAACTGTTAAAATTCCATGTAAGTGCCGTTATAAAAATATTTGATAAATTGTTAACTCTAATTGTAAGAATTTTAATCAAGATGCATAACTTTGTTATTAATAAAAAATAATTTGTAAAAGTTGTTTCTCGTTCTCTCAAGCAAACTCGAAAACGTATTTTGGAAAGTTAAGCGCTATTAATAATATGAAGCGTTATCTTGAAAAAGTGTCTGTAGTAATCACGCGATTGGAACTTCCTCCTTGTGATTCGCGAAGTCGATGGTTAGGATGTATTTTCCTGTTATTTTGCCGGTTTCCGCGAAATTTCGAACGCATTAAATCGAAGCACGTTTCTTATCAACCATGCTCGACCCACTCTGTCATAACGCATCTGCCGAGCTAGCTAGTTTCAGGAAAACAGATTTTGCGACACTTTTCGATTTCCATTCGATCCCTCGCACGAATTCGTGGTATTTTTCCAGTCATAATATCAGAAGCGTCAAAAATACATATATATCATAAATATGCAAAATATTGTACACGATAACAATATAGCTATAGATTTTCTTTAATATGTAATCTATAAAGCTTGCTTTTCTCTGATTACAATGATATATATAAATTATTAAAATTTTTTAAATGGAAATATTTTGGAATAATTTATAGTATTTATTTAATTATAATTCTATTTATATATACATATATTTAAAGAGAAGTTGCATTTTGAATATTTTACCGGTGGACATAATAGTACACGGATTATATTTGTAGTGCAATGGTGTGTAAAGCTTTCGAGCGTTAAAGAGCATTAACCCTGGAATGCTGTTCTAGATTAATTTTCACGCGCGCCATCAACATAATTTATCTTTTAGTGTTTTGTAATTGCTTGTGTATTTTATTATACCTATTTAATACTACAAACTAAAAAAGACTATTGCAGTTAAACTAAGTGTTAAAAATAAATAAAAATTGGCTTTTTTATAAAAATTTTTTGCAATATCTTACAATATTAACTTGCTATAGTAATATAGAAAAATTAATTTCGCATTCTCTAATTAAAAATAATTGTGCAAATGGCACGAGGCATCTTAATCGTAAGATGGTGAAAAGAAGAAAGAAGGTTAATTAAAATACTGACGCTAAACGAAAGTATTGTGCGCGTTTCTCTCTATACAAGAATGGCGGGAAGGATTCGGGAGAGTCGGAGATCGAACATCGGCGTATCCTTTCCGCGAACTATTTGCCGCGTGATAATGAAGCTGGTGGTTCATTAGGCGAAAAAAAGCTCTGGTAGCTAACGTTATTGGACAATCCGGCTACCGTCAGCCGCTTCATCTCGCTTTTATTCGATCTTTTATTCGCGTTTCCTTCCTCTCTCTCTCTCTCTCCCTCTCTCTCTCTCTCTCTCTCTCTCTCTCTCTCTCTTTCTCTCTCTCTCTTTCTTTTTCTTTGTCTCGCTACATTGCCTATCACCTTTTCCCTTCCATCCTTCGTTGGTGGCAAATCCCTCTCGCTGCGTAGCTCTGTGGAATCGCAGCTTCAGTCACTGTTCCACTCCAGGGATTAAGTGTAGGTATATCAGATGATACGAGATTCCGTAGAATTGAATGTGCCACCGGCGGCAGTGCAGTATCAACGATATATGTATAAATATGTGTGTGTGTGTGTGTGTGTGTGTGTGTGTGTGTGTGTGTGTGTGTGTGTGTGTGTGTGTGTGTGTGTGTGTGTGTGTACACCGAGGGGGGAGGGATTATTCTGTTATTTTATCGGGTACCCGGGATCGAATACGCCCGCGGGTTTGACCGAGATGCCCTGTTCGTACGTTGTTGGTCCAGTGAAAAGGTATAGGCGTGCATATTTATCGCATAGTCAAGGGTTTGTTTAGGCAACGATATAGTGATTCGCATTTTTGTCAAAAGACACGCAGTCACGCGACTTACTAGACGTCAGTCATTATGCTACCTATAATAATCGTTATGACTGAAGAGAAAAGAAAAAGCAAGAATATAGATAAAAAGTAAGAATGTATATGAATAAAATGTGCGATTGCGTGTATGAGGAAGTGAAATAATTGCTTACCTTATCTAATAAAATTTAAGATATTTGATAATTTAATTTAACGAAATTCGTTAATATTTAATTAAATTTTGGTATTTCTGTTAATAATTAAAAAAACTTTAATAAAAAAAAAATATTTTTTTTTTAAATGAAGATATAAATTTTGATATTAGATTCTTTTGCAAAGAATGCATTTTTTTCTTGAATATAAATAAAGTAATTGTAACAGTATGTATAATACTGCAATTGTACGTTAAAGAAAGAAATTAATAACTTCATAAAAAACAAACTGTTATCGTAATACCGTACTTGCTGTGATAAATCGCTAATTCGCAACAAGTAGTTAATGGCGTCATAACGTTCACAGTAATATAAAACCCTTCTCACTCGGAGATTACAACGCGACACGATAACATACGATAATTTCCATCGTATAACGACCGCGATACTTTTCTCTCCACCAAAGTTATAAGGTAATATACTCAGAATTCTCTTTAAAATAAGAAAAAGAGAACTCGAATGAACGTGTTAATTTAACAAGTCGATGCACGAAAAAACAGAGTCAATTTCACCGAACTGCTCGTTAGCGCATCTCGAATTCTATATAATTTGTAGCGTGCATACGCATTTAACCTTGAAAGTGAAAGGCCGAATCGGGATTCAGGAATCTAAACTCTGCAGATTTGTATGACGTGATATGGATCCTGATTTCAAAGACTGTCAGGAGTTTTGTATACATTAAAATATTTAAATATTCAAATAATTAAGATATTACATATAGGACAATTCTGTCTGTTTGAGACGCGAGAGTTTCTTATATTTTCCACACTTAAAATGAAATAAACATTTATTTATAAAATAATTTTTTAATGTATAGAAAAGGAAAAATGTGTGAAGCGTGAGAAATGCGATTAAATTAAACAGATGTTATGATACCAAAGTTAAATAAGATATAAAGTTGCAAAATATTACATTTAAAACATTTATTATCATACAGTTTAAAAACACTAGTAGTATGTAATCCTAAAAATTTGATTCCAATATTCCATACAAGCTAAGCTAGAGCTCTAGTGTACAGAAACTTCTGATTATTATAGACAATGGTCACTATATATATTACTATATATATATGTGTGTGTGTGTGTATAGTTGTAAAAATACAAAAATAAAATTGCTTAGAATATAATACAAGAATATCCCAGAGTAAAATAAACCAGGAGAATGTGCTAAAGGAGGAAAACGACACATTAGATGCGATCTCGTAAAGATCAATGTAACTAAACTGGTTGCATTGTCTAAACAAAATTCTTCTCATAATATACAACCGCGCGAGGTATTCCGGGCAAGTGAGAGATACAGCACTCACGAAGCACCCAGAAGCGGCGCGAAACGGCTCGTAGAAGGACCGGAGGTAGAAGCGATAGATGGAAAAAAGAGAACGTTCGGAAGCGGTATGAGGAGGAAACGCAGAACGCAAAGAAGAGCGACAGAGCGAGATGGAGGGAGACCCGGAGACCCTCCAATAACAGTCGCCTTCGTATTGCCAGCCGTCCAAAGTCGAAGGAAACACACGTCGCCAAAGCGGAATCTCAATCCCGAGTCGGAGAACCACCGTAAGTACGCGATATTTGCACCGACGATTTTCACGAAACTGTTTAACGACAAAAAGATAGAGAAGGGAGATATTTGTCCGTGATGCGTTATATGTCGTGTCAAACTGACATGGATCTTAACCGGATTTATTTCGACCTACAGAACTAGGGTTCCTTGTTAATCTCTCAATTCGCTATTGGCGCTGAAATTTCTCTCAATGAAGCGACCAACTTTATGTGAAGTTGCGATACATTCCGGCGTTTCTCCGCAACGACGTTGCGATGCATTAGATGATCAGAAGATACAATCTTGTGATCGCTTTCTTCATTTAAAAAGTGACACCTTTAACATAGATACATTTTACAAATTTCAAAGTAAAAAAAAAATTTAGTATTATAGATTTTATATGTAACAATTATAATTATTAGGATTGCTAAAAAATTTTATATACAATACATTAGCAGCAAATCGACGTGTAATTAAAATTTGATATTTCAAGATAATATTTAGAATATTGTGGGAGCGTATAAAGAAACTAGAGGAGGCCAAATAAAATTTTCGATTATCGAGAATACGTTTTTTTTTTGCAAAGCATGGTAACCGATCAACAGAATTGAATATAATTCTTCTCCTTGTCCATCTGTCCGCGATCTTCCATCTTCTTCTACATTCGAAGCTCGCAGCATCACCCTATCATCCCCATCGGGCATTACGAGCAATACTCTTGAGGTTCCTTAATTAAAGGGATTGACAGCTACATTACTAAGAGCCGCGTTATCGAGAGATCGATCTGCCGTGCGGTGGAAAGATCGACCGCTAGGTACGACCGAGTGCATCCTGTTTTTTCGCTTTTGTGAATCGCCTGTCCGGAAAGTAACCGACGGCTGTCTTCCTTCGGGTCCTTTCGTAATTCCGTAGCTCGGTCGGTGCCTTTGAGGAGCCGTCTTTAACCGCTTTCGTATGAAGAATCGAATTCTCTAACAAGAGAGGAGAAGATGCTACGCTTTCTCTATCTCCGACGACGCGCGTCAGGATTCCTCCAAGTTGAAAAGGCAATGTCTTTTGCAACCTCAATCGTGCAGGCGTACTTTGGAATACGTATTAACAGACGTTGAAACGAACTTTAAAGAGAGAAGTCAACAAGTCAAAGTTGCAATGGCAAATAAAATAGTTGGTTGATTGAGAAATGCTCTCCTAAATGATAAAATAATAAAATATTAAAATAGAGTTATTAAATAAATTCTTTCGTACATAACAACTTTAATTTTCATAATAACGTGAAAATCCGGAAAATTTAAAAATTTAAAAATTTTTTTCGGCGTTTTTGATATCCAGTAACAACAAAATTTTCAATAAAAAATTTAGAGTAAAGAATAAGTTTCGGACAATGAAGCGAAATGATGCCAGGTTTCTTGAGAAATAGTCCATAATGTATTATTATCTAAATTGCTATTCTCGGTTAAAACTCCAACTGAAGCGTGAGACGGGTCCTCGAGGTGAAAGGATCGCTCCTCGACTCTGCAGGAAGAATTATTCCAGAATGCTTACTTTCGCTTATCGTGGAGGGTATGCTTGAGCCAGGGCTCTATATGCAGAGTGCTTGTTTAATAATCAAGAGACTTCGCGCGGGATGCATCGCGGTGCCGGCATGCCGGGGCCGCTTAATCAAAATTCTATCGCATCGAGCGCACTCCTCGAGCGCTGGGTCGCTGCTCTTTTTTTCGGCATTTTATGATTCGTCGCCAGTCGCCAGGAATATATCTGTCAACGGGTAAACGAGCGTACCTGCTCGCGGTGAAATGATCATTCAGCCTTTATTGTTCCGTGACGCAACGAAAGTGTCGAGTATATTTGCCACCTGACAGATGGAATTTGATATCATGGCAAACATAAGTGGCATATTTAGTGATATATATGGCACTCTTGAAGTTAATTCTATGAAAAATTTAAATATTAGAAAATGCCATTATTAAATTTTCATAATGCTAAAGATTAAAGAAATTTTTAACAAAAGTATTTAAATAATTGATAAATAAAATGAGATAAACATATTCGGATAATTGCAACATTATCATAAACATATTTGAATATATACAATTTTAAGATATAATATAATAGAATATATTTTTTGAAATAAAAAGAGAGTTATATTTTTGATGATATTTTTGAAATTTGTTATTTATTATACATTTTATTTTTGTAAAACAATTACACGATTGTATACAGTCAAAAATATAAAAATAACTTATTATTACGGTTTGACCTTCTAAATATTGTATAAATTTGATATTTTACAATATCCTAGTTTTAATGTTTTAATACCTCTGAAATTCGTCAAATCAAAAGAAAAACAAGTAAAATAATATTATAAAAAACAACAAATCAAGTAAAATGATATCATGATAACATGATATATTATGATATCATATTAACTTAGTAATTTTTTTTTCTTTTATTTAAAAATTCAATAATGTTTTAATTTACACAATACGAGATTCTGCAAATTCTATAAATAAAAATTATTTGAAATACATTGCAGTAAAATATATACATATACATATACAGTTCAAAAAATTCTCTTCATACAATTTACGAATTTTCGTTATCTTTAAATTGATTTAATTAAAGATTAACAAAATATAAAAACAATCAACGATAAATAAGCAGCATCTTTGAAATATACATTTATGTGTATAGCTGTTTTCTTTGTGGGATTCCACAACAAAACTTGCAGAAGTCGCAGGATGCGCGTAATTAATGGCATTCTTCGTGGCAGGCAATGCGCTAGCGCGAAAGCACTTCGTTAACCAGACGGGGGTATATGGCGTTAATAAATTTTCCTTAGCTGGTGCAGCGGAGTATTCACGGAGGGACAGGTGGTAATATGCTAATTAGAATTCTCTTAAACCTGTTTACGGCTATCTTATGAAATTGATAAGATAACACGAAACCTGAAGGTTTGATCTCATCTATAATAGTTGTACAAGCGAGCATTCTTCTCGCTCCACGGATTGGAAGCCCTCATTCAATTTATACGATGCATAGATACGCACTTGTCGCTACTACCACGCATGATACCATCATAACGAATAACCGTCATATATCTTGCGGAGAACACATCGCAGTACTATTCTCTATATTAGATTTTCGTGTCGCATCAAGTCGTGGAGTCACTAATTTTAGAATGAAAAATTATAACGGTTTAAACATATAATACATATTAATATTAACGTTGTATGCAGCAACAATAAGAGTTTATTTCAGTAAAACATATCAAGAAATAAAAATGCGGATTACACATTCCATACAGATAAATTAACAAAAGAATTCAAATCGAACATAATGGAATTAATACAAATGCTTGCAAAATTACAATTTTTTAAAACTTTGATGTCGAAAAGGATGTTAATATTCTTTCAGTGCGATCTTAACGGAATCTTAATAGAAAAGAAAGGAAAGAAAGAAAAGAAAAAAGAGAGAATAAAGATAGAATAATGGAAAAAAAAGGAAAACTTTTCTATAAGTAGACTAAACTAAGTAGAAAAAAAGTTTTTTTGTCTAGATTAATAAAATTCAAAAGATTAAGAAATAGATTTAGGAACAACATCTGTCATCATTATATATATAGCGATAAAGAAATAAAAAGATCGATTGTTACAACTAGAAACTCAAATCAATTCCATCGTAGCTAATTGATGTCGTAGGCATAAAATGGATGACTCTGGCGATCGTGAAACTTGCGTCAAGTGGCGTCGGATACCAGCCACCGAATGTTTCAGTTATAACTTGTCATAGTTCTTGAACTAAAATCGATAGAGCGTAAATTTCGTCGGCTTTGCGTTAAACTCGTTACGGAGGATAATGGCCGGCAGCTTTCGGATCCCACAGACTCGAATCAGAGACAGTTTGATCGAGTATTCGATAGATGAGTTTACGATACGTTCCCATGCTATCAAAAAAAAAGAAAACACAGGAAAAAACCAATATGCAAACGTTGTGTTATTGCAAATATATATTTTTTAATTTGTTCCTTTTAGCAAACAAATATTATCCGACTTGAGAATAAAAATATATTATTACCGATTTGCTATTATCGTTTATGGTTTCTAAGATTTTGCAATTAACTCTAAAAAATCTGAACAAAAACCTACAAATTTTAATTATAAAAAGTTTTTAAAATTATTTCTGATTGTACAACAGTATTTTAGAATTTTATAAGGACAAAGATAATTATGACATTTCAAAAATTTATATAGATTGATATACCAGAAATACCATTTTTAAGCAATTATTTAACATATTAATATTGAAATTCGCGAATTGTTTATAATTTTGGTATGTCATGAAATTAAAAATTTAAATTTCATATACTTTGAAGTATTAAAATTTAATTTTTTTTATTACTATTTCTTTATCATAATTTCACGTTTGCAACATGCAATTGCAAATAACGGCAAATAACGGCATTTCCATATGCACAAGCTGTTATACAGTGCTGTATACACACTGTACACACTGTACACACACACACACACACACACACACAAAAGCATTTATTCAAATAATGCTACAGAATGTCAGAACGGCGATGTGCTGCGGCACCGGACGCTCTCAACTAGTTCTGGCATTCTTTTCTTCTCCTCTTTCCAACACGCTCGTCACAAATAACAGGCCGCCCAGTATATATTTTATAACTACACGCGTGTCGAAGCCGGCGCGTCGTTATACGCTCTTCTCGAACCCGTAATCATCACCTACCATCTATTCCTACCGACGAACGCAGGTATTGGTGCTACACCGCTGCACATCGCTCGAGGGCGAATTCTCTGCCCTCAACGGGAGGAGGGACATCTCCCAGTTACCACGGAACCTCCAGACAATAAATACAGCACCGCAAACCTCCTCATCACTATGAAGTTGTCCTTTCCTCTCTCTCTCTCTCTCTCTCTCTCTCTCTCTCTCTCTCTCTCTCTCTCTCTCTCTCTCTCTCTCTCCTCCCTCTCTCTCTCTCTCTCTCTTTTTCTCTCTCTTATTCTATGTTTCTCTCTTCCTTGTTAACGATGGAGCAGCTCAACCATTCAAGAAGATCCACGACGATGTACGATTAAATGATAGGTAGTTATCGTTAATTGTCGATGGGACAGTGTCGACGTGTCTCCGAAAGAAACCGTGAATTTCCCTCGTAATCTTACAGTTCCCGTCGTATTGCACTTTCCTGTTTAATGTGACAACGAAAATATTTTGATTTTTCTGAACTAATTGATCAATATGTCAGACAATTAGTTAGGAAGAAACATAATAGTAAACGTTATGAGAGTTAAGAGTTTCTGAAGAATTTCGACAGTCGCAATGGCAGTTGGGATTTTATTTCTATAAATTAGTGAATCTTTTAAAAGAATTTAAATAATATTAATATTTTATAGGATTCTCATCTCTGAATTCTCTTAAATATAATTTTGTCTAATCTTTAGAATCTATGTCTTATAAATCTGCAACGTTTTTGTGAGTTGCAAATTGAGTTACTTTGTATTTAAATTTTGATCACAATAAGCAAATACGAACTTTTAAAATTTCATACATAATAAATTACATATATAGAACAATAGCAACACTTATTTTATCTAATTATAATATATTTTTTATTTAATTATTTTTAATAAATAAAAATATTGATTTTATATAACTTCATAACATCTCGATATTAAACAATTACGAACATAATCTTAATAGTTACTATACTCTACGACAATATTAAAAAATTAAAATATTTTTTCAAATGTTACAAATTTTTAGAAACAGATTTGATTAATTCACCGATATTCTTGAGAACTAGCACACGTATCCACAATTTCAGGACAGCGTGAACGATATGGAGGAAGAGAGGGTGTATGAGAGGATGTATCCGATCGCATCGCATTTTACCTGCGGGCAGAAATTTACATCTCCCGCAGAAGCATTTAATCAGCTGGTGCCCAAATGGAATTTGGTGGCGCTTTAAAAGGGCGCTCGAGGGGGAACAGGTCGAGCGGGGAGAAAGAGAACGCGGGATAGGCTCGTATATACGTGATAGTAGCCGGTGCCACTCAGGCAGCTTTGTTGAATTTCACGCCATTTGAGTAAATGGGGGAACAGATCAAACAATGTGGATATTTTGTAGCGCTGTTGCTGTTGCAACGCGTGGTCGATGTAATTCCACTCGCGCGGCGAACTCTCCCTCTCCCCCCTTTATTCTCGCTCCCTCTCTCCCTCTCTTTCTCTCTCTTTCTCGCTTTCTCTCTTTCTCTCTCCATCTTTTTCCGATTCCTTTTACGCCAGAATGGCGCTGACCGTCATAATTACGGCTTTCCCGCCTCCTCTGGCCCCCCTTCTGACGCGATTTCAGCCAATCTGCAATCAACGCGCGGACAAATGATAGCGTCGCAATTTCGCGATCGAACACCGTCGCCGTCGCTTTGTCAAGCAGACACGCGATTTTCTTTCTCGATAGAACGTAAAGTGGCAACTTGGTCATTCTTTACCGCTACTTTAAGAGGGAGAAAAGAGGTCAAATAGAAAACCTGATAAGAAGAAATGTGTTCTGTCTCGGAAAGAAACGGGGTAACGTCCGATGTGAAATAGTATACATATATATTTAGTTCTCGCTAAATAGTGTCAATAAAAAAATTAGTATATATATACATTCTATGTCTAGTGTGTTTGAAAACAATTTAGCATTTTAATTGTACACATTGGCTTTAAACTGAAAAATATTTTCCTCGCGGTAATTGCAACGTCCACAAAAACACTTATTCAAATAAGCTTATATCATTATTTAATATATTTTTTTAATTATGTGCAGAACAATTATTTACAAGATATTATTATTGACATGTGACCTCCATCTGCCGCACGAGAATCAAAATATCACATATACATATATGGCACGCGAACACGAAAATGTTAATTAACTAATTAACAAACGGTGACCGTGATTATGAAGCATAAAAGCGATAAATCAGTTATATTTTAATAAACATACAGTGAAAGCAGCGTTACACATCATATTTCGGATAAAATCACAGAACTACCGAATACAGCCACAAATCGTGGAAGTGACGTCTCCATCGTCCGCGCCATCGAATAACCATAAAGTTTCATCAATCTGTCGTATTTTCCCCAATTACCATATCCTTAGTCACGTGTGCCTATCCCATTATTACTCTCATTCAGCTACGATGCATGCATCCTTATTACTGCGGATTCCGTTTGACTCCGCCGCGCGCGTGTTCATGTATATCATCGCTCGAGTGACCGACCGGTCCACCCGGAGGAGGGATACCCGAGACTAAAGAAACCGTGCGGGTTAGTTTCTTTAATTAATGAGCCGTCGAGCTCATTACGGAGAATGAAATGCCAATGTGGAAAACGACTAATATTAATTCCGGCGTTAAATGGGCAATTTTGAATTTAATAGCTTGTTTACCATAAATTCGAAAATTTATCGACTATCTCGACGACTCAATTTGCTTGGTCCGGTCGGGATAACAAAAGTCAAAATATAAATAGGAATGGCCACAACGACTCGCTATATATAATCACCGAAATCGGTTTCTTTGTTGTCGGCGAAGCCCGCGGCTCTCTTGTCGATACTCGTGCAAGTGGTATTCTCAAAATTTCTCCATTAAAACCCGATACGTTGATGTACGTGATAGATTATTACTCGTGGATATCGATTACCGCGTAACCAACGGCGGTGAACATCGATTATCGTTTATCGATTATCGTCTGTACCGCTGCCGAGCACTAATGGAGCTCATCGACACTCTTCGAATCCGTATTGATTCGTGACGGCTCGTGGTTTCCGCTTACGATTAACAAACAATGCCAGCTGAATCGGCGATCTATCTATAATAGAATAGTAAATCAATCGACTATCTACCTCCCATAACTGTCTTTTTTTTTATTGCGAATCCTGGTTTGAGGTTGATAGTTATAAATTGTCGTCAGCGTATTAGAGAAGTATATTGGAAAGGATTGATCGGTTTTATTGCTTTGCACTGTTCGTATTTGCATACTTCGTTATCGTCGTTTACTTTATTTATGACTTATAATTTCTTCCTGTAAATCATAAATCAATATTAGTACCTACGTATCGAATATTGGAAACTTCGCATATTCTTCAAGTTGTGTATAACATTGTTATTAAAAGTATGCTTTAATCAATTTCATATCCGTAAATGCTTTAAGTAAAATATTAATATCAATTTATAACGAATACAGAAATGGAAATCATTTATTTTGTGGTATAATTGGCATAATATTTCATTTTATTTTGTTTTAATACAAGTAAGACTCGATCAGATACAAATTTTAAATTTCTAATTATTCGCAGTTCTTTATTCTATATTTTTACAATTTTTTTTAATGAGATATTGAATGCACGGATCATATACTTTCTCAATTCAAGGCTTAGTGCCCACAGATTCACGGTGCACCAATACGCGCACTCCTATTAAAGGGGGCGGAGATTTTCGTGTTAATACGTCATTAACTCTGTGTATTACGGTACGATTACGTGGCTGAAAACGATCCCAATTTACTCTCAGGAATCTCCATTATCGCAACGTCATCAGAATATAATATTGAAGTATACTGGGTGCTCTTTACCTCGCATTATTTTTTAAGAGCAGATTTTTTTACCAATTTGGAGCCGTCTTATCTTAGCAAACGTATCGAGGTATTTAATTTTTGAATAATTGAAGCTATCCAAAAAGATTTTTTAATTAATCCAGAATTGAACTTTAAATGAGAGAAATTAGATGACAAAAAATAATACTTGCATGCAATTAGAAAAATATGAATTTTATAACGCACAAATGGATTATGCGATTTTAAGTATTAAGCACATATAGATAATGCTATACCTAGCGATTTATCTTAATGTTTAAAAAAAAAGGATTTATTTTAAATTAGTTGAAAAACTGACTCTTGAGGAGAGAGAATAATGCGGTGAAATACTGGGACACCTTGTATATGTATATATTACTGGTTTTTCGATATATTATTTATATTCTCATTCAGTTTAAAAGAAATTTAATTATTTCCACCTCACACTTTCTCTTTTCGTAATATTTTTTTTTCTCAGGTAATTTAGCTAAACCTTTTTAATCTTTGAAGTACTAATGCTTGGTAAACCGGTTCTTAATATTGACAAGGATTGGCCACCATATTAGATAACAGCTCAATATTTTAATTTACTTATCTTTATGCTAATAGAGAGAGAGAGAGAACATCTAGAAAACATTGGAGTATAGATATCTTTTCTAATTCATTATTTAGAAACGTCACGATTCATTTAAAGCCATGAAATGCAAAATAACATAAGTTTATTATAATTATCATTGTATTTATCTCATTTCATTATCTTAGACAGTTGGGAAGTAATTACATGTTACTTACATATAAAACATGACATCGTTAATAGATCAACTGTAACAGGAGACGCTTCGTTATCCTGAAAGTATAGTCAATAAGCTAGCGTTATTTTCTACTCAATTGAAATCAATCTTCATCAAATAAAAATCCAGAAATTAAATTCTTGAAAAAAAAACAAATTAAATGATTATGAGCATTAATTATGTAAATAACTATATTTTATATTTACTCTTTATATCTTGATTTAAATTTTAATGCTTTTTTATAATTTTTAAGGATAAAGAATTAAGGAATAGCTTACTAAAAGCTGATAAAAAGGAAGAACACTGAATACTTTTAGCAAATTTGCTGCTTAGAGTATGATTATTTTAAGTAATTTTAGTGGCATATAATAGCAAAGATACAATTAGATGTAGAATTAGATCAAAGGTAATTAAGATCAAAGGCAATGTAGATTGGATCAAACGAACGTTACATTTAATTTTTACAAAAGAGAACATAAAAGAATCACGAAATGTTTACGCCAGTAAATAAGTAAAATGCTCTGGCGCGTGCGAACAGCGAAAATTTATGAAACCAAATGATTTGGTCAGTAACCACAATTCATTGGAACAAGCAAATTAGATCGTGCCAATAGCGGATATTGCGCTACAAAATGATTCGATGAAACTCATCGATCGACATTACATTTCCAGCCGCACTGCAATGTGCGACCTACTGCACTACGCTCTGAGGCAAAATGCCCATCCGCTCTTTACTGTCGAATATTACTGCAAAGTACGTCTCAAAGGGAATCATGTACAACTTGATTATTAAACAAGCAAACGTCGGATTATTTATTTTCAGAAATATTTAGACGACTGGGAAATTTCCTTGTCAAGATCAAGATTTTAAAGCTAAATATATGTTATGGAAATAGAGTTTGTATAGCATAAACTTTATACTTTCTATTGTATAGAAAGCATCGTAAATAAATTGAGAAAATGGATATTAATGTGTATCTCTATTTTAGATACTAGAATTTAGTGTCTAAAATATGAAATTAAAAACACATTTTTTTTTTAACAATTTTTATTTGTTTAAACTTCTTATATTTAATCAAAATAAAAGTACGAAAGGGGTTTGCTATAAGAAATGTTAAAATAAAGAATATTCTTTATTGCATATATTTTGGTTTTTCTCAGAAATTATCTGAAAATTGTTAATGAAAAATTGACATTTTATGCGCAATTTTCTAAAGTATGCTAAAGTAGGCGCTAATGTGTATATGTGATGAATAGAGACGTGCCGTGAAAAATGTAACTTTGTTCTATATATCGACTTGCACTAAATTAATATGTCAACGTTTAGGTCGAAAGCGCGATTAATCTCGCGGGACGCCATCAGTACGTCGCTTAATTCGCAAAAGTTCCGACGCTGCCAACAATGGAAACAGGAACACCTGATACCTCAGCAAGCCCCGAGGTGCATTCAACGCGCAAAACTCGCAGTTGCCCTCTGTTTCTATGCTATCTGTAACGCGAATGCCAAGCAAGTTCGGAAATACGCGTACACAAAGTGACCCGCGCGATGAAATCGCGACGCGACGCGACGCAACGCGCCGCGGCGACAGTGGCCGTCCGCCGTCGAGCGATAAGGCCGAGTTGCGAACAGTTGATAAGACAAGGTTTGTCAGAGAGCGGGATCTCGCGCGTACAGTGAACATCACCGCGAATATCGGATTCGCATTTACGTTGTTGCTTCCAACGAAGAGAGGTCTATTCAACGTCACTGCAAGATCGTTATCCACCGAGGAGGAAGATTATCCATTCTTCGACGTTAAAATCCGCTTTTATAGAAAATATCACGAGATAAATCCCGATCGATAAACGTTCCATTTATCGTCGATTCTTATCGCACGCGATTCGCAGTAATAATAATCGTTTAACGAATCCGGGCAAGCGCCTCGCGTTCTATTTTATTCTCCTCCGGGACGTAAACGAGCCACTTTACACAATCTTCCTCCTCGTCTTTTGTCAGAAGCGCGGCAAGAGCAGCAGTCCAGCCCCGCGCATTTGAGGCAGGAGCGAATTTAAGTTCCTTCGGCCCGGTATCATAAAACCGAATTTAACATTAATAAAGTTTCGCGCACTTTGTATCTGCGCGCGCTTCTGCCCGCGGCTAATTCTTTGCAAAAGCGGCAGAACGGTTTACCTCTTGCTTGAGCAACCCTTTTATCCGCGAGAAGCCTTTTAAGTTTGCAATTAAAAGTGTTGCGGGCGTAATGCGCGGCCGCGTCGAGCGGAAAAGCGCTAAACGGAAGCCGCCAACCGTTTTATGCTCGACAGTTTAACGCTTCCGATTTCAGCACATTAACGCGTGTATTTTCGCGCATTTTAACGAGATATGATGCGCACCGCAAAATCTTCATTTTCACTCGTGAGTTTTATCTAGTAAAATCTCGTCGCGTTAAGCATCCTAACGAGGGTATGTTCTTCGTTATAAACTTAATCTTTTATCACATATGGTACTATATATGTATTAACAAAATGTCTACACGTTATCTCATAAAGCTAAATTCTGAATAAACACAAATATAATGATATAATAATATATAATAAAAAATAAATGTAAATATATATAATAAAAAATAAATGTAAATATATATAATAAATAATAATATAATATATATTTATATAATATTAGAGATTATAAATTTAATTTTAAATAAATACAACAATTTTTTTATAAGACTATACAGATTACATTCCATCTTTCTTCTGGATTATAAAGTGATAAAAATGCTAATTATACACATCTTTGATAGCTATACATATATCGTCAGTTTTTCTTACAATTGCACAAAATTATCCTATTAATGATCTTTTCAACATGTTCTCCGCATGATCTATATTGCTAAAAGCTTTTGCGACAGTGTAATTAACAGGTGTGTTTACTCTAAAATTATTATGCCCGTCAAATTACTGCTGCTATTTCATTATTGCAATTTCGCAAATGTTGACACACATCACTTCCGGTAAATATTATTAGTTATGTCACGGTAACTATTTTCGAGTATTTCCGTGCGTGAAATGGCACGCGTGATACGATATAGCAAGATTGCTTTAGCGGCAAAAGTGATTAGAACTCATAATGTAATCACACCATACGTATTACTTGCTGTATGCACGCTACGAAGGGTCCAATTACGCGTCGAGTTTACGAGGACTGACTAACTCTATGTCCCGCGTACGGGAGAGTTCGATCTATGACGGGACATCAGTTTATGACGAAATATATTAAGGCCAAAATTGTATAGCCGCGGCATAAAACTTGCAATTGTAATATACAGCACGATAAGTTTTTTTACGAGCTTACTAACCAGAACGTTGTATCACTCGCTTGCGCATTTGATTAAACTATTTATATAGATTTTTATTATACGTACCAATATTTGTAATTAAATTGGCAATTTTAAATTCGTTAAATTAATTGTTTGGCGCATATATACATGAAAAAACATTGTTTGCACGGGATATTTAATACAGATATAAAAATGCATTTTAAAGAAAAAAATTTTTTTTTTACAATTTTTCACATGAATATAATAATGCATTTGTAAAAAAACATCTTTTTTAAAAATTTAGAAAAAATGCATGTTTTTATACTCGTTTACTAATTTTATATAAATTTATTGTTATAAATTAGATAATCTGAGAAACCAAGCATTAATATTTTAGAAATTGTGATTAATATCCATGTACATTCGATCGAACATTTTCGAATTGTGCAAAGAAAATAAAATGCATCGCGCTTATACGAATATCAATGGACATGCGACCTACGACAGAATAAATTATTGCTCCGCGTAAATCCTTTCGCGTTATGATTTCTGGGACGTGTAAAAACAGGGTACGGTAAAGGCGTTAGGGCGTTCGCAGTAAAACAGCTCGCAATAAGCTACCGTATTATACATATCGATATTTCATTGCTTTCTGTCACAATGTGCGTTGTCGCTGTCGCTGTTCAAAGGCGTCGCATCGTCCTGGTTCATTTAGCAGGATATCCGTTATACGGGCTGTAATCGGCCAGGTATTGGAAACACTTTCAACGGCGTTTATTAGTAAATATCGGACTTCCGTACGCAGACTGTTATTATGGGAACGAGGAACTTGATGAGCGTGACCTGATAAAACGGTGGTGGTTGGTTTATCGACCCGATCATCACCTGCTGACGAGAAAAAAAGTCACCGAGAAATTGCACGGATTAAAATTACACGTGCGCGCCGCGAGAAGAGAGCGCGCTTTTATTTCATACAATTTTCTTCGGGGCGCGAAATATCGGTTCTCTAGTGAGATAGTATCCACGTGGTTTTTTTTTTTTTTTCGTGTGTAATCGTCCATCCTGTAAAATAGACCGTGCAAAATGAATGTTGCAACGCATACTGCTTATATAAATGCCATAATCTAAATGAATTTCGTGTTCGTGCACAAATTTCTTAAATACATTAATAATTAATATTTTTCCTATTGCACATATTTTGCAACAAATTATCGCAATAGGAAAAATATTAATTAATGTATTATTAATCATGCATATTGCATTAAAAATATTTATATATCTTCATTATAATTTCTCATGATTATATAATTTTTTTTATAATGAGTTTCTATAATTTACGATAATGTAATCTGAGGAAATGAGGTAGACATCAGTTATTACACCTAAATATATTAAAATATCACAATTATAAAATAATCCAAGAATTATTTTATAATTGCAACATTTCAATACATTTAGGTATAATAACTTATTTTCTTTGAATTTAATTTGTATCTATTTTTTCCCCGATAATCGTTTTTCTGAAAGATGCACTTTGTACGTATTGTCTGTAGTCAGAAATATACAAAAATCGCGATCATAGTTCGAAATGGGTTATTTTCGCTTTTTCCGACAGAAAACAGCGAAAGAGATCTCATAGTTACGTCAATAAAATTGAAACCTTCTGGTTCCCATTCTGCTCTGTGTAGCTTTTATTTTCTTTAAATGTTACGGTGAGCACCACGCCATCAGATTTTACACCGAAATAATCGTTTGCGTTTCTCCAATAGTTTCTCTAAGCAGCGAAGTTTACGATGATTAAAATCGCAAAATATAAAAAAATTTATTGATTCTTATACGAACGCTGCTCCAATAATAATGGCTCTTACCAATTGCAATCAGTATTGATAATTAGTATTATAGCAAATCAACTATTAAATTATTAAATTTTAAATAAATGTTTTTGCTTAATGAAGTCATATGGATACCTCGGTACTTTCTCTGAATTTTTATTATTAAGTTTTTTGATCTTTGATTTATTAAGTTTCTATATAATCTCCATCTGAACTTGAAGATTAATGTTTGCACAATTTGTATATTAATTGAAATAATTTCTAAATAAATGTTATCCAAACATTTATTTCCATTTTCTAACTTTATATCACCAGGCGTCTTGCAAATACAAGTAGCATTACAAGCATATATAGCAAGCATTCTTTATACATTTATAACAATGTATAGATATATTCATTATTATTAACAAAAAAAAACAGTTACAAGCAGCAAAATTGTTTAATTTTTTATTGATAACAGAAATACCAGCGTCAAACTGTAGCGCCAATGTTTTTTGAACCAGCAGCAGATGTTGCGCGATACACATTGATAATACACATATTATTTAGAATAAAATTGAATTCATGCTCAGTATATTTGTCAAAATTATCAGTGAATTCACTCTGTAGCGTATTCAATTTGCTATTCAAGTTGCTCAAGCTCTAACGGCTTTAAAAGCAAATTCGAATGAATTCTTGAAATGCGCGAATGAATGGAAATGAGCGATTTATTAATTAGGCTATCGCGCTTTTCTCTTTATGACGAATTTCTGAAAACTAAAGCAGGATATTGTATAAGCTGACATTTATATTACATTAATTAGGTATTTTTTATTAAAACGAAAACAAATATTGTGATGTGACGTGATGGATCTCAGTGATTATTTCTTCCAAATATAAGTAAATCGTAACTCATGAATTAAATAATATTGATTTTTTTAAATTTAGTGATTGTTATTGAAAAGAAAATATATTTTTTATAAATTTTTTTTGTAATAAGAAAATTTAAAAAAAATTTTTAAAATTTTTAGTTTAATTTATGTTTATACTATAGTATAATTTTAAGGTTTAAATGATCATTTATGTTATAGTAGAAACTTGAAAAAAATGACTCCTTTTGCCTATATTATGTTTCAATTATTTAATTGCATGTGTGTTCTGTTTTTACATTGTTTTATTAAATCAATTTATGTATGTTTATTAAATAACTTTACACAGTTGTGGTTCTTTTGTTACGAATTCCGTAATTGCAAATTGCGAAATATATATAATTTGCATTTTATTATTTTATTTAAATATCTCTGATCGAAATGGTTTATATTACAATTCAAGGACGTTTTTAAAAATTGAAATCAGTATCTTTAATAATTAGATGATCAACATGTATACATTTTTTTGTGTGTTGTAAAAAAAAGATATATGCTTGTGGTTTTTATGACTGAAAGAGTTAGTGACGTTGTAATTATATAAACGGCGAACCATTGGGCTTTCAGTAACAATTAGATTTTATTAACGTTGCAGTATACTATCTTAGTATACGTTTCGGTTATAGTGGCCTCCGTCAAAGGGTTTAATACATTGATCGTGAGCATCATACGGTGTCCAGAACTTTATTGCCCAAAGGACAAGGAAACGTATGAGTCGACGCGGATCGGACCCTTTGATCGAGATAACGTGTGCACATGTGATTTTGTAGATAATTACTTCATTAAAATACCTCCGGGTCGCCGGTAATCTTGAAGCCGCCGCGAGATCAAACCTTCACCCGGTATCGATCTTCGGGCATTTTTCTCTTCTTCTCGGCACGCGATAAATTTCAACGTATTAGGTGTTGATCGGGACAAGATTGTTTGCGGAATGAAGTCTTGTTTGGAGAAAGAAATGGCGAACGGCGACGCATCGATAAAGTATAAAACGATCGTCTAGTCGTCTATCGGGCAGTACTAGAGGCTATTTCTAAACCTTGCCTATTAAAATTCAATTGCTTCTCTAATCCATTAATAATACTATTTCGTTGTACGACTATTGCCTCAGCATTAATTTAAGATTTAACTTGACGGTTTAAAGTTTAAAAAAAGGCTTACGATCATTTTCGATAAATAATATAAATGATCCGAGCAATTCGTTTATTAATTATTTATAAATGTATGAAAAAGTAAAGTTAGATACATCTCTTTTAATTAAAGTTTTATTAATTTTATATAATTATATCTATTGTTTTTTTTCTGTAAAAGAATATACAGTTTGTTGAAGAAGCTAAATTATGAGAGGACCGAGATATAATATTGAAATATAACGAGTTATAATATTATTAATGTTGTTCATTTTATTTGTATGTATTGTACAATGATAATGTTCAGACGATCGAGACATAAATTAGTTTTATGGCAATGTAATATAGCTGCATGAGATATTCTCGTTCGCTATTTTAAATAGTGAAGGTAGGGTGGTTAAAACCCGTTGGAGAATGAAAAGCGCTCGTTTACATTGCACCGAAGTTTTGCGGCGCGCAGACGTCATATTTTCTGGAGCAGCCGTTCTCTATTTGGAATGGTAAAGGCGTCCCAAAAAGCCAAGAAGCGAGCAAAAATCCGCTCGTCAATGGCAGACAATGGTTGTAGCTGTACACGACGGAAAAATCCCTCAGTGTCAGGAAAAGGTTTGACCGAGACAACGATGGTATACGTCGCCCAGGATAAAAACTCGTTCGTGTTTCTTGTAAATTACATGTACAGTGCATGAGTCTCGAAGGGTTAAGACCTCCTCGACAGCCGAAAAAAAATTCCGTAATAAAATGCGCGTGAAATAAATTGGAAAACACAGCGCACGTTGTGGAAAATGCATTAACATGTTAATTGCAACGAACATAAAATATTTGCGTACCGTCCGTAAAAATTTAGAATAATATTTTTTAGAAAAACTATGGTGTAATAATCTGGGATACGTAAAATAAAATTATAAATTTTTCTGACAAGTACGATTATTTTTGATAAATATATGAAATAAATTTACAAAAAATTCTACTTATAGACAAATAATGAATACCGATTATAAGTATTGTTTAAAGACAATTTATTTTCAATTTGTTGTACGTAAACTAGAGAAATTGTAAAATGTACATATAATATGTATTTTAATAATACATATCATATGTAGAGGAGAGAGAGAGAGAGAGAGAGAGAGAGAGAGAGAGAGAGAGAGAGAGAGAGAGAGAATTGTGATAATAGTTTGTGAATTTTATTTTAATATGCATTTGTTATGTGTGGTTCTCTTTTAATATAATATATCATAAATTACTATTCTAGAGACAGTCGTTGTTTTGAAAACGTAATAATGATAGTTGTAACAACATTTTAAAAAGTTTCGGCCTTATTTTAAATATTACATTATTTTAATAAAAAGAGTTATAATATGCTATACTCTGGTGAACATATGGACGCGTACGTTATATAAACGCAGTTGCAGCTGACCTATTTCCTTTTATTTTTATGTCCCTTTTATCCCATTTTTTGCATCAGTCTGTGGCGGCAATGGACTCCGTCGCCGCGACTTTTCGACTATCCGATTATATCGGGTGCCCAAAAATTTATACACTGTGCGAATATTTCATTCTTCACATAATATGTTGTTTAACAAATTACAAGTAAATCGCAAATTAATTATTTGAATTCTCATTAAAAGCAAAAATATTTGAGTGAAGTAAACTTCGAAATTAACACAATTCTTGCGAAATTATTTTTTAATAAAACATAATAATCTTTTTCTCTCTCTCTCTCTTTCTCTCTTTTTCTCCTTTTTCTGCCTTGCTGACCTGCTAAATCTTTTAATAAAAATTTTGTATAAAATATGTTTTAATAAAAATCTCATTTGGAATCTTTTATAACAATCAAATTAGAATCTTATGATATGCAAACGTCTCGAATACAATATAATGTGACAATAAAGAAGTCGATTTGAAATTTTCTCGGACATAAAGATCCGTTACTATAGTATGCAGATTTTTGAGAACGACGTGTATATTCGCGTTCGTGCTCATATGCCACACGGACATACTTGTACGTACAAGCATGTACCTAATTTTACTGTGGGAAAGCCTGGTAATTAGAGCGCGCCCATTTAAACGTGATTTAAATGGAAATTGTCAAACTGCCGGAATAAATGAGGCGGGAGATTAAAGAATTGGTCTTGCTACTCCGTCGTATATAGCAGATTTCGGTACTTATTCTCCTAATTTGTCTTTTTTTTTTTTTTATTCTTTTATATACAATATATCTTTTTTCTGTATATACAGATTATAAAATAGGCATGATATATATTTTGTTCAATAACTAGAAATGTTTACTATATAGTGAATATTAACGATTATGTCATATAACATAATAAATGTTTGTAGTACATACAACATGTTTAATACGTACATATTTATGAAACAATGAATAGAATATTGATATTTTAATTGCAAATTTTTTAACAATTACTTTTAATTTAAATATTTATCTCACAGAATATCAGATAGCAAATAGAATAACGAATGACTATTACATTGGATGGTATTTTTTTTACTTTTATAATGTTATAATATATTCATGCTATTTTTTTGCACTTTGTTATTCTTATTATGGCGTAACCATATCTCTTATTATCAATTTATATAATATATTCTTCAATTTTTTTTACTTGACTCCGAATAGTGCAATTTGAACGATCGAAAATGTCGTGCGGGTCGACGTAACGCTATCGTAATGTTAATCTCTGATTAAACGGCATTGTTAAACATGGACGTAGTAAAATCCGGTTGCAAAAGCGTTTTGAACATTTGTGGAACCCTCCGCGGGCATAATATCGATTCTAGCTATGGTATGTACCGTCGAGAACGCAACGAAACGTTCGGCTCGCTGGACTCGAATACCGATATGCTATCCGAGAAGTGTAATCTCATCCGCGGATGTATATAGAGCCATTTCGTTTCGTTTCAATTAATCCAGAGCAGCCGTAGATCTCTGACATCTCATTCTTAATCACATTCGGTATACGAACCATCGCGCAAAATCGATACTCGCGATAACACACTGTCATTTTTTGACTTATTTTCGGCAAATGTTTCTCTCTCTGTACGTATGTTCCCGGAATGCAATTGACGTAATGCAAGACACTATAGCCTTTATTCTCTATTTCAAAATATACAAAATAATCATATTATTAATATATTATTGTTTTTTTTTATTCTATTTAAAATAATTTATTCTATTTTTTTTTACATAAATTATTTTAGTAGAATTAGTAGGATCTAATTTATATAAAGAAGGCTATTACAGTATAACAAACAATTAAGATAAAATAGTAATTAATATGAGATTAGTGCTGTTTTGCATTTCATGGCTTTTTACTTGACACTCTCACAAATATATATTGCTGTTATTTTCAATATGATGGATAGAGTTGATATTTATGGTGAACTGTTTTTCGCGCAGGCAATAAATAATTATTTTATCTTTAAACTCTCTGTATTTAAAACGTGCATGTAGTCACATTGCACCATGTGGCTCGTATAGGTAGCGACGTATTAAAGCCTAGGAAGCGATTTATGAGCGATTTATTGGTGATAAATAAAAGTTTAACTAATTTCACTTATATTTCCCGATAACCTGCTGTTATAGACTTGTTTATATTCATTGTCGGCTGTTACTGCAGGCTGGTTCATAAAATACTGATAATGTACCTCAGATATTGAAATGAAAAACAACATATAGAAGATTTACCGCGGATTTAATTTACATAATTAATTATATAAATGATGAGTTTAATTCATTAGCAACATTGAATAACTTGCATAATGAAATTATACGTGACGCAATTAATATCACGAAAATTTAATTGTCAATAAACGTAAAAGTTATCAAAAAGTCTCGTGTTCTGCATTTTGCATGAATGAGAGATATTTTTATTTATAATAGTAATAATAATAATAATACACAATGAGAGAAAGCTACGATAGCTAATGTATATACAGAGGTATAGAGAGATATTTTTATTTATATTATTAAATTAAAAAATTGCTATTGTATAAATGATAATATATTTCTACTAATATATAAATCAAGCAATTCCATTAAATTATTGATATAAATAAATCCATTTACATCGATTATAATGACATATATTGTATGAAACAATTATATTAACATCGATATTTGTTGAACGGTTATTTAAATAATTCCTTGTTTTCAATAATATTTTCCTGATAAAATTGCTAATAAGTGAAACCGGCAATCGGTTAAGTTTTGCTCCAATGTAACATTTTAAATTCTCGCGGTGTGACGTGCGACTAAGGCGAGCCGGTTCATCGATCGAGACGTAGATCGAATTAAGAACCGGCCATCTTGACGGCGATATCATAAGTGGATCAGGCTGTCTTGTTATTTACGAGCGCATTAAATGGAGGAAATGTCTTATTTGAAGGGCATTTGCTTTATCGAGAAAAAAGAACTCATTTTCTAGTGAGTGAGACTCCGTCGAGATGAAGATAAGAATAGCAAGTATATATGCATATTTACCGAGGCCATTATACAAATTCGATCTTCAGGCATATCCAGACATCAAATCTTCAAGATTGCCACGTTTTTTCTTACGTCTTCGTGTCGCGTTCGAATTTCTCTGGACTCAAATAATTTCTTTAACCGTTTTGTCTTTGAAATGACATTTCTTATAAGACTAAAGATTTTCAAAGATATAAAATTTAAGAAAAAAATGAAAGTAATTAAAGATATAGAAAACAGAGATTGCTGCATAATAAAATTACTAAAAGATACACGTTTAATAGTCGGTGAAAAATTAATAAAAGACAGTTATTATGGAAACTATTGTGACTATTAAACTGTAGAATTAGTAATGTTCCACTACAATATTCTTGCTTTATCCGGTCGCAAGTTATTTATACATGCATTTTTTCACAAAAGAAAAAAGAATTGTCAATATCGGGAGCACGCGCAAAGAACGGCCACTTCGTTCTCCTTTGAATATTGTACGCGTTTCATCCGTATGTCCATGTATTATATGTATGTATACGTATATATATTCCAAGTCAAAACGCGTTCGTTCCATAGTCAAAAAGAGCCTGTGGAAAATGCCGCACTTTATTCCACGCATATACTAAAAAAAGGCCGCGCCTTCAAGCGAAAGAGAATATCGAGAACCGAAGAGTTCGCGCGCGTGGACGTCGCGTCGCGTCGTCCGTCGAATCTCGAATCGGATTCGAGACACGACGGGGATATACGCGATTCGGGGAGGGAGATGAACGCGCGATTCATCGCGGCATGGCGCAACGAACGCGGTCGGCAGCACTTAAGGGCTTAACGAAGATAATTCCGAGCTCTCGCGTGGAGTATCGTGCGCACACAACACTTACTATCGAGATGTAATCCCGAATCAATGCGCAACGCCGGGCGCGCGATAGAGCGCATCGTGGCGTCGGCGTCGCGTCGCGTCGCGTCGCGATGATGCATGGCGGCTGCAACGACCGACCGTCTCTCGATACACACGCCGTTGGTCATTTAAAATAGCGTCGTTATTGGTCAGTTGCCGGATTATAATGAGGCTAGCATGTTGAGATTAAACGTGCTGTAACCGTAGTGTGTAAACGCACGTCGCTACAACCGACGAACACGGCCGGTGAAGATGAAACGGTTATATATATATAGGCTTTGCGCACATCGGCGAGCAATGATGGATAAGGGTTTTAACGGTAGATTGGAACTACATCGGCAATCTGATTTTGATTAGCTCGAATATGGATGGATGGCGAAATAAGACGATAATAATAAAATTTACATTTTTTTTAATATTCTTGCTAAACTTTAAAACTCATAATTTGTATGGTCGTCCAGTTTTCAAAGATATATGCGTGCATATTTAAAAAACTGTTTGAAAATAAGTTATTTAATATTACATTATCTTTCATGTACCTAACTAGACGCGTAAGAATTGATACAACGAAATTTAGAAAATTGATTTTTTTATTTATTCATGCAGGTTTTATTGATTATTTAACATATTATCTTTAACGATTTGAACTTTTTCATAACACTTTTGCAAAAGAGAAGCCTCTGTAAATCACAGAGTCTAAACTTTCATCCGTTCAATTGTACAAAATGGCTGACAGCGAAATACAGGCTTAGGTGTAGCATGAGCGAGCGGAGCAACATGGTTAAACAATTCACCGACAATGGATCGTACGATTGTACCGGATTTCTAATGCGGATTATTATCTCGAAGAGTTAATCGTAGCGCTTATATGCATGGCTATTGCGTACAGAATAGCGGTAGTATTATCTGTAATCTGAGAGTTGAATCAATTTATCTCAAATAAAATCTTAATCTAAAAACCGTAATTTTAATGTAAAGAAGGAATATAATATAAAAAATTTGAGTTAAATTGCAATTGTCATTTTTTTCAAAGATCTACGTTTAATTAGAGAATTATTGAATATTAGTTAATAATATAAAAGCGGTTTCGTTATATTTTCCTGATTGGCATTTAATAAACGTTATTACTGGATTAATGCGCGATATGACTATTGACATTAAAAGTCAATAGAATCGTCACAATTTAAAATTATTTAAGCATAAATGTGTCATTTAATTCTATTGTGCAATTATAATTTTCTCAATGTGAAATATTGTTAAATCTTCCACAGATGATGTGAACGTTCCCAATTTACTATTTTACTGCAGTAAATTCAACGCAATCCAATTTATTCATTAGACTGAATTGTAAATATTTCATAAAAGCGACATCACAATATAAACCGAGAGAGAGTAATATTATAATATAAATAAATAATTTTTTTAGCGCTCAATGTGTTCGCACCGGAAAGAATTTATTATTTTATTACCAAGTGAAAATTTCTTCTTTAATATATTTTGCAAAAGAGATAAAAGTTTACGAGTAATATGCATGTTATTACAATCTCGGAATTTATTATTTCAGTGAATCAAATTGACAGTATAAAATCATTAATTTAATTCAAAGAATTACGCGTTTTTAACGAGCGAGTAATGGGTAATGGCATTTGCGACCCTATAGACAGTAAACTCACGTGCACGTGACGCACGAACAGCGATAACACTCGTTATCGCAATTTCTATATGGTAACTTGTTCAAATAAAGGATCGCGCTCGATGCGCTGGCGTCCATTGGACCATTTTTGTTTGTCCGTATGTTACAGTTATCCTCAATCATTTCTTTGTTCTTTCGCGGTCTCTAACGCTTTCAGGGAACATTGCCGACAAATAATACAATTGCTCTCGCGAATAGATATCGATACAATTTGGGCGTAAATCGTATTTATTCGTAAAGCAAAATGTGATAAGTAGTTCGTCAATTTTTATATTGAGTTATTATAAGTATTTATCAAATATTATAATGACTTTTATTTATGTAACAAAAAATATCACACAAGAGTATGTATTTTCATTAATTAATTTGAAACACAAGAAGATAAATGTTATGATAAAAATGTAGATCAATTAGATTTATTTTTATCTGATGTTAAACTCTCTACATACTTCACATCCAATTTAATACTAGTTCGAGATAATCAATTCTATAATAGATTATTTTCTGTGCTCTATTTGTGGAAATACTAATTGGGAATAGTAATTAAAGCATATTTATCGCGACATCGCGAGATGGTTCCGTATAATAAATATTTGTAAGGTGTCACGGCAAATGGTTGTCACAATCTCACATATAAATTAGACGAGAAGAGATTCGAGCGATAAGCCAAAGAGATTCTCGATCTTCCCTTCGTCTTCTTATAAAAAAAAAAAGAGAAATGGTTAAAGATACGCGTTAAATGTTTGGCTGTTGATAAATGAATATGAGTCGAACGAGTAAATAAAAACGTAAAACAGTAAAGTAGATTTGAAACGTACAAAATTTTATTTCACAATGAATTTATAACTCAGGACATTACAATATTAGAAAATAAATATTTTGTGTGTTAGTAGATAATATATACATATAAAATAATTAAATCTATTTTGAATATTTTAAAATTATTTTCTTTAATTCTTGTATACAGATTTCTTTAATTACAATTTCAATTTTATCGTAGAATTAATTATGTTTTGATTTTAAACATTGATAATAATTATAGAATTTATTCGAGAGATTGTTCGCGGGCTTCTTAAATTTGCATTGTTCTAATAAAGGATTAAGAGCAATTTCAAACTTGTTCTTCCTCTACTTCATTGTAATTCGATTCCGACGCGGCATTAAACAAAGTGCTTAATTACATCCCTCATAGCACACCCGCAGTCGGCGACGTAACCGCGCCGCGCCCGGAATTCAAGAAGCGCGTCGTTAGTTTTGTCCATGAAATATTCATTCGCTATACCGACAAATATCGAGGACGACTTTTCGTCCTGCGGGAGGGCCGTAATTTTCGACCGGCCGATGAGTTATGTCCGTCGGCCTAATGAGCCACGCGCATAATGGAATAACTGATCCACCCTTTTTTTCTCCGGACCTTCCGGTTCTTTTTTACACAGCCTTCGGCCACGAATTATACTCCGCTGCAACTAATGAACAATTCCTTCTGGACGCTTTCTGCGTTCCATCACACATTACGCGCATGGCAGCTTGCGAAATTCTATTCCCTGCGGTTACCTCTTTGGACGTCCTTTGAGATTAACTGATGTAATCTACAATAACCGCTGCAGTATTGGAATATACTTTTTAGCTTTGCAGGAGCAGTGTAATGAAATACATTAATATATAATTGTATTTATAAGTGTACAATAAGATTACGACGTTACGATGTGTAATTTATTTTGTTACGTCGTTTTGATCTGTTTACTTGACAGAAATGTATCAAGTGATATTAGCAAATACTATTAATTTTGCTATTTAGTTGCAGACATATATCAATCCATATTAAAAATTGATCTGTAACAAAAAGAGTATTTGCGCATTCCGTTATCTTTTCTAAAGTTTCGTCGTCTATCTAAAGTTTTCTGATATAATTTATTTGTACAAAGAGGAATCATGTTGTTATACATACAATATGCTTTATTTAATATACACAATGCAAAAATAAAATATAATTTAATAGAAGTACTTTGTAATCTTTTTGCTTATAAAGTGATTTTAAACAAGATAACGTACGCAAGTACTTTATTCATGTAACTTTGTATAACTTAATTGTTTTTATATTCTGTATAACTCCTGCAGATGTGAAATGTTATTGTTACGTCATTTTAATTGGAGATTTAAGCGAGAGATTATATATGCCTTTCAGAACATGCATAAACGAGTTTATGTTCGTTACCCCCGGAAGTTAGCCGGGCCGGTAAACGTGATTTTTTTCCTGAAAACGCGCGACTTTCAATATAAATCACGCACTTAGTTCACCGACGACGATCCGGTATACAAGCAGCGCGCTGTAAATTCAACGGGAACAAAATAAAAAGGTGCGGCATCGGGTATAATTCGAGTATCGCCCGGGCATGCACTCGACACGGGGTATCTCGCATAACACGTCTGAGGAGGAAAGGAAGCGGGCATTCGAAACCGCAGAGTGCGATGAGGCCGAGATGAGATGGTAATGGAACGATTTCCACAACGTCGTCATCGACTCTCGAGCCATGAGAAAAATCGACTAATTCGAACGATCGGGGAACGCGAGGTTTACCGCGTGTCTCGCTCCGATATCGAATAAAAGAACGGATAGCGGCGCAGAAAAAAGCCGAAACGGCATGAGAGAAAGAGATCGACTGGGCTCGTATCTCGCACCTGGCAATTCTCTGCTTCCCGTCTCCGTCTTTCTCGTTGCACCTCGCGTGGCTCGTCTCCCGTTAACGACCTGAAATCAAAACCGGCTACCAGATCTCCTTCCACTTTTTTCGATTATTATAATGCTATATATATACACCACGACACGCCAGGATATGTCTTGAGCTAAATGCTATTATTTCTCGCGTTCTTCTTTTACCTTTATGGCTAGTTTTTTACCTCGGCGAAAGGGAAAAGCAATCTTCGGAGATTATGCACGAGGGAAGGCGCGAGCGTCTCTAAAGGATGTCGTGGAAGGATTAGACTTGTTGGATGTGAGTACTTAACGCGTCTATCCAATTATCCTTCGAGACTTAATACAGAATAAACAGATTAACATAGATACGGTCACTGAAAGAAATTTAAGTGACAACAAAATTTGATTTGCTGCGAGAGCAAACTTTTTGCTATTGCCAACAAAAGGTTTGTACTGACAAATGATTTGCTAATACAGCAAAAAATATCTCTCAGTACTGTTTTATTGTTGGAGACTTGATAGTTCCAAGCTCCATATTTATATAATTCAAGTCAGTTTACAAAGTAAGTATATTATTTAAAAAATATTCATCGTTTTTTTTTTTTTATTAAAGCGAAATAATTTTCTTATATTCTTTTCTATATAGTCTTTAATTTATATATAATATATTAAAGTCGCGTGTGTCATTCAAATGTTATCTCATCCAAGCGTATCTTAAATCGTGAGTGTTGAAAAAATTCCGGAAGTTGCGAAAGATACAGCATACAGTGTACACGGTAGCCGGTTTTACTCCAAGCTTTAAGCCAGTGTTTACGTGAAACTATATTTTTCCACGATAATTCATGAGCGTTACCGGTTTTGCAAGTTGTTAGCGCGATATGCAACTTTTTAATAGACTAGACATCACAGACGCGCGCTTTGCGCGCGCTATTTAGCTTTAATATTACACACAACTGTCAAAATATGCTATGACAGCCGCTCACGAAGTTAGCGCAGCAACAGAATCAATCAGCATCGCGGAAAGGAGCCAACAAAGCAATTCGAGACTTTCGAGAAGACTTCGAGAGATGCGAGTATCGATTTAACATGCCTTTTTTTAGAAAAAGGACCAATGAATATAACGGCTGTTAAAAGAAATTAATAAATTTCATATTCTTTGTAAATTCAGAAATTTTAGCTATTGCTGATTCATAATTTAGCTCCGTTAGTTTCGTTTTACATGATTTTTCGCAATTTACACGGGAATTCATACAGGTGATGTAACAGTTTCGATTTTTATTCAGACCACTGATTCAACTTGTAACGAGTCTGGATGACAACTTCAATATTTCAATATTTAAATATTGATTTTATAAACATCGAATTTATAAGAATTTATTTACCAAGAATTAAATCGCTATTTATTATTTTATGATTTATCTAGATGATATAACTGTCGCAATTATAAAAAACATTTCCCAGATGCTTATTTGCAATTTAAAAAATGTCACGCAGGCAGTAAGGAAAGAGGATTATTCGTAAAAGGAAAAACAGTAAATCGATAAATTGTTTGCTCAATGCGCGAGGAGATAAAACGATAAAAGGCGGAACAGGAATAAAAATTTAAGCGACTTTACAAAAGACTATTACTGATCCTACTCGACTTAAAATCTCGTCATGGCTAAATCTGATTATTCGTGCTTTCCTTTTTTGAAGTATGACCTTAAAGAGTAGATCAGAGCCTTATTGAAAATCCATAGGATTTTCATTACGTCTCATGGAAAATCAACTGTTTTGGAAAGATTAGAATTTGTTTGCTTCTTTAATTATTTAATAATTATCTCTCCTATATATTTGTCGCATTTAATATCGAATTTTTGCAAATTGCAAGAAAATACGCTTACAATTAAATTTTAGTAGATAAAAAATTATTTTACTTTTTAACAAGGATTGCAATCTTATTTAGTAAATGCGCCAATTACCAAATATTCTGTTATAATTATATTTTTATGAGAATGTTAATAACATTTTTAACAATGCGACATAAAAGAATATTGCGTAGAAGATTTTTACGTATATATTTCATCATTTTTTGTCGCTAACTCATGCTCTCTGATCATTATACAAGTCTATATAAAGTCACTCGTATAGCAAACCAAATCCAATTATTTGTCCCACAGCTAGTAAAGCTTTTTTTAAAGATCACCGATCGAGGCGATCGTAGGATCTCGCTCTCTACCTCCGTCTCTTTCTCTCCCTCATTTCGCCTTTCTTTCTTTCCGCGCGACGACAAACGACTTCGTGCCCGAAGCAAACTCGATTACTCCTTGCTGGGTTGGTTCCTTGAGGTATCCGTCCCGAGGGACTCATTACGGGACGACTTCGAGTTCTGAATAACTCGAGCGAGAAATTTTACTGTCCTCGCGCTTTCGTCAATGACGAGATATCAAAAGCGATAATCCATATTGAGCCTAAGTCACGTTAATTAACGACATATTTTCAGAGTATGCGAGCGTATCATCTTTAATCGCTCAAGGCGTCTTTCATTTATAATTTAATTTAATTTTGCCATATTATTCGCTTTTAGCTTTGTGATAGTTTTAATGTACAATTTTGAATTTGTAATTAAATTCGTAATTTATAATTAAATTCGCGTCTTAATTCGTCTTCATCGGAGTTACGTGATGGCTTATTCTAGCGCGCTGGTGGCGGCGCCAACCGAATGCAATTGCATGCAGCTAACCACATAATGCATTTTTAATGCACGATCGATCGGTATATTTTTGCGTGTAATTTAATTCGTAATCTCATTATCGTAACTGCTCCCTTTGTTATCTATATTGCATTTTCACTTTTCTTATCTTTCTCTGAACAGCTTTGAATTAACATGCTTCAATACACTACTCAAGATTAGCGCACAATTTAGTCTCATCTCATCTCAGCATTAGTGCCTTGAGATTGCAATGTGAATAGAGACTGTGCTCATTATTATGCAGCAATTAAAATACTTTTCCTTTTAATCTTTCCTTCAGAAAGCTCAACTTGCAGTTAGAACGAAAGCTTACCTTATAAATGTATCGCCATTTAAAACTTTTCTTTAGTCAGAAAAATTTTTAAACGCAGTGAGAAAACTTTATTTCCAATCAATATACACCGCAACTTATGCACAATGGACTTTGGAGATTATTTTGCTTAAATGAAGAATTCTGTATAACCAATCGACAGCCAGTAAAATGCAGCCGACAAAATCACAGCGAATTCAACCGAAAATAAAATCAAAAGCAGTATGCACCGCAGGCATGTTCCATATAGCATCTCGCCGAAAGGCCATAATTTTGCCTATCGAGCCTTGATAAAAAGCCTCGGGCGCGAGGGTGGGCGCGGGGGAACGAGGGGGAAGGGACAGGGCGCAGGTATTAACCGGATGTCATGGAATTGTTAGGAATCACGTGCGCGTGCAAGCGCGCGATCGCAGGACGCTCTGTAAAATATCGCTGCAAATTGGAACTGGCACACAATGAGGCACGGTTTAACAATGCGTTTGATTTGAATCGAAACGTCATGAAAATAATCACATCGCCAGCGGGACCACTCGAATTAATGGTCGGTATCCCCGGCACGTCCCCGGCGCATCTCTCCGCCTCTCTTTGTTATTTCCGTCCTTGTCGTCGTCGTCGTCGTCGTCGTCGTCGTCGTCGTTTGCGCACCCGACACAAGAGAGCGAGAACCTCAGCGAGACGACGACGAAGACGAATTTATCGAAAGTACTCGCGCAGAACACGTAGAAGCGTCGTGGTGGCCGCGCATGCCTTGGCTGCTTTGTTCTGCGAAAGCAAACACCGAGAAGATGAAGCGTTCATCACCGGGACGATTTATTTTGCGCGCCGCCGCGGAAAATGACTGGCGCGCACGTTCCGATCTTTTCATTCTTTCGGATTTCGCGCGAGTCATCGGGACGGAACATATTCGGGCACTTCCGGTATGTGTGCGCGACGTATTCTCTCTATTCGTTGCGTATCTACAAACCGGGCTTTCATAATGTCACGCTCGGAAATTATTGTAGGATCTTTACCATCGATTCGAAATTAAACATCATCGAGAGACTGAATACGTTTGAAAAATTAGCATCACCGTTGTCTCGGCAATATTAATATTATTGGGAAATTTAACGTATGTATATTTGGCCAAATTAATTATTGGAAGAAAAGAATATTTCTTTTATAATTTATTTTTATTTGTCCGACTTTCAATTAAATTTGTGAACAATAATTTTAATTAAATTTCGAGATATAAAAGTGTTGTAAAAAAAGAAGGAAATAATACTAGATATATATACTGGAAAAATGCATATATATTTTGTAGATAAAGTATTAGATATAATAAAATGTAATTAATTAGATATATTTATTTATTATTATTATTTGATATATATAAATATTATACATTTTTGATTTTATAAATAGATAATACTTAAGTAGATAAGACTTATGGCAAAAATGCTACTAGATAATAAACTAAATAATAAAACGAGTATTTATTATTTTAAATAATTATTTTGGAAGATCATTAAATACAGTGTAGAGATAAAATAGAAGTAATTTTTAATTATGCGCTTCGTACATTTCTGCCATTTAATCATATATATCATAAATATAATAACAGTATTGAATTTATATATTAATACGAGAGCTGTGCCGCGGACCATTATTTTCGAGACAAATATGATTGCATTTTATACGAATTTGAAATAACGCGACAAATTACTCTGGGATAAAAGTTAGTTTTAAATTATGTAAGTTCTGAATTATACGAGATCTTTAAGAACACATCCCTCGTATAAAATGCGAACGTTCTGTATATCATTATGTAACCACGTACTGAGTGTCTCAATTTCACCATTTCTTCTTTTAATGGTAGATTCTTTTGAAAAATTTGCAGTACTTTCTCATAGTAAAAAAGAAGTTGATAGAGGGCCATCGTCAATCTTAACTTTTTAATTTTCTATGTTAAATATCTTGGCAATTAAACTACAAATTCTTAGCAATTAACAAGTAAACGAGTTTTTCCATCCATTTACGCTCTTGAAACTTAAAGCTTTAAGCCGTTTAACTTCGATGTTGAATGTATCCTCAATAATAAGTCATTCATCAAATGATCGTTGGGGAAAATTTGATTTTAAATTTCTTATAAGGAATTAAAAAGCATTAAATCTAAGTACTTACAATAATGATGATAATAGTAAGAATAATAATGATGTAATGTAATCATATAAAGTTAATAGTAATCAATTTATCATCAACCCAAACATATTCATATCTGTCGTACATGAAATATTCATTTCTGGTTTCTAAAAAATTAAATCTCTGTAAATAATGTTTTTATTTCTACATATTATTGATATATTGGATTGATATTTTTTTAGCTTCTGTATAAGCATAATCCTACTTTTTACTTGTAGTATATATGTCAAAGAAAATGCAGCATTTATTAAACAATTGCGACCAATTCAACGACATAGAATTACACGCAATCGAAAGATCTGCATACATTAACACGCTTCGGACTAAAGATGCTAAGAAGATTAAGGAGTTCAAGGATTAAAAGGATTAAGAGCTTGATGTCGGACGATATTTTGAAACGGCAACGCGTTCTATCTTCAGTTAAATGCGATTTCAGAATGTATTAATTCGTTGAGGCATTATGTTTTTACGGAACAAAATAATATTTCAATATCTTGAGTATACATGTAAATTTAATTTTGTTTTTTAAAAAGATCTTTGTATGCCACTCATATATTTAATTAACAAACAAATGCACGCTGAAGAAATATTATCCAAGTTATTGAAGATTACTATTGTCATATAAATTATTGTGTGTATGCAAGTTCCTATATCAAGATATTTTAAATGCGTATTTTTAAACATTTTTTAGAACAATTATATTGTGTGTGCTCCAGACATTTATTATTAATTAATTTAAAGTATTAATTATAAATGAGAAATGGTATATTTTACAATATAATGATTAAATAATTACGAGTTTCTCAACTCGTTAATCAAGCAAAGCGTACTGGCAATAATTTACTCATTACTTTATAAAGTTATTTAATATTTGTTTTGTGCCTCGTTAAACATGTGTCTGTGCAAGTAAAATATAGTAGTTATCTCTACTATTTTATTATTATTGCAATATATATATATATATATATATATATATATTCACTTTCATATAATTTAATATTCTTTTTTATAAAACTTTCTTTATAAAAAATTTCGGAAATTATTTTGTATGAAAAATTGAATTGCGATTTAGTTATTACATCAAGCTTTACTAAGAGCGTCTACTGTCCAAACAGCATGCTTAGACAATATAATAACGAGAAAGGTAGTGCAAGCTTATATATAAAATCTATATTTTCAAATATATATAATTCAGATATAATCTATATTTTCACTCTTCTATTTAGTTTTGTAACTCAAATTTATACCACTTTCAACGTTTCTTTCATTTTTGCTATATTATATCTTTCCAAGGAACGTCCATCTATCAAATTAGATTCTTAGTTAAGTGTAAGATATGCGCAGCATATCACTTTCGGCAGCAGTTTGTGTGTGTTATCTAACAAGAAAATTAATCTTGACATTCCCGCAATCTCCGGCGCGCGTTTGCCGAATTATCCGGGATCGGGGCGAGGTTCGTGAATTATTTAAAAAGTCGATAACATCGGAAGAGAAGCGGCGGGCGGGTTTCGCATTCGGGACGAGACTCGCGTGTTTTTCCCCTGGCGTATACGCAAACGTTTCGTTACCACTCGGAAAACATGAGCACATCCGCATGTTGCAAACAAAACGAATGGCAAGATTTTTTTTTTTAGTAGTACGGACTATTTCATCAAACCGTTACCAATCCTTTGTCTCTCTCTTTTTCTCTCTTTTTCTCTCTCTCCTCTCCCCTTTTCCTCTCTTTGTCTCTCTCGCTTTTCGTCTTTCTCAATCGCCTGGTTTTTATTGGCAACGGGCCATGAATATAAAATTACCCCAATGGGGTACATTTAGCTCTTTGCCAGGCTCCGCTAATTTACCTCATGACGAAGTTCCATTCTCGCCAAGCACTCCCGATGCGCGCGTGTTCGTTCCGATTGTCTCACCGCACCCTTTAGATGGCCTCTTACTAAATTTTAGACATTCCGTCGGGGAATAAATTTCCAAACCGCGCGAAGAGTGAGATGTAAGTGCTTCTAGATCAATAACGTTTACGTAGTCGATGCAGGATTGGACAAAACTGTTAAAATTTTAATTAATTATTTTATCGTTACCTACACAATTAAAATATCTCTGAATATATTGGAATAATAAAACCCGTTTATATATACACGATTCTTTTACAACGACTGAAATACTACATTAGACATAAAATGATATGAAGAAAAATGAACTAAAAATGTGTAAGAAGAATACGAAAAAACCTACAAGCAAAAACGTCTCTACACACAAGTTTTTCGTGCATTATGTGAAAGGATAGATTACTTTCTTCTGATATCACGGCGGCTGTATCCATCTGGATTATTATTTCGCTACGGTATTTATGCAGGTTGTCTTGCTTTATTTCTTACCGCCGTTTGTTTCTTTTTTTTCTAATTCCCTGTAACAGTTGCATCCAGTCATCAAGCCTTACAGCGTGATTATTATCACACCGTTCTCTTTGTGAAGGCGGCGCCATTCAAATAAATCAAGAAACTCGCTGCTCCTTAATCATATCGCCAACTTTAGTTACTTATTTCTTCACGCTTTTTGACTGCGTACCAACGGATACTTTTAGATATTCCGTTTAAAAATGTTGATTATTTATCCCACTAAATAGAGCATTTTCTTATAGAAATATAATACAAGATAAGCATTAAGAATTAACATGTAAAATTATTCTTAGTTACATCTTATTTACGCTTCTACAATGTATATTACTTTTAACAGTGATGGCCACAAGTCGATTTTAATCGAAAAGAAAAGATCGCGCGATACGCGCGATTAATTAACTTTGCGCGCGCGAGGGCAATATTAAAAGCGCTTCCATTGCATGTCTTAAATATTCTCTCTTCTCGCGCGAGCGACGCCAACGGAGGAAAGTTCATTACGCATTCGCGAATATATCTCGCATTGTGCCGAAACAATAGCGGAGGCCGGTAACAAAGAATGAATATGCCGAGAAAAAAATCTCGCGAAAGGAGTCCGAACGCGCTGGAATATAATAATCCCAGAGGTATAATGCAGCTTTGTAACAATTTACTTCTCTCCATGGCGCCGGCTACAAAATAGCGCCCATGATGGAGAGTTTAAAGGTTCAGTCGGCGATAGTCGTGTCCGGTTATCGGGCAATCTCGTAAACACTGCCCCCAAGGAGCTACTGTCATAATAGATATAAATGCCGATTACATCGTTGGCTAAATATTTGCATGCTGTTGCGAATTGCGTTCTATGTAATACAATTTTAACATAAATTTGATTATGAAAAGGTCTCTCTCTCTCTCATCTCTCTCTATCACTTCCTCGCATGCATGCCATTCGTAAGTAATTATTTTGCTTCGATCGCTATATGCTCACTGCAATGATGATTAAACCACACTTTCTCCTGTTGCGATGAATTTAATCGTTCTGTAGTAATTGATCATTTTAGTTTGACAGGAAAATTAATCACAATTAATTCTTTAATGTTGGATTATTGAAATATTTTACAAAAGTTGAAAATTTTTATATTATGTACGAAAATCCCAATTAGTAAAAATAATCTTTTTAATTGTTCTATATAATATTTGTGAGGTGATATCATGTAATGGTATTGTTTTCTTACAAAGATTTTATGAAAACTAATATTTTTAATAACTTTTTTTTAACAACAAAAAACTTTCTTGAATCTTTCTACTACTTGTTTTTCTGTTTAAATTATTTAGAATAATACTGACAGCTGTTTATTTTGCGTACTGCAAAATAAAATACCAGACGAAACACACGAACCGAATGCAAGAATTTAGCGGATTAACAAAGTTTCGTAAGAGTAACACGCTCTTCTCTTCGATCGCGTTTTACACAACAATATAAATAAATGTTTAGTCAGTAAAGTGCTGTGCACAGTTCAATCGGCGTTTTCAATCGGAGGAAAAATTCTCTAAGAGACGTGCATTTTCCTAACTTCCGCGCGCAATCTCCATAATCCCGAATCCAGACAGTAGTGATCCGCCTCACCTTCGCCTACACGCATACGTTCTCGTGCACGCGTGTATATGTACATTCAGCCGTACGCTCGGGTTCCTTACGAAGCGCCGAGCACACATCCGCCCGGCGTATTCTCAGTCACGGTCCTGATTAGCCTAATAGAAAACACAAACACGACCTTAATGTATACCATCGATATATCATTCGCACATCTACCTCTCTGAAATCTCGGCGCCCGGCTACGCTGCACTAAAAAAAAAAAAAAAGAGAGAGAACGGAAACTAGGTTAACGCGAAATAATATACGGTTCTTTCTACGCGTGTTTCCGTGTGCGTTGTCGAAAAAAAAGAGATCTTTTTCAAAGAGCGAAGATATTGATGTAAAAAATTTCCTTTTTCACTGAGAAGTGAAGGGATATGTTTTTGTTGTACAAAAACGTAAATAGCCAAAAATCCGTGATTATAATAGAATAATAATAAAAAAAAAACATAATTTCCGGGACAAGTTAATTTTTTTCGTTTAATTGCTCTCTTAATTTTACGCAAAATATCCTGTATTATAATTTTTGCGGAAAGAGGAGAGTAAGTGAGATTATTTAAGAGAATAGAAACTAGAAAATGGGATATAGAGGCTGCTGATTCACTTTGCGCGCATACGAGCTATTGAGTGGCATTCTCCATCGAAAATTGAAGCAAGTTTTCCTCCGAAATTTTATTGCACGCCATTTTTGCGACAGGTTTTTACCACTTTTATAATTTACGATACAAAATTTTAAGTATACAAAAAATTAGTAATAACAATGTTCAGTATGAGCATTTTAAATAATTAGAGGAGAATTAGAAAAAATACGTATGCATCGCTGCTGGATTGTGCAGTTATTACTCAAAAAGATATTTTGCAATGAAATATGAATAAAGCGCGTTTTTTGTGTGTATGTGTTTTTAATTACGTAAATCGTTAAGAAAGTTAGTTTAACGATTATTACAACCATTTATGTAACACCAATCCAAATGTTTTTAAGTCATCTTAAGTATAACCACTAGTATTTATTAAAGATGAATATACATAGAAGACTATTTGCTTTACGATATGAATTCAGTGGTTCTAATATAACACAAAGGAGATTATTACGACGCATTGGAATTGGATAGCTCCCGGCTATCTGCATTTCCTGCAATCTCGCAATCAAGCAGTACTTGAGCTAAAATTTTGAGCTTTCGATGAAGTTTATTAGCATATATCATTGATTACTTTCATTAATGTTAAGTTCCGTTCGATATTTCTGTTTCTAGACACGTATACTAGGAAATATTAACATGAAACAAATATTAATTAAACATTTTTAAGTGAATGTACATATTTTACTGACAAAATAATAAATATAGCCTAGCAATTGTTATTTATATAAAGCCATAATTTGAAAATATTCTAGCATATTTTTTAAATATTGGTTGTTTTCTATATTATTTTTCATTTTTATATCTATTAAAGGAAAGAGGAGAAATAATTGGAAAGGTAAAACTTGAGGCAAAATTAACTTGTTAATTAATTAATGAAAAAGATCTAAAAATGAATATTTTATATTTTTATTTTTTTATACCTACCTCTTTAACATTTATAACATCAATGCTGACACAAAATGTATTCAATATCTGAATTATTATATTGAAATACATACGTTCATTTGTGCGTATGTGTGTGTGTAGTCTGTGTAAAGATATTTTATGCATCCTATTTTATTTTAACATACACTAATGAAACTTTCGGATGTCCTGCATATATACCAATATTACATTTTAATGCTTAAAAAAAAAATAAGGTGTTTAAAGAAATTTTGACAATACAATTATATGTCGTAAAAATTATCTCTTAATAGCCGTACGAATTCTTTCCTATGCATTCTGTTTGAGTATAGCATATAGGGTAGCTACGCCCTTGCAATCAGGACGTATATATACTTACGAGACGATCGCGCACGGACTTAAATGTGCGACAATGCGAAGCGAAGAAGAGCGGCGTGTCCTTCTTTCTTGATGCGTAATTCCGAAAACCGTAACCGCGAAAATTTACAGCGGCTCGCCCACGGAATCCCGGCGATTGCGGCGCGCCTTAAATCCCGCGAACACGATAGTCCGGGATTTTCCAACCATAGGGGGGAAGGATTCGACGACGTGTTTTCCAGCACTCTTCGGAAATTGCACGGCGAAGCCAGCGTATTTTACATCGGGCATCGTTCACGATGTAACCAATTCGCCGCGGCGCCAACTTTCGCAATTTACGCCGATATTATTCCCGAGCATTCGCTCGCCGAAGAGGGGTTTCAGTGTGACCGATCCACGGACCCTTATTCTCGTATATCTCACGAGTTTCGATATCCTCGTGATAACACGCGAAGCGAATATGTATTTGCGTGATCGTTGCGCAAAAAAGTCCACGCTCGGTGCGACACGGGAAACTCCAGTCGGAAAACCGCGCGCATCTCGCCGTGCCGCGCCGCGCCGACGGAAATTCGTAAATTTCATAGGAGTTTTATGAGGATGAAAATTTCACCTGCAAAAGTAACAGTCGCGCGCGGTAAACGTGTTCCAGCTAAGCTTTATCTGGGCAGTCACGTCGTGAAAATCCGCGAAGCTCTTGGGCTGACTTTAATAAGTACAAAGGATTAGGATGTCAGCACTGGCCGAACAAAACGTGGCATTTCTACATGATTTATTTGTATGTAAAACTATACTGAGAGATAAGAATTTAGCGACGTTACGAGCTATCTGTACCCTTTTATGCTTTATCTTATTCGGATTTAAACAATAAGCTGCGCGCAAATTTCCACAAAGTGATTTTGATCATTACGAAGTTCGCAAAATAAGACTGGCATGTATATTTAAAATTGAAAACAGAAAACTTAGAAATAATAATATAATCTTAAAAAATGATAATTACTTTCTTCGTCTTTTTTTTTCTAAAGGGAAATTGATAAAGAAGATTAATTGCTCTTGAGAATTCATGTTATAATGATGTACATACATACATTGAAAGTTAATGTTTAGTAAATAAATGTGTCATGTGATATTTCGGTACATCTTATCATGTTTTTATAACATAACATCTTCAGCCCCTTTTATCTCTTCAATTATATTGAACATTTAGGCATTTAATAATATTTTTGTCAATATTTACATTCAACATGTTATATTTGAAATTTAAATGTCGTATACTGGACAGTCGCGCTTTACAGAAAAATATTTTAAAAACCGGAAAATAACGCTTTTGCTGGAATATTTTTTCTCTAAGTAATACTTTTCCAAGGAAAATATTGTATCTCTTTTTGAAAAAATATTTTTAAACTGTCTCATAACAAGCAGCATATAAAAAATTCTTTATTGCGAATACCATTATTCGTAGATAAAATATTTAATTTTTAAACAAATTTTTAAAAAATTTAAATTTACCTCAAGTTTGTTCTAATTGGACGAAAGTTAATATATAAAAACAAATATAATAATATAAAGAATTTAATATCTGTGTTCAGACAATTTGGTAGTTAATTAACAGATCTGTAATTAATCTAATATATATCATTAACAATCACATACGAGTACTTTCTACAGCGTGCAGTTATTTTTATAATAACCGTAAATTTATAATAGCAAAATATTTTTTTGTATATTTTTTTAAATGTCTCACGCTAGTTTGCGACAACATTAAAACACGTAGAAAGATAAAGTAAGGAAAAATATTAAGCCTGGCACGAAATGAAGAACGAGCCTCTCCAGCTCCAAAAACAGCGATATCTTTCGTCATTGCTATCTCCAGCACCAATGTTGTCGCGACCTTTGAGAGCTTATGTCAGACAGGAAGAACTCGACGCGTCTCTTCACTCGTCTCTTTGCGCTCTTAGACTAATAAAGACGCGTACACAAGTCCGCGCAGGAAATGAAACTACCGGCAGGAGTGGCGGAGATAGCTCCGCTACAAGATTCCTTATTGTTTTTATTATAGGATACCCGCGAGAGACATTGAGGGAGACGTTATTATGACACGTGCGAGCAGCAGCTTCTTTATTAAAATTTAATAAATAATGCCGCAAGAAAATGGGCTATTAAGATAAGTTTTTAAACTGCTTGTCCGCGACCAATAAATCATCCCCTTCTCTGCTCTTTATTATGCTAAGAAGCCGGCGGCGTGCCGGCGGAATGGTAAATGATGAAGATGGATCAAAATTGCTATTGCGCGTGTCACGCGCCCTGTTTCTTTGTCGCGTCGCGCTGTAAACAAGATTTTATTGGAAAGTCGCGCCAGGTTTATTCTTACTTCTTGCTTTAATGCCCCGTGGAATTGCGTAGAAGAGACAAATGGTTCCAGGCATAGACGTGTCGTAAAGTATAACGTGACGTGAGATAAGTTAGGAGACGCATAGTATCATCCCTCAACCCGATTCTATATTCTTGTATCTAATAAAATATACATGAGCCGAGATTAATGGCGGCAATAGACGATAATATTTCCCAAAATTAGGAATTTATGTTGAAAATATCTATTAGTATAAACTTAAGTGCTTTCGTGCCTTTCGTATACACGCGTGCCTTACTTTATATGGTATATATTATTACTCTTACTATATATTTTTTCTCTCTGAAAGAGCTGTGCATTATTTTTTATACTATTCGCTTACATGCATGTTGTTTGTCAAGATATAACTCTCTTCTTTTTATCTATATTAACATGCCTTTTGTTAGATAGAAAAGCCAAAATTAATTGCAAGCTTTATTTTTTTTTTTAATACACATATACATATAATTCAAAAAATATATATTCTGTATATTTAAAATAGCAATTTACATTTATCGATTATAATATATCTGCATATTGAAAGCAGAATAAATTACAAGAATGTAAGTGCAATATTATTAAATATTATTAAGCAGGTAATGGTTTTTTTTTTAGAGCACCGTTGAAAACCCATTTATAGAAATACTTAAAAACTGTTGCGCTTGTGGTGCAATTGAAATCATAAATCTTAATTGTACCTACTATACTTCTATTTGTTGTCTTCTCAATTTAATCGTCGACGTTACTTTGCGGAGGGATTAATCGAGATTGGCCAAACCCTCTGGCCTTTTTCTCGAAGGCGCCGCGGCAAATGGAAAATACGACTAAGGTCGTGCTGCATTATATATAATTCAATCTCCACGGTTTCTCGCCTCGCGGCAATAAATATTCAGCGTGCAGCGAAAACTCGTGTTAACGCTTATAAGTAAATCAGCGTCGCGGCGGGCCGAAGCGTGGACACGTGACTGGACCCGTGTCACCGCTGCTGCTTCTCATTGTCGGATTGTTTGCCGAATTGCAATTGTTTCTCGACATTTCGTGCCCCTCGCTCTTCCCCCGTTACGCTCCCGAAGGGAGGAAATGCGCCTGCCAGTTAATTCATATATTGAACGATTGACAGCCGCTAAATACGGCCATATCTATCTCGCGATCATTATTGTTTAGCGTCATTGTTCGTTTAATTGTCAAATACGATTCGCTTTATAATAATAAATGCGTCAATTTATTTTATATCGCGCGTGTACCGCCAGATAAAATTTTTTGTTACACCATTCGTTGATCGTTATATATATAAAACGATTTATTTATTACACTCAACTAATCTTTATTGATTGTTCCTACCACCGCCGGAAGCGTTCGCAGCCGTACACGTAAAACGCGCATCCACATATTTAAAATTGACAGACCGTACACCCAACGCGTTCCGGCGCGGATATCTGTGTAACGATGATAGTAGCATCAGATATTGACATTTATTCATGATACTGATATTTACGCACACACTCCGTGCGGTCGAAAATAGTTTTGTACGAAGTTTAACGCGCGATTTAATATTGAATGTGTTACTTAAAACGGTATAACAGAAAGTTGTTCTCAAATTAAAGAAAGTGAAGAAAAACTTCGCTTTCTTCGAAGATACCCGCATATTAAATGCAGGATGAAAAGGGAGAAATTTTCTAAAGCTATCGTATGCGCATACCGACATTCTGACACTGAGTGCAAATAGAATGCAGCATAAAAAGGAGTAATGCCTTTTTTCAAAATGACATGATGATAAGTTATCTATACATTTATGCAGGAAATCTTCTATATAGAAACCTACAGCAGAATCTTTGATATAAAAAATCTTTTAATTTCAAACAAGCGTGAAATTTTTCCCATTAAAGGGGAAAGTCTGAATTACGACTGCAACAACTTTGTTATTCTCATGTCGAATGGATCTGAATATATTAATTACCGTTCGCTTTCAGCTTGAATTACTTTTTGCTCACGATTCAACTTAGGAGAGCGGATGTAATACTGGCTACTATAAAGTTCATTCATATCAAGTGGAATGTAAACGACATGCGAAGATAAAAAGGCGCATTCCTCAAGTGCAGACTGCATTCAGCCGGTTGAATGAAATTAATGCGTTCCCATGGTCGTTCGGCGATGTCCGACTCCCCATCTTTAGGGAAAAATACTATTCTGCGCGACTTTGCGGAAGTGATGTTATATAAATCAGTGTTACCGTACAACATGACATGGAAGGCATATACAAATAATATATATACATAAAGAATCTCTTAGAGAAACATGCGTGTATATAACACGTGTGAAAGGATCTTTTATTAACAAAATTTCAACACAGTAACATAAATTAACTTCCAAACACAATGCGTTGTTTATACTTAATGCTCACTGCTAAAACATGAATTAGTTTCGTTTAAACAACGTGTTTTTTTTTTTACATGATTTAACGCAGCGCTATAATTTTTCTCTTTTAATAATGAAATTAATTCTAACCTGGCACGAGCAAAATGCGTTTTCCGTTAAAAACAAAAATTATAATAAAAGATTTAATTTTCCGGAAGAAGACAAAGAATATGCTTCTGGCTGTAACTACTTTATTCAAATAACACCTGAACGTGTTTTGTTGTTTGCGTCACCTCTGGAAATTGCTGCACGATTTCCTTGAAAATTTCGACCGCGAAATTTATTTTTCCTAGAAAAGTTGTCCAAGGTATATGCACAGCATCGATAGATTATGCTTGCATGCAAGAAACGTACAATGGAGTCTCTGCGCCAAATCTTTTCGATCGTTCACACGGAATTTCTACTCGACAATCACGATGATCCTGGATTATGGAGCGAACGCGGACAATCGCGAGTGAAAACTTCGGCAATTCTCTAGCTGGTATTTTTGGCATGTTTTCACATTGCATTGTATATATACATATTTTGTTTACAGGCGTACGTAAGGAATGTATCACTTAACACCTAAATAGCACGATTTGACATTATGTCTCGAATTATGATTATAATATAATTATGTCATTGTAAGTGGAGAAGTATATAGATAAAAGAATAATAAATTAAATTAATAAATAATATATAAATAGCAAACTGATGTAAAATAAAAATGCGTTGTGCAAGTAAAGGCATAGTTAGCAAACGTAATTTATTGCATGTAGCCAAATATTTTATGCAATGATGGCTATGAATATGATAAAGTAATAATACATTTCTAATTGTTTATTTAGTCAAACTAATAAGCATATAAATAGATATATAATTTACATAATTGAATATAACATAATCAACGATTAATAAAGACAATTGTTAAACTATACATATAGAACGAACCATCTGTGAAATTATACAATGGTTAAACTATAAGTTTATAAAGTTAAGGAGATGCGGGAACGTCTTTTTATGTTGATAATCGATTCAAAATTTTTAATCAAATTTGAAATAATTAATAAACATATAATATGTTCTATAGACGATAACTATAGAACTGCAATAGTGTAACAAATTTGTTATAGATATATGTATGCGAATATGTATTAATTGTTTTGAAATATGTCATAATGAAATGAAAGGAACAATATTTATAATTATAGAGATATGATTGCAAAATAACGAACAGAAGATACGTTTTTTGCATTAAACGGGACACCCTATAGCCAAGCGCCAAACGGAGAGCCGAAAAGTACCGCGGGAAAATCGAAGAGAATGATATATACGTATATAAGGAAGCGCCCAGCTCCGCCGGAAGTGGATGAATTGGCTCAAAGGCGATATGGCCTGAAAGCCTCAAAGAGGAGAATCCGGCACTCAGGGCGACATAGATTATTCATGTAATTCTGCACTCACTTTGCCTCGCGATCGATCAGTCACGGAACGATGCTCATCTGAATAATGAAATTCGAGGATTCCTTACGTCGATGACGCGACAGGGGCCCGCTGAGATTTTCGAGTTCTCGAAACGCGAGTGGATTCGGCGGAATCCGCCGCTCAATCCCGGAACCTATCTCGGAGATCTGAAATTTAAAGATCTCAGGAGAGGGTACCCCGATTATAAATTAATTTCGATGAAAGCATTAGATATACGAATAAAAGAAGATGTATTTGCAAGGACTAAATTTCGAATATCTTTATAATTATTGCTTAGAATGTCAAATTCTTCACATTGTCGGATTAATTTTTTTTCTATTGATGTTATTTTTACGAAATTATTAAGTAAAATGTAAAATATTAATATATATGACCCCTTGATAATTTCGAAAATATTGTAAAACTAACAGAAATTTTATGTAAATAGAGTATAGAGTACAAATAATCATCAAAGAGAGTTATTTAGTCCTTTACTAAAATGCAATATCAACTTTAGATTGTTTTAATATTGTTGTTAAATTAATAGTTTACTGACAGCGTGAACATTAACAATCTAAAGCTAAACCAGAGGAGTTACAGAGGAGTTATAGTTTTCACTAGGATTAAATCAAGTAACAATTTCATCATAAATTGCATTCAAATTGCTACTTAATTATCTTTTAAATTTATAGCTGATGAATAAAGCATTCTCATTCTTGATGCACAACGAAGGGGGAAATAAGGAGATCTGCTTTAATGGGAGATTCGCATCTTTTCGAAATACGATAAGCAAAGCTTGATCTTATTTATTAATTTCAGTAAATTTTGCGATGAAAAATGATACGGTGACGTCAGTGCGTGGAGCAATTCTCAATAGCACTATTTCGTCATTAGGATAACTCCATCTGTATATATTCCGTGCCTGTACTCACCCTCGTTGTCCTCTGCAGTCCAAATTAAGTTTACTGTACTTTGATGTTCTAGCTTAACAAGGTTCTGGGGTGCTGCTTTTGTTGCTTAGCGTCTGCACGATCGCATTCCTCGGCAGCTTACGCTGTTTGAAAACTTTTCTTTGAACTGCTCCCGGCTGACAAAGAGAATTCTTTACGGCGTAGGATGAGAAAAATCGACGATTGCGATCGACCGATCGCCCACTAATCACCCGCGTTTCGTTGTGATTTTCGTCGTGGCAGCTAGGGAGTACGGGTGTGATAAATTGTTTTCGCTCGAAACGAAAATTAAAGGCGGAATCGACGGTGCGGCGGAAAAAAAATAACATCAAACCAATTTTACAATGTGCTCGCTCATAATTTTTAATTTCTTTCTAATCTTTCTCGCGTATATATCAATATTTTCGCGTATGCGGTGTCGTGATTTTTCGAATTAACGACGTTGAAAGCACAAACACAAAATGTATCTGTAATAAATCATTAATCCAACCTGTCGAAACCTGCAACGTAGCTGTAGCGTGCCAATTCAAGTGTTGCAAATAAACTTAATATACTGTAAACAGAAAGCAAAGCGTCCTTCCCCACCCCACATTGGCAGTACTTTTTCCCGTTCCTTTTTTTTCTAAAATTAAATCGCATTCTTTTTTTCATTTATAATAGCGGATTTATTCTACACGATGTATTTAAACTGTATATTGTACAAAGTCGAATCATATAAAAAACGCGGTTCATACATAGTTTTGTCTTTAAATCGTATTTTTATCAGATTATTACAATGTTACACAATAAGCACTTTTTTCTTTTTATTAACAAGTATTTTATAACCAGTTCAGCCTAGTAAATTACAAGAATATTGACATTCAATAGATAAGTGTTAAACGTTCAATAATAATGTGTTTATTGTCGTAGGATTAAGAAACTCAGGATATGAATCTATGTAAGAGGCTTAATAGAACGGCATATACATATACATAAACCAAGCATTCTGTCTGCGGGTGACTCCGTGTCACAGCCTCCTCGTAAGATAGGATGAGAAAGGTACTGACTGAGCCTTCTCCCCGAGGACGGAATCCTTGATTTAAACACGTTGTATACAGTTGTACCGCTTTAGCCTAAATATGATCAGCAAATATCAGACAGTTATATCGCTTTAGTTCATAAATATGACAGCAAACATAAATAAGAATTTGTCATGGTTGCCGTCTCGTATCATTTCCTAATACAACATTTTCGTAGCACGTGTGAAAACGAAGGAACAAATTTGTAGCAAATATCGTGACGGAAACGTGCAGTATGAACCGCGGGACGAATCATGAGACGCTCATTCGACAATTTCTAATTAAAAGAAAATAAGAAAAAAAACGTGAGGTACAAAGAGCGGCTGAGAAATAGCATTTCTATCGCGCGAAGCACTTTAGCGTCCCACTTTGATCGTATCCCGCGTTTTCCTTTGGCATGATAAGTCCACGGTGTTTCTCGTTTCACGGCGCGGGCGTAATAACCATTTGCCCGGTCTGTGGGCAACGCGTGTTTCGCTGGGCCAAACCATGCAGCAACAAGGTTTTACAGCCAGTCCCGCGAGACGATGAAATTCCTCCGGCCTGTCTGCGCGTGCTTTTGCGGCCTTCGAAGAGCTGTAAAAAGCCATCCCGGGACCACGAGGTGCGATTTCTATTTGCGCCTGCAGCAAACTGCGGCAACACACCGCGAAACAGCGCGAGCTTTCCGGGAAGAAGGTATTTTCTATGCTGCGGTAAGAATAAATTGCGATGACAAGACAATATCGATTACGATGAAATTTTGCATGCACTAAATGTGTAAATGTCACAGTTATGTATAGCTCTAGTACGCAACAGGCAAACAAAAGCAAACGTGACTTTTATCAATATTTTATCAATATTTCAACACAATTCGATAACACATATCTCGATAATCAAACTGGATTAAATGAATTACTCGTTTTTCTAAGGATAAGTTTTTAAGGATAAGCTTACTCGAATGTAAAATTTACTCATCGTAAGAGATTACGTTATCGGAAAGATCTAAAAAATATGTTTAGAAAGCAATTTCAATTCTTTTTTAGATATCTTTCAAATAAAAAAATATTAACAAATTAAATTTTTTATTATTCGACTTAAATAAAAAAATATTAGATAAAGTCGCTTATATTTCGCCATCAATTCCTCGTATATTGACGTAAAATAATTTATTATTAGTCTATAATTAGTTAATCAATTCTATCTCTTTTTTGTTTTGCGAAATCTTTGGTCGATTAATTCGCAATTTTCTGGTAAAAAGATTTACAACTAATCGCTTCTATTTGCATGCATTATACTTTCTATGCGCATACATTAGCGATTTCGCGATGCAGATTTGTGATGCAAACATCGTGTAGTTTCGCAATGCGCGTTGAAACGCGACTTGTTACGCGCATTTCTTCGCGAGCTGCAAAACGCGTAAATGACAAGAGAGCGACGGGCATTAATCTCTCATCCTTCCCAGCTGATGAAGTGGCAATTTCCTCCTGATAGTAGGAGGAAATAGGGTCTGCAGACCAGTTGATCAAACCCTGAACAGTAGCCTCCTATACGCTGCGCCCTACTACCGACTCGGTTACCCAATGACTATACTGCATCCACCAATCGATGCTGCACTGTATGCACCTCGACTAACCTCCGGTTCCCTTCCATTCGGTATCGGGAACGTATTGCATGGACCGAGCTCTGAAACGATCTTCGTGGTACAATAATTAACGTCGCTTTAAAGTATGCGATTGTAACTCGAATCCTTTTAATAATACTGTTCTTCAAGAATATATATATTTTTTTTCTAGAATTTCCTAAGTATAGTACACGAAAACAACTGATTCGCGCTGAAATCAGAATTTAATTAAAATAAAAAGTAATTAATATAATGAATTTATATAAATAATAAAGAAATAGTAAGTAATAACTAATTAAAAATATTGTACATTTTCTGCGAATAGTTTGAAAGAAGTATGTAGAAATATGTAGAATAGAGTATAAGACTTATAAATCTTTATCCAATTAAAATATTTTTAATTTATACTTTTATTATATGTATATAATAAATAGTAGAGCAGAGATAATGCACTTATCTTATCTTGTATTATAGAGAATATATATTCTCATTTTTTGAAAAGCAAATAACGTTGTGAATGTACCTAACATAAGACACAGAATAATATAGCAAAACGCTTTTATAATTTTATTGAGCGATTATAATTCGCATATTGAACTTGCAAACGCCTTACACATCACGTAATTACACATGGAAGACGCAACGAAATTTTATTATTAAAGAATATTACGGGACTGTCGGTCAATTGTTGATCGGTCAATTGATTCATGAAGTCGAGAAATCACGATGAAAAGTGTGAAGACCGTATCAACAATCAGTAACTTCCGCGATTGTTTGCAAGCCGTCTTTATCTTTCCAGTTAATGAGTATCGCGACAACGCGTTCGGAGTACGGAAATTTGGCTCCGGGGTTACGGTCAAAAAGTTGCAACCAGCGCCGGACTGCACCGCTGGGGCTCGCCTACAGTCCGTCGCCCCGTAGTCAGTGACTACTACTGCGGGGGATTCATACCGCGGGTAGTAAATTACACTGTACACAGGAGTCGCGTGTACGTTCCGGTGCGCGCATTGAGCAACATTTTCCCGGGAGTGCATTTACAACGGATATTACATCGTAACTGGCAGAAAAACGGGCGCGTGTGCAGCGCGACTCGAGATTAAAAGCTATCGCTCGTCAGCGCCGATGAACTCGTTTTTTCGTCGGCCGTTCTCTTTCTCTCTCTCTCTCTCTCCCTCCCTCTGCTTTCGCATCTCTTCCTCTTTCGCCAAACGCATAGCTGCGAAATATACAGCATGGGAATATTGCCTATGTACTGCGCCATGCGGCGATTATGTACATGCCTGCCTGCGCCACCTCGAAGGAATGATCCATCTGTCGATTCCGATTCCTGTTTGGCCGGTGATTCATCGATTCATCGATCGATGTATACATACACAGTGTGCTTTATTAATTTCTCCGTTATATACGATTTGCATGATGTTTGTTGCACGGGAATCTTATATTTACACTCGATGTGCTGCAGAAATATCGGTTTTTCTTCTAACAGTAACTTTTCTCATAAGCCACAGCGTTATAATTTATCGTGAATGATGGACGCGTTATCAGAGAACTTAAAAAAATTTTTTATAAAATATTTAATAATAAAACACATTGAAGCACTCGCACCTCGAGAAATTAAGAGTTTATTACGCGTTTATTTTAGAGAGATATCATTTCGGAATATATGTATGTTAGTACATATTTTATCAAATTTTATTCAAGTATTAAAAGCAAAATAGTAGCTAATAGTACGGAATTAATTAAGGATTAAATTAGTTTTTTTATATATATTATTATAAAACTCTATAGTAATTACTTCTTTATCGATTGACGTTCCGAAATATCGACGATGGAATATCGACTTTTAAATATTTGCATTCACTGGAGAGATATTAATCACGAATATACCATCCAGGAAAAATTATTAATGTCTGAATTTCCGTATGATTTATTACGAGTACTGTTTTTTATTACCTTAACTCAAACGAAATCCTGGAAATATATTACATTACAATTTGCTCACGATATTAGCACGTTAAAAAAAATGTGTTTCTCAGAGAAATGACAGTCACTGTATCAAAAATTTTTAACGGAGCTCTATGACGTTTCTTTTATCGAAGTTGATACACGAGATGAGAATAAAGTTTGATTAAATTTTATATCGGTTTATCGCGTATTGTAGGCGTCAAAAGATTTGCATTACGGAATAATAATTCATAATTTACGTCGCATCTTAAATAATAAATAAAGGTTGTTACGTACGCTGAGAAAAAAAAGCTGTTACCTCAATCAAAGTGCTATCACGGGGTGCCAAAAACATAAGTAGTTTATTCAATTGTATTATTATTAACCCAATATCTGGATTATTAAACCAATAATTAAATTATTGGTTTAATAATCCAGATATTGGGTCTATAATTTAATTATTGGTTTAATAGGTCTAATAATAATACAATTGAATAAACTACTTGTGTTTTTGGCACCCCGTGATAGCACTTTAATTGAAACAACAGCTTTTTTTTCTCCAGTGTATAGTGAACGAATCGTTCAACAGCTGGACACGCGACAGGCTCCTTTTCCGTGCTTTTAATAAAACAGGCGATAATAGGGACGTATTTACGGCGAGTGCATGTACGTACGTGCGGAATCTCTGACGAGCCACGGTCGTTTTTCTCACGAATGTAACTCTCCGCATCTCCACTTGCCGCGAAAGGACCGAGTCTAATACCGCCGCGCTGTTTGCCAGCGGCAAAAAGTATCAACGTCGGATACGACGCGACGTTGGAGCTCACGGGTCCGGGCGGGAAACGGAGAATAAAAAGATCGCAATTAACGAGCGCGTCAGCGGCTGCGAAACCGACACCACCACCGCGGCCACGTCGCGAGGTAGAAATTTATCGCCGGTGCGGTTCTCTCCATTGAAAACGGGAGCGAGCGGCGCACTCCAAGTCGCCACCGTGCCGCGCCGGCTACAACGAGGAACGGCTTCGACGCACTGCAAATGCTCTCCTCGTTACACAATTGCAAAGACGTTACAAACTCGAAATTCCTCGACACTCGTACCGCCACGTGTAATTTACGATATTCCTCGTTTATATGATGGCAATTCATCTCTCTCTCTCGCGCGCGCGCGCGCGTTGTCTCTCGTTTTCTTTCTCTACTAAAGCACTTCTCGCCATCATTACTTAAAAGATTTTTACACAAATGTAAAACTCTCAAAACTTAAGTCGCTTTGAGACTCGTATCGAGATACTCGAGATTAAAAATTAGAAAACTGCGAAGACGCTGCTCAGTGAAATTTTTGTCAAGAAAAAGTAATTTTGAAATAAATTTGATTAAGATGTCACATGTATCACATGGACAGTTAGGTCTTTTTGAAACGTCCTATGTATGTCGACCACTACCGCAATCGTAGTAGAACTGGCTATTCACCTCAAACGATTCGTAGTGTTTGGATGTCCTGGAAGTCTGACTACACAAGTATATTTACTACTACTCGGACATTTACCTTTGTTCCGCCGGATACGCACCACAACTGCACGAGAGACTAATTCGCCACTCGATTACACTTGTGTTTCCTGATCACACAAGTACCTCGATTATTTAGGTATTCACGAGGCTGAGCAGGGATGTGTTACTGAAATATTTTCAAACTAAACAAAATAAACTTTATTTATATCAGTGCAATGCAGAGAGAGTGGCATGCTGAACGTAACGGTAAAAGTACTCCAAACGGATTGACAGAGTGATTGTAAAACAATATAAAAATCACGAATGTTTAAAGCTGAAAGTATGTTATATTTTTTATATTAAATAAAATTCAGTAAAGTGTATTCACTGAAGTATTCAATAGATTTAATCTAACATTTCATCGATGTGTATGTATAAGAAGAGGCAATTTATGTTGTTGATCATATATTTGTTGATTAATATTGCACGGTTGTTATAATGCAGATAATGCAGATTATATTCGATGCAAATGTCTTTTCATGACTGCAAATTATTTTGCGAGCGAGCAAACAAGGTATCAGCTTTATTTCATGATTCACATAACGCGCGAGCCGCCTGTAACTCGTCCCAAGAGTGATGAAAGCGTCCGTTGATGAAACCGATAGTATGATTAATAATTTAGCCTGCCATCGATCCGGTATGCTAATACACTAAAGATTTATCGACTGCTGCGTGAATAAATTAAATTCGGATGATCCGGCCACGTTACATCGCGGACTCCTCTGCCATCTCGTTTGCATGGCACGACCATCTACGGAAATTGATATATAAATATACAAATGCGATATTTGATAAATATACCACGTCCTAGATGTTTATTTTCATATCTTTGAAAACATTATTTAAACGTTCTGCACAATTTGTCACAATAATCTCATAAACAACATTGAGATATTAATAAATATATTGTTTTTAACATATTAAGTGTCCCCAAATTTGTATATCATTTGCAGTAAAACTTTCTAGTTATTTTGGAGTTTGATGTTTTTGAGTCATAAGTCATGGAATTAAAGGTATTTCTATAAATTGATTTTAAAAGCCACTAATGTACAACAAAATATTAGTTTTTCATTAATTTTACACGTATTTTATTCACACAGAATATTAATTTAAAAAATTACTAAAATATTAAATATTATTTAACATGAAAATGTTTTAAATTATAGGAAAATATTATATTCTAGGAAAAATCAACTTGAAATTAATCAAAGCGTTTTGCGCTGCACAAAACACGAGCATATATTTACAGATACCTTATATAAAATTTATTTACGTTATAAATTAAAATTTTTATATTTATTCACGTAAATAAAAAATGTACTTCACATTTATTTAATTCTTTTACTGAATTAATTTATACATTACAAACATTAATAATCTACTTAAAATTAAAAGTCAGATTTTTTAAAATTTATCCAGTACATATATTAATCGTACAATATATAAAGAGTTCTTAATCGAAGAAAGATTCCAATTAGGAATTTAACCATTTTAATCGGAGTAAAGATTAAGATCTTTGTTAGCGATATGTAGTAGTGCAGCTCTCATTGCGCACGATATATAGGTATAGTTATCCGATGTTCTATAAAACATTTTCATTTTCCTTAACAATCAATCATTGTTATATTGTATATCCGGTATCATTAATATCCAGAAGCGACTAGAGCCGAGTTAGACAGGTGACAGTACTGCAACCGGACGTTTGTTTTGCATGCGAACTTATTGCAACTGAATACTTCTGACAGACCAAACGACGTAACGTTCCCTCTGGAACGACCCATCTGATTATTATTGTGAAGTTTCGCTTTCTTCATGGCTGCTTGATTTCTTCCGCGGCATTCATTAAAAGTAAAGGCCGGGAGCAAAAAATCGAGCGCTTGACGCGGTTACTAATTGCATACAAGATCCATTTATAACAAAGCTGAAAATATCAACAATATCAACGCGGTGAAGAGAAATACGTAATTGTTTAAACAACTGATTTTCAATTTATTTATTAACTCGTGATATTAATCTATGAAACTTCTAATTTAAAAAATTAGAAAAACCTTTTTTTTTACTTTTCCCTTACTTTAATTCTTTAATAATTAGATAATTTTTGTGTTAAAAGAAATTTTCTTCCGATATTATCTTATTTTTATCACATGCTTCCAGAAAAGTAAGACTAATTTCGGAAAGTAAAAATTTTTTACCTTTTTCCAGTGAAATGATTAACTGCATAAATTAACGCGGCAATCCATCAGATATTATCCTAGATAAAAAAATTATGTTAAGGGTTGACGGTTGAATAAAGGATGATTTATATTTTATGCATTGATTGAAAATAATTATTCACTTATTAAGCTTACAAATTTCGGTGAACAATTTTGCAATTACCGGTATCATCAACACTCAATGTTAGTGCCCATTTTGATTTCTTTTTATCAACGTGTATATTCATGGTGTTACACTAGATCAAACGTCTCCACACATTCTCTGTAAATAGTTAAATCAGTAGTTTTCAGTGTTTCCGTAAAAGAAAATTTATTGAGTTAACATTTACACGCTAAAGTTACATCATTTATCTGTCTATGAATATAAGTCCTCTCTGCCAAACAATTAATATTACAGTAAAAATATTATCTCTTTGTTAAACTATGTTTAATCTCACGAATAAAGAACGGAATAGACTGTTTCATGTATGCTAAAAAATTGAGAGCTATAATACTGACGGATAAAAAGGTTCAGAACATAACGATGGCCGTCAGCACCGAGCAAAGTTCGCTTTTGATGGTTAACACAAAGGACTCGCTCAGTGTAGAATGTTTGACTAGGTTCATCATTGACAGCTTTCGCTAACGATTAGGTAAATAGTCTAGTCGAGGGCATCCGACGATTACTCTTTATTGATCTTTCCATATTGATTTAACTACCTTTTGTACAGATAAATTAGATGGTTAAAATACAGCTGATGTATGCACTACGTATGTATGCAGTGCAATGCAGCGAAAATAGATCGCCTGTATTATTTACTTTAAGTGGTTTTCTCACAATTTGCATAAAATAATTATTGCATTTTCCTTAGAGATGTGTGTCCAAATATATATAATATCTATAATATATGAAATATATATATATTATTGTATATTGATTCTAATTTCATTTATTGGATATAAAATATAGACATTTATATATATATATAAAAATTTATTTGCTTAATTTTGATCGATTAAATTACAATTTTTATCTACAATTTAATTTCTCATATACAAATTTTTGTTTCGCGTACAGAATTCTCCAAAATGCTTCAAATTTTTTAATTTTAAAAAATTAGGATTTAAATAGATCTAATTATTTTTATATAAAATTTTTTTTTTTGCAGTATTTTTTAATTCTATCATCGATTTATTATTGATATTATTAATAAAATTTTGCACATCTAAAAGTTTTACATAATCTGATGTGACATATTCACAAAAATAAATTATAATGATTTTATTATTATAATTTTTGTATCGTTTGCTTAATTAATGCATTTTGAATTCTGTTTATCATAAACGGCATACAAATGAGCGAAATGTAAATTCGTAATACACTTATGCATGATCTTTACAAAATGGATAATACACTTAATATATACAAAAGTGCTTTAATACAGCAGGCAACCTCAGTGAAACCAAGCTAACTCTACTAATATTACTCTCTCTCTCTCAGAGAAAGAGAGAGAGAGAAAGAGAGAGAGAGAGAGAGAGAGAGAGAGAGAAAGGAGAAGGAGGAGAGAATTCTATTATCTTTTTAAACTTTATCTTACGAGATGCAACATGTGCCGAATAGTGCAGCGAAATCGAAATTGCATTCAATGGACTTTTTGAAATACGTAACATCCAATCGGTGAAGTTCGCACAGATTTTAGAGTTTCCGATAGAGAGAGAGAGGGAGAGAGAGAGAGACAGAGAGAGAGAGAGAGAGAGAGAGAGAGAGAGAGAGAGAGAGAAGCCACATTTCTGACTCAGATTTCTCCTTCCCAACTATTCATTAAGCAAACTTCTAATCGATTTCTCGGCTTATCGTTACAGCAGCCCATCGCTTTATCACTACTTTGTCATCTCGAATAGTGAAACGTTTTTGGTCGTAACGAGATAATACGACGACTTCGGCTGTGAAACAAATGTGATTGTTCCTGAAACTTGACGAGTAGCCAAGTCCGATCCTCATTTTCCACAAGCAAATATGACAAAAGTGTATATCGAAAGGAATTTTCTCGCTTATTTCATTATAAGGTATTAGAAAGTAATTTCGCTATCACACAACACACATACACACCCACACACAAATATGGAGCTAATAGAACGATTTACTCGATTTTTAGTGGCGCAGGTGCATCACCATGTCGTACTCGCACCGACCGACACGGAATTCAATGCGATCGGCACGGAAAGAAATTTATTCAACCACTAAATAACCATGATTAATTCTGATCACGTAAGCCAACTAGCAAGGCTCCAGCTTTACGTCGCGATCATAGTCGCTCTTATATCGCAGCCTAATCGCCATTCTCTCTGGGATCATTACTTAACCCACCTTTATCCATGATCGTAATCAGTTCTGTTCCATACAATTAATTCCCCGTTATATATAACCCGATCAATTTATCTAATAATCTCAGAATTGCTAGAAACAATCGTACTTTCTCTATGGCATGTATAGTATAATACCGTTAATAATATAATAACAGTTTATCTTTAATTCAACCTTGAATTATCATATTAAAAAAAAAAAATAGCAGTATCATTTATACTTTCAAAATTAAATACGTAATTAAGTAAATTTATCTCTCGTATCCAAAATTATTTTATTCGATTTCAATGTAATAATCAATTTTCCGTCACATTTAATAGTAATTTCTATAACAATCAACGCTATTAATGGTATTCAGTCATGAATAATTATTATCTAGTTATTATTACATTTAAATATCGAGAACACGATAAACGAGTTATTCATGGTACAAAGGTCTTGCAATTGAGACCAGTATTTTTGAATTATCTCATTATTCGCGAGTAAAAATTAATATTAAATAATTAATATAAGTAAAAAAATATATCAGTAACAATCATAATTATTAAAGAATTATGTATTTAACTCGGTACTCACTTTTATACATCACGCTTAAGCAATTTGTTAACAACTATCCATAACAATCAACGATATTAATTAGTAGTACATTTTTTGCTATTAATATGTGCAAACAATGGAAACGATAAACAAGTTATTGCTGATGGAAGGAAGAAAGATAAAAGCTAGTAAAGGTGGTGTCACGCTCGCTCTAATCGTATCCCGCAACTTTAGCCCCCGGGACGATTCTTTGCCGCGCGAGCGAGACAAAAGGGCGCGGTTGGGCCGCAAAAAAAGGCGAAACAGATTTATTTTTCTTCCAGCGGTCTCCTCCCCGCCCGCCATAGATCTTTCCCTTTTATCCAGCGTAGCATGCGCGGCCCCGAAACGCGACGCGACTTTCCCGCAGCGTGGTATTTATAACTTCGACTCATTTTCCCTCATTGCGCAGAACAGCGGGATCCGGATAAATAATTGTTTTTGCCGAAAGTTTTATTGCGTTTCCCCGCGCGTGTGCGAGAGTGCTGTGCGGGTATACGTAATAAAAGAACGAGCGAATAGGATTTATGGCTAAGAAGTTCGTATACGGTTCTACATACTCGCGCACTCGTTGTTGCTCGATTGTTTGAGCTCTGTCGAAGTAATTGTCCGACAGTTCCGCAATCAGGATTCTTTCATAAGCACTCACAATCAGAAGTGATGGCTCGAATATACACATTTTTTCTAAACACTGTTTAAAAGTCGATAAACTAAGGCATAAGCAGTTGCATTTTGAGAGTAAAACTTTTATTACGTATATGATAAAATGTCTTGTCTTGATTTGAACTTTTTAAATAGAATAAATGTATTAGATTTCTACATTTATTTTGTTAATGCAATATACGAACCCTAATATATATCGCGTTTACTCCGGGATACTGACATTTTAAAGTATTATGAATAAAGTATTATGAACCGAGAGCAGCGACATCAGAATCAGTCTTTTTATGATTACAAATCCATTCTTTCTACGATTGCTTTAACCAATTCACGTATCGATTCACGATTTCGAAGACAGTTCTTTTGATGTAACGATTACTTGAATCGTCTTACAATTTCGAAGTTGAATACTCTTTCGCACAGCCCTATTTAATATCTAATTTATGCAAACGGTATTTGATTTTCAATTATTTTCAATAAAAATTTATAGATTTAGTCAAAATAATTGTGCTTCTTAATCAAATTATTATAATTAATCGTATTGAACTTATCGTGATTATTTTATTTGATAGACATTAACGAAAGTAAAATTTCATATATAAAAACTTCATGTTTGTATCTTGAAAATGAGAGTGAATGAAACATCGATAAATTAATTGTTTTTGGATCTAGAATTTTACTTAACATTTTTTCTGTTATTATCGGTATAAATGTATCGTACAATATAATACATTGGCGAACATATTTAAAATAATATCATTAATTTTGTGCCATACGAACTAGATTTGTGTTGTCACAATATCGACGCATTAAACCGTAATAATTATTTATTTTCCCATTAGCTGATACATCAGCGATGAGTTATAAGCTTAAAAATGCGGCACTCCGCTAATAGCAATTATCGAATGCAACGCGTTTCCTGCTCGATAGCGGTATAAAGGGGTAAGAAACGAGAATGCAGAGAGAATGGGATATTGAATGCAGCGGATAAAACCTTTCGCATTCGGGACACCTATTCGCGCGCGTTGTTATTATTCACGTAATATCCAAAAATACAATCGAATGTGATTTAAACGGTCTTCGCTCCGTTAATTCCGAAAATCCGTGAATCAAAGTACGCGTCCTCGCAAATATCATAAAGGCCAAATCTCTATATTTTGACAAAAGCGCAAAAACGTTTGCATGCATTGCAATGATCGCGACACAATCGAGATATGAAAATAGAAACATAAAATAGAAACATATTATAGTGTAAATCCTATTACACTATAATATTTTCATCTCCTGTCATCAAGCGTCTATTTCGTTGAGAAAATTTAACATTTCTTTAAACACATGTCAGATATTATAAAAATGTTATATTACGTTTGTTCTCGCTTTAGAAATTCTTTGTACGACTTGGATTTGATTTTTCTTTTTTTTTTTTTTCAAGCACAATTTTTTAACTTTTACTTTGATGAGCTTTGTAATTAACTTTTAAATTACAATCTTATTAAAGTAATGTTCGCTTGAAGTTAAATGAAGATTAAAGTTCTGTTATTCTGAAACTTAATTCTTTAAAACTACTACATATTTTTAATTACTTTCAACTCAAAAACTGGTTAGTATCTCGATATTTATTTAATAATTTTCTCTCTCCCGCTCTTTGATTTATTTTTATATTTTATACATTTTTGAAATTTTACATACAGCAGAACCTCGATTATCCGAGGATTATTCGTGGACTAACAATATTTTCAGAAGCGAAACAAAATTAGTTCGGTTAGAGAAAAGATATAATTAATGACAAACGCGCGCGGATGGATTCCGCGCAATTAAGATCGCGAAAAAGAAGACTTGTTTATGTCGTTCGCATTTGGGTGCGTGTTACTGTTAGGGATTATAAATTGTTCGGCCCCCGTTCTTTTCAAAGGATCGTCCATCCGCCTGATGCGCGCCCCGCACAACAACAACCCTCACAAGCTTCTCTACCCTTGTCCATGCCGTGGTGCACTCTCGCCCAGATCGCGGTAATGAACGCGTTCTGCAGTTTGCACTCCGCCATTATATTGCATTGCTCGAGCTAAATAAATTATTCCGCCCGGGCTTTTGTGTGCGCCCACACGTGCGCGCGAGGTGTTGCGAGTCGGTTGTCCTCGACAGCGGATAGAAGAGCACGCGCTCGTCGATCGGTGGAACATTCGCCGACTGTGAAAATTGCTAATGTATATTGTGCGCGAAATAACGCGAGTTCGTCGGAATGATTGTTCGTGCTGATCGCGGGAAAATGTTTAATCGGAGTAGGATACCCCTGGATATACCTCTCGAATGAGATAAAAGTTACAGGCGAGAGAGAGAGAGAGTTATATCGATGTATACATATGTATAATGAAACGAATCGACAATTGCTTGTGTTTTCAAAAATCAGATGTGCTCGAGATATATAAAATTATCCACTCTTGATTCTTTACTTACATATGTAGAATTTATATAATAAAATATAATAAAATAAAATAATGTAATTATTAATAAAATTAAAATTATATAATTTATATAACTAATATATATATAAAATAAAGTTCACATTGTGCGACGAAGATGTATAATAAAACGACAGATCATGCCATCGTTTATGATAATTTAAATTATGTCTATCCCGCAGTGTTAATTTTATTTTTATTTAAGTTTCTATATTTTTACATTTAAAAAATAATTTAGATGATAAACTTAGGTGTAACGGTCCGTACATACACGGTATATGGCTGTGGTGGTATATATGAAGTATATATAATAGCAGTATCGCGCACGCTGCATAACTCAGCAAGATATTGGATATACTCTATTATCATAGTAAACCTCTGTTCCTCAACAGCCCTTATGATGACGTAATTATCTTTAGTAATTAAAGTACACATATACTTTAGGCGGTTATTGGCTCTTTAGAGACAAGCCGCGGGAAAATTATGGAAATTGTAAGCAAACACGCTTTTATTTCTCGATCGATTATTATGGATTATTATCCATTAACGGCGCTGCATGTTCGCGATAGATTAACCTTATAGTTAACATATTTTATTTCAATGCACTGCATTGGATTAATTATATTACTTTTGACATATTGAGTTGATGCACAAATAAATTCCGCTATACATAATTACTGAATCATTTTTTCTGAGAATTCACTTAACTTGGGACAACTTGGCAACCAAGGAATTTTTAAAATATACAAAACATATTTTACAAACAATGTGATAAAAATTATCAAGCAAATTGGTAAATTTTGAAAAATTATTGAGATTTCCTAGATATATTTTAGTAAAATTAATCAAACATATTTTATATTTTAATGTAATAGATATTAATATTTTTTATTATGGTAGATATTAATCGGAATAGCTCGCACATAAAATTCTTGGTGGTACATGTTGTCTCGCAACTACCATGATTTTAGGGTAAATATTGAGAGAAAATTCTCTCCGTGCAGTATTACCTACAATATTTAATTATTCTATCTGTTGCAAATAGTAAATGGGCTCGAGTTAATATTTCACGCATAGTGTCATCCGATATTTATGGCTAACTTTAATGATTAACTCAATTCTCTGATTAATTCGAAAATATCAACGCAGGTCATCATCTGTCCTCGAGAAAAAATTTTGTATGTATAATTATATATAGGGTATGTCCACATATATATATTTTCTTTCTCTTGTATAATCTCTTCGTATGTATAGAAAAAAATAATTAAAAGAATAATTAAAAAATAATTAAGAAAATAATATTTACGAATTAGTATCTTATACTGTAAACAACGTTCTTGAATATAAAAATTCAGTTTGTTAAGTAAAACGGAACTTATTTAATCCAATATGTACATTCTAGTAAAAACTTTACTATTTATATTATCTATATTAGTTATACATATACGCATATATTAACGCTTGACTAACTTTCGAGTTCTCTTTTTTTTCTGTATGTTTAATTATCTCCTAGATTTAGAACATATATTAGCAAAATTTGTGTTGCGTGAAATAAACCATTAATGCTAGTACCTAACGTTAGTATATAGCAATACTGACGAAATAATCGACGTCGATCGTAGATTAACGTTAAACGTTCTGAATCGCCGGTGATCCGGCAAAATGCAGAAATTATAAAAGCGAACCGGAGTGCACGCGATCCATCGATCGCGTCCAGAAGTGTCGTTACTCAGAGTGGCAGTGTCCGTTGGTCGCGATATACACGACCGATAGATAAAAGAAACCGTGATGGAATGGCTGGTGCTGCTGCTGCTACTGCTTCTGCTACGACTATGCTTCCCGTGCGCGACAGAGAAGGGAACAGACAGCGGAGGGTAGTAAGTGGGCTAGTAAGTTTCACGATAACAGTTATAAATGACCCTCTCGAAGCACGGCGCCGCAGGACTCTCAACTACGTGCCAGACACTGGCCCCTGCCTAATACAGGCGACGTCACACGGATATATCCGTAAAAGGCACTAAACAAACATACGCTAAGTACCTCGGCCCGGCGTACGTGTGTGTTTACGTATCCTTGATCGATAATCGCGCCCGTCGATCGCACGTCCCCGTCATGACCGGTCCACCGCCGCGACTTCGAGGAACGTCACTTTTTTGCGACGTTGTTTCATATAAGATCCTGGTCGTAAATTTTCTCGACCATCAAATTAATATTACACACATAGTGTCATTCACTATTCGTGATTAACTTTAACTTAATTCTTTGATTAATCCGAAAGTATATATCAATGGAGAGGTCATCTGCCCTCGGAAAATTTTTTTTCTATATAATTATATATATATATAAAATATGTCCATATATATATATATATATATATAGAAAAAACAATAAAAAGAATGATTAAATAATAATTACAAAAAGTATAAAATTGCGGTTAGATTATACAAGTTTATATATAATATAATCATCTATATAATATAATTATACATAATTATATTTTATTTATGATTATTACATTTATAAATTACTGCGTAAGCATAAGAAAATTGAAAATTAAAAAAACCGGTTTCCAGAAAATCGGTAACAAATAACTATACACATAGTGACACTCCCCGGAAAATTCTACCCCTATTTCATATACTTTTGGTAAAAATTCGGTTCAGGGGTTTGGACTGGGCGTTGATGCATGAGTCAGTCAGTCAGGACATCTTCCTTTATATATATAGATTATACATGAGGTTTTTCTTATTTCCTCAAACTTCACTTTTGGATTAAAAAAAAAAAACAATGTAAAAATTATTTTTTAATTTTTTTTCTTTGTATACAAAATACGAACAAAGATTATACAAGAGAAAGAAAACATATATAGGCATATTTTTATTTATAATTTTGTATTAAAAATCCGGATTGTCATTTTGTAATTTTTAATATTATATATTTTCGTGATATTTGCATATAAAAATTTTCCAACAAAATTTACTTGAAATTATTGTAATTAGAAGACAAAATTTAAATTAAATTTTTGTACAAAAAGATATAATTTTAATATAAGAATGTTTATATTATCTTTTTTTAAATACTTTCGCATAATAAGTAAAGTAACGTTGAAAATACGTTAAAAATACTTTATTTGGTATTCTAACACGGTTATAATGTGTTGGAATAATAGTACTCTACTTCTGTCGTAAAATATTTATATAAAATTCTTTCAAGAAAAATTGTATGAATATTCTTCTTTTTTACTAGAAAAATATCTTCATAAACTTTGAAGAAATATTATCATAGAAACCAATATTGGTCAAGCATACTTGTTGGATAATATGTTGCTTATAAATTACGGTCAAAGCTGCATATAATGCAGAAACTAATGAGAGTATCACGCACACATGCATATACGCGTCCATATACGTATTTGCAGAAGTGAGGAAGAACCTTCCTTGCTCGTTTTAACAATGGTGTAAGTAGATGAGCAAGTACCTGAAGCATTAAAGTACTTTCATCATCCTATCTCAACATCTGTGTCCATCCTCTTTTTCTTCCTCCTCCTCTTCTTCCTCGAAAATGCACATGTAATTCAAATTTATTGCCATCAAAGAATCACGATTTTAATAAACAAATATTACATGTACGTAATATTACGCATGAATATTATACATGAATATAATATGGGATAAATGAGTTAATTTTGCGTTCTCCAAGAGCCTCTTGCGTCAGTATAATGTCAAACATATCCGTTGATCGGTCAGTTTTGGATACACAGACGAGCCTTCCAGACAGCATGGCGTCCGAGGACACCACTGCATTATGCACCACTTAAGATAGATGTTGCGCCATAATTGCACCCTCTTTTGGAGGAAATACGACGCGTTATTCGGCGGTATTATGAACACAAATCTGCGTCGACTCTGCGGAATGTTAAACGAAAGTCGCATCTCAACTGGAGGGATCCTCGTTTTCGAGAACGATTCGCTCCGCGGTTCCTCCGAATGGGGACGTTCCCCGACAGGTAGCTTTTAAGGAATTTATCCAGCCGGACATTAAACGGCGCGGATCTTGATAAATTCAAATGGATTATTTCTCATGTCCGATTCACTTGGCGTGCGACTTTCGACGCGATTTGGCAATGTTACCCGATGCCACAAATCGATTTATTTCACGCTAATCGTCGGTTCTGCGGACGTTTACGTTTCTCGTGACATATTTCCATATTAGTGCAAGCAGTATGGTCGGGCGAACAGGAGTACGAAGAGAGGGATATGACCGTAAGGCACAAGGCATCACTTACTCCACACGTGCATCGGTATTTCATCGTTAAGGTGGATTCATTTGAGAATCGATATCAACATTATTTTTCTCAGTGACAATTAAATATACATATTCGATGTTTTACACCTATCAAAATACCTTTCCTCCATCGCATGATTAATTTGAAAACGAGTTAAATATCTCTAATAACTAATCTTTAAATATTATAAGTTTGCAAAGTTTGTTTGAAATTTAACAAAGATTACAATTTTAATAATTATTTATGTTTTTAAAACTTAATTTCCATAAAAATTTTTTATTTTAATTTGTTGCAAAAAATGTCAATACTAAATTACATTACATAAAATTGTTATTTTATTATTATTAATATTATTACTTAATATTTATCTTTTAAAAAAAATTTAGATAAGTATATAAATGATACTTTAAGTAGAAATAATACATTTTAATTAAACTTTTTAATTATTATATATATATATATAAGTATTTTCCTTAAGCATACAAACGATAGAGAGATATAAAATGTAATATTATTTTATCGAAGTCACTTTTTATTATCATAAACACGCCATAAATAAATCCCAATATTTATTTATGGAAAAATGGCGATTGATGTAAAATTCTTTTTCGCAAACTCATAGCATCGGAAATCGAACTCGCCGAAATTATGTATATAGGCTTCAATTCTTGACGTAAAAGCTCTCTCTCCCCTCCCCTCCTCTCTCTTTTTCTCTCTCTATTTTTCTCTCTCTCTTTTTCTCTCTCAATGGAATGCATTTCGGGTTCGTGATCTCCTCGATTTCCGCGTTTTCGTCTTCGTATAAAGCGCGCAGATGCAGGCAGGCGCGAACCACCCCTGCACGCCAGTAGAACAAGTCGCGCCCTGAGCAGACGGCGCGAGCGTCATGGCGACGAGTTGGGATATCGATCGTGGACCAGTGGGATGCTGGCCGCCCCAACGTTTCGCCGATCGCGCGCCACCGTTCAGCACGCTAAGTGTTTTGTTATCCTGCCTTCTCGGCTTTTTTTACACCTCTTACGTAAAACTATCGCTAAGATACATGTGCCAAAGGGTGAGAGCCTACCGTAGAGAGTGCTCGCGAGTGTCCTACCTTTGCACGCATTTGTAAACAGCGCCGAAAATGCGGACAACGGTGCTCACAGTTTTGCTCAATGTCGTCAGTATCGTTTACGGTGAGCTCGTTTGGCTATCTACTATCAGATGAAATAATCCATCAGATCCATCGACAGAACGAATAATCGTATAACGAACAATAATTCTTATCCTGTTAATTAGGGCGAGTGATTATTAGATTGACAGTGAGAGTGATTACTAGTCTTTTGTTTATATAAATATGGGAAAATTATATAAATTTTTTATGTACCTTTATATTATTACATTGGATAATCATAACATTTTATTAGTGAGAAAGAAATTAGCGTGTCTAGATAAATATTTTAAGCATATTTCGTTAAAAATTATTAAAGAAAATAAATATTTCTTAACACACACACACACACACACACACACACACACACATTTTAACTAGAACTAAGAGGGAGTTATTTTAGAAAGAATATTAAACTCCGAAATTTTTATTTTCCAAAAACATAAAAAAAACTTATTAACGTATTAATTCTAGTGTAAAAACGCATTTTATTTCTATTTCATTTTCTTGTTACTTTTTCTATTGCTGTATGCTTTTACTCTATACATATATGTTTTTATTACTTTTTTTATTTCTATTATGTAAATGCGAAAGAAGAATTCTGAGATAGAGTCTTTCACTTATGAATAAGTAATTATATTTAAAAAAAAAAGGACAAAATATATAAACATGTTGTTAGAATCAATTTTTTATATTTTTTCAAAAAAAATTTTAAATTGAGCAATTTTTAATTACCAAAACAAGATATGAAATAATCTAAGTCACTTTACATTATTTTGTAATTAAGTACAATTATGAAACAATCTGCTTATTTCCGATAATATATAAGTCTAAGATTTATTAAATCTATAAAGATTTAGTCTCTTAATTAAGCCAAATTTTAGTTTTTACATAATTATATAATTCAACTTATTATTTTAACACAAATATTATTTCAAAGAAAAAAAGAAATAGATGTTAAAACGATATATTAATAAATATTCTTTTACGCAGGAAACAGAGTTGTTTTCGAAGCGAATCCTGATACGAAGAGACTCTACGACGATTTACTGTCCAATTATAATAGATTGATACGTCCTGTGATTAATAATACTGAGACTCTAACGGTTTGGCTGGGATTAAAGCTGTCGCAATTAATAGAAATGGTATACAGATTGATATAACTTGCTATGCTAGTATTTTAGAACTCAGCACAATATTTTGCTATAATTTTATTTACTTTACTATTTATATTACATTTATATTATAAATAAAACTTATTTACATATATATGTATAATATACAACTTTTAATATTATATTTTATATAATTTTGTATAATATAAAATATATATAACTTTCTATTTTTATATTATATTTAAGAAGTTTGTGGAATTTTTAATAACTAACGCTTGACTTTGCAGAATCTAAAGAACCAAGTGATGACGACCAACGTCTGGGTAGAGCAGGTCAGTGTATATTAGCTTGTTTCACTTATACGCAGTAGTAATCGAGCGTTGTAGTCAGGCAATCAGCAAACTAATATCTGTTCGTTTCTTGCAGAAATGGTTTGACTATAAATTACAGTGGGATCCACAAGAGTATGGTGGTATAGATATGTTATACGTGCCTTCCGAGAACATATGGCTTCCGGATATCGTTCTATACAACAAGTATAAATTGCAAAACATTTTTTAATAGAATCAAATGAAAATATAATCTCTATGTCGCAGGATTTCCAAATAAAAGTAGGAGAACTTATTCGTTATCGTTGAAATTTTATGAAAATTCGAGAAAGCAGATATTTATTTGATAAATATCAATTTAAAATGAGTTAAAAAATGAGACGCTGTGAAAAAACAATTTTTAAATTAATCCTCTTTCTTATTTTATTACACAGTGCAGATGGAAATTATGAGGTAACGTTAATGACGAAGGCCACTTTGAAATACACTGGTGAAGTATTCTGGAAACCACCGGCCATTTATAAGTCGTCCTGCGAGATCAACGTGGAATATTTCCCGTTTGATGAGCAATCGTGTATTATGAAATTCGGCTCGTGGACTTACAATGGCGCTCAGGTTATAACAATGAATATTCGTGTATATAAGCAATGCAGAATATCCTAGAACAACCGAACTCTCTCAATCAAAGATTCTTTGAACAGTTTAAAATAAAACTTCTCTTGAAATAGTTGAAATGAAAGTATCGAAGCTTCAAGTAATTAAGTGTGTTTATAATAGAGTGTTCATCAAACAAACTTTATTGGGGTAAAAATGACAAAATCATATTCTAATCTAAAGTAGATTTTACTTCACTAAAGTTAAAATTAAACAGTAATGAAACGTAAGATTGGAAAAGTTCAACTAAATGTAAGATAACTTTAAGCAAAGTTCGAGATAAAAATCTCTATTTAAAAAACATCTTACGATTTTTTTTATATCTTATAAATTCGTTTTTAAAAATAATTTATTTATGTAATTTTAATTTAATTATAATTTATATTCTTAATTATTTCAATGATTTTTTTTTTATAAATGTATATATAAGTAGAGATGTACCAATTTTAATTTTATATCTGTTCATAATTTTTTATTTCGTCTTTTATGATATGTAAATATTATAATAAATAAAAGTTTTAATCACTATGTAAGTTTTTTGTAACTTTCGATTATATAGCTTTGGTCTTGACGTTTTTCGAAATTTTGTAAGGTTCTTTTCCCGCAGGTAGATCTGAAGCACATGAAGCAGGAGCCTGGTAGCAATATTGTTGCGATCGGCATAGACCTTACCGATTTTTATCTATCCGTGGAATGGGATATCCTGGAAGTACCAGCAGCACGCAACGAAGAATATTATCCATGCTGTGAGGAACCTTACTCAGGTAAGATTTAATAAAATTTTAAATTTTGTATATAAAGTGTAAAAACAATTCACTTACTTATGCTATTTGTTGTTGAAGCAATTTAAAATTATTTTGTCTAGAAGCTAATCCGGATAATCATAATTATCGCTTAATTTCAGATATCACATTCAATATTACAATGAGAAGAAAAACTCTATTTTATACTGTTAATCTTATTATCCCCTGCGTTGGCATCACATTTTTAACGGTGCTGGTTTTTTATCTACCCAGTGATTCCGGTGAAAAAGTAGGTACATTATTTGAGGAGCCATTAATACATTATACATTACGTCATGCTATTATATATACATTTTTTTATGGGAAAATTTTTTCCTTAATTCTTAATCGTAACATTTGTTAACGCATTTCGGTCCATATATCACAAATATGGAAACGTCACCTCAACGAAATAGTCATAAATTCGACAGTATAGAAAATACTTAATTATATTTTAACCATCACAAAATATATTTGTTATTACTTCGCATTTTTTGTGCAGGTATCATTATGCTCTTCCATCCTTCTCTCATTGACGGTGTTCTTCTTGCTCTTAGCCGAGATTATTCCGCCAACGTCATTAGCTGTACCTTTGCTTGGAAAATATCTGTTGTTCACCATGATTTTAGTTACCCTGTCTATTTGGATCACCGTCTGCGTCTTAAACGTACACTTCCGGTAGGTCATAATGTATTTTACATATTTTAGAAACATCAATTGATTTGTACTTCTGTTTCACAAATACTATCTTGTATACATGATCTAACTTGGAAATGAATATCTGGAAAATATTTTAAGTGAAAAAAGTATCTATTTACATATAAATGTGATTAAGAAAATAAATAAGATGTATTTAATTTATTTATTAATTTTAATATCTCAGGTGGGGGTAAACATTTTATTAAAGATAAAAAATTACTTTGGAGTTTTAGAGAAATACACACGAGATTTTCCCCTAAATTTTTAATCAGAATTAAGTTTTCTAATCCGAATTTTATTGGGCTCAATGACTGCTAGCGCAGAAATACAGTTGCGTAAATTAATTAATATTTATTATATTAGCCCTTAGTGAATAAAATCCAACGTAGAATTATTCTTGTCATAGATCTCCTTCCACGCATAATATGTCGCCATGGGTAAGACATATGTTTCTGAATTGGATGCCGAGAGTATTGATGATGCGTCGCACGCCGTATTCTACACCAGAATACGATGACGCTTATATGGATAGTGCATACACAAATGAAATAGATTACAGGTAATGCCAGTTCTTTTTCTTTGTTAAAGATATTTAATCTTTTAACACTTGGAATTTTTTTCATGACAGTGTAAGTGATTATCCTTTGGAACTGAAAGGAAGCCCCGACGCGTTCGAAAGTGTTACTTCAACATATAAAAGTATTAGAGATGACGATGCACGACACGTACCGCATGCATCAGGTAATACTTCTGTTATTTGTTAGAAAATAATCTCTATCCCTTAATTCTTGCGCGTATTTTTTCATAATGTTTGTGCTGGCGATATTCAATGGATAATTAATTCTTCGAAATAAGAAATCACTCAATTTGTTTATTATACACAATCATACATTACTGCAATATAGTAAAAACGTACATATAGTATATACACACGTATATTATAAATATTTAATATGTAATCTGCATCACACACACACACACACACACACACACACACACAGTAAAATAATAATCGAACACCCTAACTCTGTTGAATAGGATGTTGAGTATAAAAAGAAAAAAATTAAGATTAATCTTATAAAATATATTGACTAACAATAAATATTATTTCAGTTACTGACAGCGAAAACATTATGCCAAAACATTTATCCCCAGATGTCATATCAGCTCTCAAAGGTGTACGTTTCATTGCTCAACATATAAAAGATGCAGATAAAGATAATGAGGTAAATCACACCTTCTAATATACTCATTTTTATATTTTTCTACGCACTTTCTCGTAATATAATAATTATCTATCAAGAATCTTAACAATATTGAATTTGATCACTTATATTAGAAATATTCATTCGTTCTCGTAGGTCATAGAAGATTGGAAATTCGTAGCTATGGTTTTGGACAGATTCTTTCTTTGGGTATTTACATTTGCGTGTATCGGTGGCACGCTAAGCATAATATGTCAAGCACCTAGTCTGTACGACACGCGAGAACCTGTGGACGAAAAACATACTAGTATATCAATACGCAATTATATGTATCCACCACCGGGACACAATGGGAGTTTGATGAATGAGGATTAACTATCATGGCACGTATAAAGTAATTCGCGTGTAAAGAGCAATGGTGTGTTATGTCGTACGTATTCCATTGAACACGTTCGATACCTTCCCTCTACATTTCTCTCCTCAAAGAATTTATACTTTCCCATATAATTCATCCACGAAAATAATTTTTCAATCTTTTAAAACGTTTCTTACTAAGTAAACATGGTTGTTGGTTAATATATTGTCAGACATCAGCAGGGTATTCACTCGATTAGCACAAGAGGAAATTAATAATGCCAATTGAAAAGCAAGAACTTTCCGGTGTAATCATTCGATAATTATGTATTCTTTTTCATTTAAAATCTTAAATATCATAAAAATTATAAGATTACACTATAGTTTACGCAAGTAGATCTGTTCTTTATACTTGCATTATGTTACATTTTCTGCACTCAAAATAATATATGTATGCGTTAAAAATAAAAAAATAGAAGTAAAAAATATAGAGTTCGGCGATAAAGAACAGATCTATTTATTAAAGCTACAATTCCTTAGCGGTTACATTGCATTATAACATATTAAAATTGCGCGAATTTTTCTTCGCATTATACGTCAAAATATATTAATTTCTTCAGACATAAAATTTTTAAAATATTTAAATAGAAGTAAATCTTGATCAATTATAATTTATATGTTTATTAATATAAGACAGATATAAATTAATTATGTTTATTTAATAACGTAGGAGTCAAGTAGCTAATTAATAAGAGTTTTCGATAAATTTAACTACTTATGTATATACTATTGCAAATGGTGACACGCAAGAAACGGATTTATTTTGACATATAATGTAAGAAAAAAATTTACATGATTTTTTTTGCTTGATACCATAATTCAATATAACTGCAATATGAGACCAAGTAATTTTAATCCTCATTAAATAGTATATTACATTACAAGGGCCGAAAGTTGAATTTTCGGCCCTGCGCGTCATGATGCCCCGAGGCGAAGCCGAGGGCATCATGACGAGCAGGACCGAGATTTCAACTTTTGGCCCGCGTAGTGTATACGATTTTTCTTCATAGCCGGTCGAAAGTACGTTATTAATTTTACTTTTTTTAACTTTAAATGTTAATAAGCATGTTTTTGATGCCTGCCCCCGACATTTGCGGCACGAGCGAAGCGAGTGCCGCTGGTCGGGGGGGCAGGCATCAAATACATTCCAAGAGTCGTCTTGTCATATTTTGTAAAAATAAATTAATTCTATTAGCTTTCAAGTTAAGAAAATTACCTATGTTAACATTGTCTCTTGAATTTAATGTGCTTTTCAAAATTGACCAAACACTTCATAAAGTTGACGGCTTTAATTTTTTAGATAGGTCCTTAAAATACACAACCAAATTATTTTCTTCACAGTTTGACAGTGAAGTTTTGTGTTCTATCTGCCACTTTTTATACGTGTCGTAAACAAGATTGTATCGATCAACAGACTTCTTTGGCAACGTATCTGTATTTATTATCAATCGCGCTTCTGCATCGAAATTTCGTATAACTTCTTCCTCGTCTACGGATTCATCAGATGACATATTGACAGAACAATATTGATGACTATTTTTAAGGTTAAAGGGCGTTACGGTTTAAAGTTATAGAGAGCGCGCGTGTACTTTTCACAGGGAGTAAATGTTAAACTTTCGTCCTTGCTATTAGGGACGAAAGTACGTACTTTCGACCGAGGTATGAAGAAAATAAGCATTATTAAACGTATCTTTCATGTGTTGAACTTATGTAACGAACGTAACGAAAATTAAATGAAAAATAAAATATGAATTTGGTAGTTTGTATACGCAAGATTTCACGTCGAGGTTAATGAGAAGTTTATGCTACGAAAAAATGAAGATAACTTTATTTTCATTTACATAATTATTCCATAGTAATCACATTACATGATCAATCAAAAATAAAATACTCGCTTATTGCAGTCTCATCAGACTCAAATTTGGCACTACATTGTTTGCCAAATGAGATTGAATAAAATATGTGAATTGTATTTGTATATGGGAATGCAACGTTATTAAAGTTACAATAAATGAAAGTCTCTATTTATTTTAAACTTCCTCGAAAGTAATTAATTAATATAGCATGCAGAGCTTTCAACTGAATTTATGGACGAAGGAAACAAGATTGTCGAGTTCTTTAAAAAAAAAATAATTTTTTTTATAAATTCCGTAATATATGTCTCATATCAAACAATCCTTTATTCTAAATCGATTATCATCAATTCTGGCGATTCACTTGTACTACTAATGGAGCTGGTCTGCGATTTCTTTGGCGATGAAATGCCACTAGCTGGTTTCTTTGTACTTTGAGTCGGCGTATTATCTTCGTCATCATCATCACTATCCGATATTAAATCGATAACAACAGCACGTTTCTTCTCCTTTGGTGCCGGAGGATTGCTTTCATCTGAACAAATAAATGAAATATTGTATTATCCGTAGCACTTATTGTCCGATATAAGATTAAAAAGTAATTCAACCACCAAAAAAACCATAGATTAAAAAAACAAATAGAATCTATAAAATGTAATATCACTTGGATCAGTTTCAAAAATTTTTATCTTATATTAATTTTTTTTTCATACATACTCTAAAAATTTATTTTTTTACATTAATAATTCCAAGCTCAGTGATATGTATCACGTGTCTTGATTTAAATTCGTACAAACTTCAAAAATTTATAATTTTATTCAAAGTATTGTTGGGTTCTATTAAATACTACAGAGTACTACATATAAAGTATTACAGAGTATTTGCTAGACCTGTTAAGCTTTTGCAATATTCTAACAAGTATTTTCCTCTTACCTAAATCCACTGTGTCTACATCAATTTTACTATTGTCCCGTGAATCAGCCGCAGGTTTTGCTTCAATTTTTTCCTTATCTTTATCCTTTTCCTTTTTTAGTACTAAATTCTCCCACGAACCATCTTGAAGTAATTGAATTTCATTCACGTCTGGCAATAACTTATTTGAATTAAGAACTTCTTGAAAGTATCCATCAATTACAAGATTATCGTAAAGCGCCGGCTTGTCACAGACTGGGCAGTTCCAAGTAGGTTTTCGTTCATTCATTTGAAGAAACAAAGAAGCATCGAAACATTGCAAATGAGAACACGTCGACGCACGACACGGCGTACTCATCCTCATCTTTCCCAAAGGACAGGCTAACGATACCCTCAGTGACGTGGTAGCTATTTCACTATCCGCATCTTCGTTCAATTTTTCCTTAACTGTAAATTAATTCATATTTCTATGATAAAAATTCTTTTGCTACTATTGTAATACCGTTTACGGTGAAAAATTACTTACTTAATCCTCTAGTGTAGTCGGAGTGTCTTACGCCTCTATTTTTTAATCTACTGAGTAATTCCGCGCTAGATAACTTCCTGACGAGGTATACCGCAATTGCGTATCGCCTACCATAATCAGCAGACCATGTGACACGAATCTCATTTCCAACAGTAGGCGACAATTTTACCAAGGGACTAATATTAATAGGTCGCGGTGGTCTCTTCGGCTCTACACTTGGTTTATTAGTAGGTATAGGATTCTGAAAAAAAAAAATATATATATATATTGCCACAATTTTTAATATTTGTTTTCTACAAAGATTTACGAGTTTATTTACGTGCAAATAACAATATACTATTGTATATTCGTTGAGTAAAAAATTAAAAAATTTTCTTTACATTTAAATAATTAAATTTATCTTATTATTTTAATTCAAAATTAAAATTTGTGTTTATACGTACAATATGGAAAAAGAAATGTACAGAATGTCTCACAACTTGCGACCGTAATTTTAACGATATCAATTATAATCATATTCCTGAGTAAAAAATAAGACACAAATTCGCAGGCAAAAATCTCGAGACTTTTCAAATGGGAAACACAGTAGATGCTCTTGCTCTTGAAGTTGTCTGTGACATTCCATGAGTATTGATAGTTTATATTTATTACGTTTAATATCCTGTAACAATTTTTTACGCTGTTATAATTACCAGCATGTACAGTGTAATTTGTATGTTTAAATAAAACAGTTAATAACTTCAACATTATTGTACATGTTGCTTCAATCTCAGAAGGGATTAGCAAAGGTGCAAGAACATCTTTATCACGGTGTGATGTACCGTACCTGAATGCACGATCTTTATATTATTTGGTTCGTCTACTGTAAATGCTTTTCCATTTGAAAGGTATTTCAGTCTCGACATTTTCCTCTTATTTTTTGTTCAGGAATATGTCATTAAATTTATAGTCATGAATTGTAGGATACCCTGTATTAATAGGGTTGCCACCTAGACAAATTTTGACCCAGAGACAGAAAAAGAAACAAGTTAATGTGTATCAAGTGTTTTATAGTAAAAATTGCCACAACAAAAAAGTCAAAATATATAAAAAAAATTTCATAAAATAAAAAATGATTCAAATAAAATAAAATCCTTAACAATTAACAAACAAAAAATATATAAATTATATAAATAATTAAACAATGATCATTAAATGTTCCTGATTGTTATATTCTCTTAAATCTAGCAAGAATCTAAAAGAACACTTACAGACAATAATCACTAAGTGCTCACTAAGCTACTTTCTCTGTTGAATGCAGCAATTGTAAGGTACATATTAAGTTTAGAACATTTATCCCAATTTCATCCTTCTCAGTTTTGTTTCCAATGTTGACTCAGGGAATTATTCAAATTTATTTTAATTTTATTAAAAATTAGATGTTTTACATTTCACTCAATCCGGAGAAACAATTGTCAAACCCAAAATCCAGACATAAGCTTTTAAAACCCGTATAGAGGTGGCAACTCTATCCGTATATCTGGTTTGACTTACCGGCAAAGGACACAATTTCCCATTAACTTTTACCGCAATGTTTGGAGGGAAATAATCTTCCTGTTCGCATGATGTTTCTTGTAAACAGAATCGCATTTGTACCTGTAGTTATAATAAATTACGCATGAAATTCATAAAAATACACTAATAACTTAACCTAACTTAACTTTAAAATGAAATCTACCTTGTAAGGTTTACGCGTTCTACCGTAAAGATTTAGAATCGACATTCGATACATGAGATTTCAACACACCTGTACAACGTAATCCATTTTACTGCCAGTTCGACAGTCACGTGAGCTGGCAATGTCCGTCGCCTGTTGTGGCGTCAAATGGAACAAGAATGTGTTTTCTTGCAATCTTATCGATCCCTGTGGCATTAAACTAGAAGGTTTCAATAATTCGCCTAATAAATCGAAAAATGGAAGTTTCTTCAGCCTAACATCTGGATGAACCGGGTACTGGCTCGTAGGTTGCATTATTGGACCCGGTAAAACTTTGGTTGGGTAAACAGATTGCTGATACGGATTATACGCCGCATTTGTAGTACGCTGAAAAAAAAAATTTAAAACAATATTTCAATATAATTTTCATAAACAGCAAGATCTCTGATATTAAATTTAATATCAAAGAAATAATACATTTTTGCTCACCTGTGGCGTTACACTAGTGTAACCGGTCGACTGATATACCGGATTGGTCCTAGGTGCCTGAGGTAAAGATGCTTGATGCGCCGGAGTCAATTCCTTTCCAGCAGAAACTGACGCTTGTTGTTGTTGTTGCTGTTGGCTAATCGCTTGTCTTTAAATATATATTTCATCAGACGCGCACATTCTCATTTTTTGAATGCATATATATCTAAATGAAAGTATACCAATGAAAAAAATTATACAAGTACCTTGTGGAATAATAATTTCTGTTATGCATATTTTGGTCTATTTGTGGCTCAGAGGAACTACCAGTTTGTCCATACATTTGATGGGTTGACATTTGGTCTGCCCTGGAAAAGATTTCCTTTCACAATTGGAACAACAACAACAAAAATGATCTTGCTAAAGCGCGCTCTCTTTCTTAACATGGCGACTGATTCTCTTTTAAGCCTTTTAAGGTTCGTTTTAGCGGAACTTCTCGCACGGTTCATCTGTCCTCTCTCTTTCTTTTCACGCTGGAGAGAAAAGGAGAAAGGACGAATCGTGCAAGAAGTTCGGCTAAAACAAACGGGTCTTTTTATAGGTCTGTTTTCTATTGACCGCGCTAGTTCGAGAAGTTTACATATACGTTGGGTGCTTCCCATTTAGCGACACAAGTCGACACTGACGACGTCGTTCTATCTTTCTTGGTGTTCAACGAGTAACGAAGACAGAACGAGACTTGTGTCGATCACTTGTGTCAGTAAATGGGAAAACACTTTGAAACGTGAGAAACGTACACACGAGATTCTCACGCTGCACCAACCGAAAACAGACCCCGTTTCATTTGTTGCCAATTTTGGAATTCGGAGTAACCACAACTACTCGCTTGCAAACGTGTAAAAAAAAAAAAAGCATTGTTTCCCGCGGACATTTCACTACGAGGCTTTCCACTGTTAAGCAAGTATTCTTTTTTTTCCACTTACTGTATCGTTTTATACAATTCACGTATTTTGAGTCGAATAGCTGGGTGCGATCTTAAGCGCAACAATTCCAATGCACGCGCTTGCAACTCGTTCTTTCTGCCGGACTTATTTCTACCGGCGAAACCAAGAAGCATCTGAAGCTCAGACACTCGAAAACTTAATACCATATTCTGCAATCAAAACATTCCGTGTATCTCCCCTTATTATCCTCCTAGTACAATCTTTCACGAGTGATCGTAACAAATCTTGTTGTATACGTGGTTGAAAGCGCTACCGCAAATCAACACGTTTTTTCTTTTTTTTTTTCCAACAAAAATTGTCACGGTACTCGTACATTATAAATTCTTTTCAAGAGGGTTATGAAGCGAGCGATTGCTCCAATCGCGAAGGAACAATGAACATCACGCGCCTGTAACCCCCATGCCCAATTTACTTCCGTATTTACAAAAATCACTCGGCGGCACGCGCGAGCATCTCGATAGTCGCGCGAACGAGATCCAGAGCGGCAACGTATAATATACGACTCGCGGGGGCGCAACGTCATCGTGGGGAAAAACGGCGGTGCGACAACAGACGACGGAGGTGAACTGGCGAAGCGGGTGAAGCGAGACTTTTAGAGGTTACCCATGGTATCTCCGCGCGGGTACGCGTCGTAAGTCGTGAATCGTCGGCGGGTCGCGGAATCTACTCCCGCATTCTCGGGATCGTGCCCGTCGCTGCGATCTACCAGTAATGTGCGTCGTCCAGCGCGAGGCGAGTCCGCGCGAACCGTCGACGACCCGCGGGCAGGCGCCAGCCGTGTGGCGTCGGCGTGTGCAGACGTGGGCGATGACTGCGATGTGCGACAACGCGAGGCACGAGGGAACGCGTGCCAGCGAGAGCGAGGTAAAGTCGTACCGGCACGGAGCGGGGGCTGCGGGCTGCGGGCTGCAGCACAACGCGAAGGAACGGGGAGAGAGGGGAGCACCGGGACAGGGCTGGGGAAATCGGACGGAAGACGGAAGACAACGGGACGAAACCGATTTTTTTTCCAAGCGACGCGGGTCCCACGTCGCGATGTCGCGAAAATCGCGGCGACGTTTACATTCCGCCGCGCGCCGTGCACCGCGTGCACCCGTTCCACTCTATAACGCGCACCCACTCACCTCCAGTTCCTCGGTATCCGCCATCTTCTTGGCCAACTTTTTACCCGCAGCCGTTTTGCCGACGAATATTTTGAAATCCGCGACGGAAAAAATATACGCGCGACACGTCGCGCGCCGTACGCGCCGTCACGCCCGCCGGCCGCCGGTCTCTCTCTCTCCGTCCTCTCCTCGCGACCGCTTCTCACCCTATCGTGCAACTCGTGCTCTCTCGCTCTCCCGCGCTCTCTCCTTCTCCCACTTTCCGTCTATCTCTCTTTCGAATCAACGCAACGCTTCTCACCTATGCGAGAAACAATGTCGCGACGATGCGGAGCCGTGCGAGCGGTGTATGCCGATTTTTTTCCCCCGATTCATTCGCCGTTGTATGCGCGACGGCCACGGTGGGTCGTGGGTCTCATTGGAATAAAAGAAGAAACAAGAATGAGGAAAGGAAGAAACGCCGAGACGTTCAAAGCGATCAACGCGCGCGAGTATTGACATGTGACGCACGACGCACTTGCCGTTCGAAAAACGAATCTTTCAAAATGGCGCCGGTAATGCCGATATTGACCGGCATCTACACGTGTTCCATAAGGAGAGAGAATATCGGGATGCGATCAGATGTGTGTAATTGATACATTGATGAATAATGAAAAAGGTACTTTTCCTTTCTCGTAATGAATACATTGGAAAAGTATATGTTCGATGCGTCGTCCGATTCAGTTCGATCCAGAGAAATAACCTAAAGAAATTTCGGTCTACGTAGGGAGCTTTCCAGCAAGCGGGCACAAGTCGACACAAGTGTCTTTTGTTACTCAGTCAAAAAAGAAAGATGGAACGGACGTTCGTGTTCACTTGGGTCGCTTGCTGGAAAGCTCCCATATTCGTGTATGTTCGTGCATCATGATCATTGGCTGCTGCTTTGCAACTGTTGGCAATATTCGTGAATTTGATTGGTGTATACTCTTAAGTCTGGTTCAGACGGGACGCGATATCAGCAGTGGCGTAGAAAATATCGCCTCGCTGCGTGGTTGCTGCTCGCTGCTTGACGCTTGACGCGTCCTGTCTGAATCCAGCTTAAGGCTGCATCTCCATGGAGAGAGAAAATAGCGGAACGGAATTAAAACGGAATCACTCTGATTGGCTAATTTCCAGGTGGGAACTCTCAAGATGGAGTATTAACCAATCAAAGTAATTCCGTTTTAATTCCGTTCCACTATTTCTTTCTCCATGGGGATGCACCCTGACCTAACCGTAACTCGTAACGGCTGAGAAAAAAATAAAATATGAAAAAAATACAAATTTTTTTATAATATTCCTCTAATTAGGCGAAAAAGGAATACGGAATTTTTTGCAGATAATATTGAGTCAGTTTTCTATTGCTGAACTGACTGCACTAGTTTTTTTTTTTTACTCCACATTGGAAGGAAAAAGATACACTCTGAACTAGTGCAGTCAATTCAGCGATAAAAAAATCTATTGTCAACTACCTTCGGGCTTGATATGTGTCTTTCGACAAATTTTGACAAGCGTGTTGATTGGTTGCGGAATAGAAAAATTCTCGAGTCTCTAGAAATCCTCTATTTTGTAGATAATCAATACGTTTGAAAAATTTGTTGCGCGACAAATTAAATATTACCTTCGAGTGCCTTTAATTCGGATTAATTTTGTTTGAGAGCCGCTGGACACTAGACTCCCCTTATTCCGGTAGAACCTTTGTCTGGATTGGTCCTAAGGGCTCTCTCACACAAAATGGCATAGCTGCGTATGCATAACGTAAGACCGCCTGGACTAGTGAATCTCTAGCGTAAAGTGTAGTCAAAACTTTTAGCTAGATGCTCATTGGTCCAGTTCATAAATTTTCATTACTGTCGGCATATTTTGGAACGCACCCTAGATGCGACATTAGAGAGGAATGTTGAAGTTGAGATAGAAAATAGAAGGAATTAATAAATAATCCTATGACATTTCATTCGTTATCTTTTTTTATCGTTTTCATTTTTTTTTTAATTCTCGTTAATATAAATAAATGAAAAGTTTTCCACGATACACGGCCGAGATATTTTTCAGATTTTAATTACGGTATCGTTACGCAGGTAAAAAAGCTGCGCAACGATACCAAAGTTAACGGAATCCCGCTTCAGGTTTTATAAAGAATAATAATGAAAAAGAAATGTATATGAGATAAATATACGTACAATTAATTGCGTGCAATATACAAATATAATATATAAATTGTTTTCAGCTTTTTCTTTTTATACATCTTGGATACCGAATAAGATTTAGACTCATAAAGCTTATCTGTGGTCCTCTAAAATTATTATGAAATCATTAATTGTTTTTTATTGTCCCCGGTTTGTATCTCTCCGTCAGTATCTTGTTCTCCGCGTTATCTCCGCACTTATCTCCCATTTTACCAAAATAATATTTTCGGCAAAGTAAAAATATTTTATGCTCCGATATTGACGATTCATGTGAATGAACGTAATTTGGCATTTTTTACAGCATAGAACTTTACAGTATCTGATATTGCAGAAGTGTTTTGCAACATTGCTATGTAGGTACGTTGTTCTCCGCGTTTTTTGTATATGATATTCACTTGTGCATAAATACTTTTTGTATATGCTCTGCATTCTATAATAATAACACTCGAAAATCTTCCACTGCTTTATTTGTATTTGCATAGATTCTACATATCTTGATACGCGTTATATGCAATATAATATTTATATATAGAAGTGTTTGTCAACTTCTACTGTCAAGAGCATCAATAACGCTTGAAATCGGCTTGCTCTAAGCGACACGTGTTAACTGACAATGAAACGTTGTCGCATCTTGGTATAGAATTCTTAATAAAACGATGAGCTTTTTAGAACTACGACGAATAACAACGTGTTTTAATACTCATGTGTTCCCGCTTTAGATCGCTTTCGTGATATTAATCTTACACGTCACATCTCCAAATTTTCGCTTTATCGATAACAATTGAGCGTACTAATCTTAAAATCGATTAATATCTTGTGTTCGCTAGCCGCCAACTATATTATAAAAGTTTCATTCGTGACTTCTTCTCTCAGCACCTCCGACTCTAAATATTATTTTCAATATTCAATATCTCTATAGTTTTCAGACCTTTTTTTTTTAATCTATACGGTCTTAATGTCTTCATAAATGAAAAGAAATGAAAAGCATTTTGTAGATTTTTAAATCAATGTTTAAATCAAATGTATAAGGATGCATTTATTTCGCACTTGAAATGTCTTTTGTGTATTTTTTTTTATTTTTATAGATTTACAACATAATTCTAAACAATTTATATTAATTAGAGTTATGTTTGCTTCAAGATACTTTATTTTTCAGTTTATTAAGTCTACTATTTTGAATACTTACTTGCGAACGCAATTTTCGCTCGCTTACACAGATTTTAATACAAAATTTGTCATGCGCTTATAGATTAATAAATACATACAGTGGATCAAAAAAATATTTACACACCCAGTTTTCTTACAATAATTTTATTCAACGGAATAATACATAAGTACGAATTGTGTCCATAAATAATTTATTAGATACATACAGTATATGTGATAAGTTATAGCGGCATGATTTAATCTAATTTTACTTTGATCAAGCTTTATCATCGAAATTTTCACGTAAATGTATTATAAGATATATGCAGGATATGTTCACACGTTATTATCAAAATATCATCTATACGGCGTGATTTATTTATGACAATGAATATTCTTTTTTTTTTATCAAGTATTTATTACGTAAATGATTTTAAGAGAAATGAAATATAACTTTTCGCGATAAGTAAAGATACCATATGTAAAGTTGCTATTTTTCATTAATAATTTGCTAGTACTCGATAAATTCAGACAGTAGATTTTTAAGGACAATAGACAACTTATTGTGTGTCATATCGAGAGAAAAGGACATCGTCGAAAACGTATTTTGTAGGCAAAGAGGAATTCAACACATGCGCAGGGATCAGGATGATCGATGTATGATCAGTGATAGTATCATTGTTCGAAAACAGGAATGACTGTTATCTTGTTATCTAGTGATAACTAGTTAGAAATTGTGGGAGGAGAGCAGCTTATTATAGAAAATCGCGCCATTATTCCTTGTATTCGTCCCATTTACCATCAGGAACACTTACCGAATAACAGAGTTTTTTCTGATAGGTTTTGATTTTAGATTACTATATCACATCAGGTATCGAAATGCTCCTCTAAACGTGTCTTCAACTCTTTATTTTTTTTTTTTACACAGATATTTGCATATACATATATTATAAAATATATTCCATGAACCGGGCGAATGTATTTAAGGATGAGTGACAAGATTCGCGGTGGTCATGAGTTAAAGTTGGGAGAAAGAAAATTTTTATTGATAATTTTTGTTATACTTATTTCTTGAAACATATGTAATTTAATCTCTGGTGATAACACGATGCATCGTAAATCGCTGATAATGAGATTATTTCGTAGAAAATGATTTACGTATATGACACATCTTTATACTTATACTTTGCTATAAATTATCAAGAGAGACAAATTTTATATATACATCAGGATGTTCCAAGTCAATAAAACATTAGGGAAATTCCCTGTATACATATAAAGAGAAAGAGATGAGAGGGAGAGAGAGAGAGAGAGAGACCTCTTTTCATTTCCATGTTTTTTATTTGAATTGGAAGTAAGAAATTATGTATTTGTGTGTGTCGTATACGCTATCAGGAGATCGAAATAATAAGAGAATTTCAACACAATCTTAGATTATCAGATTTATTAAAATGTCTTAACAAAATTATCTACTCCTACAAATACAGCAGTATAGTTTTAGCAAATATGCAATTTGCTTCTCGTTACTCTCAACCTTTTCATGCTTCCTTTGAAATCGATGGTTATCTACATCCAGTTGTCCAGCTTTTTTCAAAATCGATAGTTTACCTATACCCAGTCGTCCCAATTATTTTTACAGTTTACCTTTGACGCGACATCGCATTTCAGATTAGCAATGTTGAAGTAGTTGCCCCAACTGCAGTCATATAATTTCTTCTTTCCGCTTTCGCACTGGTAATATAATCTACAGTCGCACTCGTGAGCCCATTTTGAGGGACTAGACCTTGGGCAATCGCCAGGTTTAGGTTTCACGTTTTTGTCGCAGCCCGCATCTAATGGATTCATGCATATTTTTTTAGTCTCGCTAAAATGTAGACCCTCTACGCAATGTTCGAGGAGCCATTCATCATTATTGCATTTGTAATACTTATCACAGCCACATTCGTGTTTCTTTGCATCGCCGTTCACGCACCTTGATTTAGGAGGATTGTTGCAGTTCCCCGGAATGCATCGCCGCGTCGAATTGTCGAAGTGCCAACCCTGGTTGCATTCGCGCAGAGCCTTCCGACCGTTCTTGCACTGGTAGTATTTATTGCATTGGCACTCATGAGGTAGAAATTCGCCTTCCTGGCACGATGGCGGAGGTGGCGGAGGTGGCGGAGTTGTATTGCAATCTCCCACTTCGCAAGTCTTCGTTGAAGGATTGAAATGCCGACCGGCCGGACAATCACGTACAGCTTTGCGACCATATTTGCATTCGTAGAATTTAGTACATACACATTCGTGCGGCAGTAGATCGCCATGTCTGCATTCGCCAGGGGTCGGGGGGGTCGGGGGGGTTGGTGGGGTCGGGGGGGTCGGTGGGGTCGGGGGGGTCGGTGGGGTTGGAGATGGGGTTACAGCACAATCCGAAATTTCCCGACTAACGCAACCACGCCATCTTTTACTGAAGAACAGACCAGCCGCACAGAAGCGCAATTGCTTCTGTCCGTATTTGCATTCGTAATACTTATCACAATCCGCGTGAGATATTAATTTTGGCGGGCAAGTGTCCACCGGCGGACATGTATCAACCGGGGGCGGGGTTGGAGGTGGAGTTGGAGGTGAGGTCGGACGGGTTGTCGGGGTGGTCGGTGGCGGGGTCGGGGGTGGGGTTACAGGACAATCCGAAATCTCTCGACTGACGCAACCACGCCATCCTAGACTGAAGAACAGACCAGGCGCACAGAAGCGCAATTGCTTCTGTCCGTATTTGCATTCGTAATACTTATCACAATCCGCGTGAGATATTAATTTTGGCGGGCAAGTGTCCACCGGCGGACATGTATCAACCGGGGGCTGAGTTGGAGGCGGGGTTGGAGGTGGGGTTGGAGGTGGAGTTGGAGGTGAGGTCGGACGGGTTGTCGGGGTGGTCGGTGGCGGGGTCGGGGGTGGGGTTACAAAACAATCCGAAATCTCTCGACTGACGCAACCACGCCATCCTAGACTGAAGAACAGACCAGGCGCACAGAAGCGCAATTGCTTCTGTCCGTATTTGCATTCGTAATACTTAGCACAATCCGTTTCGTGAGATATTAATTTTGGCGGGCAAGTGTCTACTGGTGGGCATTGTTCGTCCTGGCGTGGACAATCCGAAATCCCCCGATTGACGCAACCACTCCATTTTTTACTGAAGAACAGATTAGCCGCACACGAGCGCAGTTGCCTCTGTCCGTATTTGCATTCGTAATACTTAGCACAATCCGTTTCGTGAGATATTAATTTTGGCGGACAAGTGTCTACTGGCGGACATTGTTCGTTTTCAATCTTAAAGATATCCGGTACTTTATTCGCGGTGATCACGGTCCAACATGCCAAGAAGGCGATGGCGATTAGGTATTTCCCTGTATCGAACAGAAAACAGCCCGATTAAAATTTGGTCAACTATTATTGTAATTGATAAAATGTCAATTATTTGTGTATATAAATTTGAATTTACTCAAGCAGAGTAAAAAATCATGATGACGTCAAAATGGTTCCAAAATGATTATTGAACATTGCTTTAACGCCACTTCAGCGTTACTTTGACATCATTACCACCCCCTGTTCTGCTTGGATACGAAATGATCCCGTCATAATATATGTATAATATAAGTATCTCTCGGTGAAAAAAGATTTATTATCCCTGGTGAAAAAATTTTACAAGAATTGGTACATGACAAATTCTGAAAAAATATATGAAATTTCTTAGATACTTTCATAAATAATTGGATGAAGATTTTTGAAATATTTCAGTATCCGTATGTATGAAAATTTTTGATAAAGTGCACGGATTTTCTCATATTTATTCAGATTTCTGCAAAGATATATTAGCGAAAAATATTTTATTCTTATTTATTCTGGGTTTTTCTGAAAACGTTCCAATTCGTATTAAAAAAATCTGAAAAGTTCTGAGTATTCTGAGAAAATATGAAAATTTTTTAGATATTCTTCCACCAGGGATTACAGTTTTTATTAGAAAAATGTGTTACTCACCCCTCATCGCCTGTCACCTATTGGTTCTTAAAGAGAAGGCAAATTTCGTATTGTATGTATAAAATATATATATAAAAATATCCTGTTAACACCTCACTAATTAGTCAGTTGAATACATGACTGACTAAATAATTAAAGCACGTCGGCTTTTATAATCACGTTATCATAAGACACAAGGACAGATTATCATATCTGTTAAAAACAGAGCCGTATTTATTTTTTTTGGAACCCTTATAGATACAAAATTTTCGCGGATTCTCACAGTATATAAATTTGTACAAAAATCCAGAAAAAAATAAAAAATAAATAAATGTATAATTTTTATCACCAAGTTATAATATACATATATATATGTATACATGGCGCAAATAAGTAATAATATTCTAGTTTATAAATATTTTATTAAGAATATAAATTTATGTATAACTATGTAAAAATTATGTATAATTATATATTATATATTATTATATTATTATATATATATTATTATATTATATATTATATATTATATATTATGTATAATTATATTTATACATGTAATATATACAAATTTTTTTCGTTTTATTTCTTTAATTTCGCAAAGTTATTAAATATTATATCAATAATAAGAATATCAAAAAGAATAAAAGTATTTTATCATACCTATTGATTTTGTTATATATTGACTAGTTTAAATTATAAAATTTACTATAATTTTTTGTGCAGAGCTCTTGAATTTCCGGGGCTTTCAGCTATAGAGAATGTCCCTTATAACTGCTACAGTCTTGGAAAAATATATTCTTCCCTGAAGTCCGGAAGAGAGAATTTATACGAATTATCAGACAAAAGAATTGTTGCCTGCAGAGTAATTGTTCCCCGTTTGGGCTACAAAATGTGAAATATGTTTGTGTGAATATAATCAGTTACGAATTGATAAGTTTTACGAACTGTATACGTGATGTAAGGAAATTAGGACTCCCCCGATATTGAGGATTTAATTTCGGGTCGTTAAATTTGATTTTATCGAGAGATTTCATCATATAACTTATACTTATTATAGATAAAAAGAGATAATTTGAATGTGGGAATAAAATGGATTAGTTACGATGTCAAGGCAACTCTTGATTAGATAGCGACTGTGAAAAAATATTTTATCATTAATCTTTTCGCGGTATGAAAATACTATAGCATGAGAGGATTCGCAGTTTAATTGGTGCGCCGAGATGTTCGCTAGGGCTAAGAAGACAATAACTGCAGAAACATTAGAATTGTGCGTTGACTGTAGTTATAATTCAACATACATAGTGTTATATTATTCTTACCGAAAGGGTTTTTACAGCTTTTTAAATTAAATGCTTATGGGTAACTTTAAATTTTAAATACCGAATTATTGATTTTTTATTCTTGTTCTGATAAGCGAGAAAAGAGAAGCGTTGCGCAGAGTTTTTCTTTCAAAAAACGCTGCGTTTTTTATAACTTAAACTACAAAAATAAAATTATTACCACCATAAACAACTAAAAGCGGAACTTTTTATCGAACGTATGAATACCTGTGGTGCCAAGTCCGTTGAATTTGATGTTATCTTTCATTATCGAGACCTTGAAATTTTGAGAGTGACGATATCTCAATTGACCGGTATTATCAAAGTACGTATGTATGTATCATGATATTATCGAAATATCCGCATTGATACAATGCGCGATATCGAAGAAATTAAAAAAACTAATTGCCTATAATTGAATAGTTAAGGAAATAAAATGGCTTCTCTATTTTGAAACTGTCGTTATCGCGCTGCGTGATGTTCGACAAGATCATATTCTATTACATTCGATTCTACATTGCAAGAAATGTTTGCCGCAATTGTCATTATATCATTGCAATTATTATTACAATACCATTAGTTATTTAAGTTTTGCTCCTTAAATCTATGTTCTAACATTTGAAACAACCCTGACAGGATTTCGAACCGCGTTGATAACTCGTCACAAATTGGCCTCTTATTCTTTTAAGTATTTTGAGAATTACAGCTTTTTGCGTGCAATTGAAAGATTTTTGACAGGCCGAATGACAGTTAGATGACAGGATCTCGAATTTATAACGATAATTTGGCTCTAGCGTACAAAATTTATACAGAAAAAATCTCTGTATTTTTAGTTTATTTCTCTTCTTTCGTCAAAGCTATGTTTCTCTAGAGCTGAAGATTTTATTCATATGTCTAAAATAATAATGTAACACACACGGGACTGTGATTAACGTAATCCCATAAACGTAAAAAATCGTATTTCGACGCTGTATGATACCGTAGATCCTGCAAGTGGTATCAACAATTCCTGGACACGATAAACAAGGATAATAGATAAATATTGATATTTTCGGTCATTATTATTTATTCTGTATTATACACATACCAACTATTACTATATTTACTTAAAATAATAAATGATAGTGTTTGTTGGTATATAGATCACAATAAATTGCCATCACTTATAAATATGAAAATTTTGCTTACGCATAAATACACATACACGAAATATATTATCAAATTGTATTCATTACGTCCGAGACGTGACAATTATATTATCAACGTACTTTTTCGAGCTGTTTTGTATTTCTTAATATAAAGCTTAATATAAGCTAAGGGGCACGAAACACGAGTTAAGAGCTCTTCGTTTCTTCCGTTTCTTATCCATAAATCGCTGCTGACGTGCAAATTTTTCATATCTCGCAATCGGTATTTGACTAGTCTTAGCGAAGTCCAAGTTCTATCAAATATCTGATACTAATCAATCAAGGACACGACCGCGTTCTCTGATCAAATACAACAGGTCAAGTTACACGTGCGACAAGACAGATCGCATTGCAAGGGTGTTCCGTATATCTGGTATAAGTATGAGAAGAATGTAATTCTATAAATAAAAAATAAAATTTATTTGTGTGAGGATTCGTCTGAAAAAAAGTGACGTGAAAAATTCCGAGATTGATAATACGTTCATAATTTTTTAAGTTTGAATGATTATAACGTGCCATATAACAACACGTCAAACTCGTTTTAATAACATAACAGCTATCAACACGTATAACTAACACATATCATGTTTTATTTAATGAGACAGTTTAAAATAATCTAAGTTACCGACGAAATTATAATGGACATTAAAATAATTATTTTTACATATTCAAATTATAAAGTGCCGAGTGTAAAAGGTTTTTCTTTTATAAAAATATATAAAATATCAGTCTGTATATAGGACAAATAATAAGAAGAATTAAAAAAATAATCTTTATATTGTTTTTTAACGAAAAGTGAAATTTGAGAAAATGAAAATAATTGCTTATATGTCTATGATGCAAAGTTATTAAAAAATTTTTTTACCATTAACTATGTTACTTTTATTGTATAGAAGAAATAATGGAGAAATATTTCTCCATATATATATTTTCTAAATTTTATTTAATATAGATAATAGTTTAACTATTCACACATTCACACTGACATCAAGTCTACTCCAAATTCTTAATTATATAAATAAATCGTTTCTTCTTATTTTCATTTTTTTTCGCTGAATAAAACGGAGAAGAAATAAAAAAGGATACCAAATGGAATTCCATTTATCGCATAGACGTCACGGTTCTCCATCAATACGTTTTGATCAATTAATCGTTATCGTTAAGAAGAGCTATAGATGGAAATAAAGAGGCTCTTCTCGTTTGATGAACTTGCATCTGAACTGATTTCACAATCAGTTTATCGTATAAATAGACATAATATTTTATAATTATACTTAATAAGTTCTGGTATTCAAAAGCATACATGAAATAAAAAAGTATATATTCTCATATATTACAAAAAAATATTAAAATACACAATTATTTGTCGATGATTTCGTATTTTTTAATATTTTTACTATTTACTACAAAATAATCAATTTATATAAGAACCATTATACGACTACAACAATAAAATAATGGTGATTAACGTTAATCTCGGAAGCAATATTATTTAAGTAATTGTGTGATGTTTAAATAATGTTATATTAATAAAATTTTAGTCTCCTATATAAATTCGTATTTTTGTGTCCTTATATATTCTTTTTAAGTTCAATATATCTTCCATATATATATTATAAATCCATTCGAGATGGATCATATTGTGAGTCACGTAATTTGTTATATATCTCTGATATATGACTAACCAAGATATCGAAAAAATCTCTTGATAACGATAAGAAAGAAATATTTGTAACATAGAAGAAAACTTTTAAAGTTTCTACTCCAAAATTTATCTCTACATCACAAGTATTTATCAAACAACATGTATTTTTTTTACGTGAAATTGTTTAGAAGAGATCGAGATAATTATAAACGCGTGATTTTCGAGTGATTTTAAAATGTCCTTCATTGCGCAACATCTTGACATCGTAAATATATTGACACCTAAAGTTACATTTTTTTATCATTATCGACATGCTCGTGCACTCGACACATGCACATATCGCGTTTAAATATATATTATAATTATGACTATATGTGTTGTATTAGCGTCATAATGTTATCCTAATATAAATAACAAATTAAGAATTTATAATAAATAAAGCTTTTGAAATTAAATTATTCAACAAACTTGAATTCTCAGAAATTGACAAGAATTGAGATTAACATGCTCAAGCAGACACAAATCATGAGAACGTCAAAATGACTAAAAATGATTCTAAAATGATTATTAAAAGTTGACGTAAAAAAACGCTATAATTCAACGTTTTGATCATCAGTGCGCCTTTCAATTATGATTAGAATTCACGCAGTATTATTTTTAAATTCTTTTCTCAAAAAGTTATGTTACAGCGCGTCATATACAATATTGCTAATTATGAATATTGTAATTGCAATATAGTTGTCTCACCTAATTAATCGACACATTTGAAAAATTTGTCGTCCAGCAAATGAAATAGTATTCTTAAATCGCATCGTGTACCATTGGCTTTATATCCAACGAAAAGATGCAGTTCCTAGAGATAAAATTATTCTGTACATTCCCTAGAAAGCTTGCTTTTCTATTGGATATAGCGCCGCCATAACGTTCAACGTCGAATGCAGCATAAATTCTCGACGAAAATAATGAATACGAAGTTTCACGATTCTTCACGAGAGGTCTTTGTAGTGCCTGTTGTCGGTTTTCATAACGAGATAAACGCGACCATCTTGTATCTCGATTACTCAACAAGATCCGCGTAGATCCTGGGAATTTCTCGTATACATCATCTGTATCTATGACAATTTAAAAACATGGCTACCATGTGTAAATGAATTGGTTGGTTCGCACGCTGTAAACAAGTTTCTATCTTCAATTTGTCATGAAAGCTCTGTTTCGCGTTAACGATCGCACGAATTACCAATCGACAGAAACGTGCCTCGTACCCTGAGGCTGCGACCTGCGTCGACGGTCCATCGAGAGCGCCAACCAACTTTCGGGAGTGAAAGCCTCCACGCGAACTGACAGTAGCGCAGATTCTGTTTTCCACGAGCGACCGATATCTGTTGCCTTCGTTGCCATCACCTGGAAGCATATTCGTCTAGCTGCGAAACCGAAGTGCATTGCAAATTCATGTGGAAACCTCCGAAAGTAATAGCATTATTAGTTTCTTAGTCGTGACGTTCCAAAATCACTCATTAACTATACATATATACTTATTAACTATACATATATATATATATATATATATATATATATATATATATATATATATATATATATATATATATATATATATATATATATATATATATGTCTATTTCTATTGCAGATGCAATTAAGGAGATTCTGAGAAGTGGAACGTGAGAATTTTGCGCGCAGTCTTTATTATTACGAGAGAGCACCATCCTATAATAGATATCCATGGATACCGCAGGTTATGATACCATTATGCGCCATCCAAAAACCATCATCCATCTGGATGTCGATTGCTTCTACGCTCAGGTGGAAATGATTAATCGTCCTGAATTGGAAGGACGGCCATTAGGTGTGCAGCAAGGGAGTATGGTGGTCACTAGCAACTACTTGGCGAGAGAATATGGAATAAAAAAATGGATACCGGTGCAAGAAGCCCTGCGTCTGTGTCCGGAGCTGGCCTTGGTAAATGGAGAAGACTTAACGAACTATCGTCACTACTCGACCAAAATATTTGAACTTCTGCACCAATTTACCCCATTAGTGGAAAGACTGGGCCTTGACGATAATTTTCTTGATGTGACGTCGATAGTGGAAAAACATCTCAAGTCTCAGGGTGACACGGAACTCGATATGAGCAGCTCGAGTACAGAATTTGAAGATTTGAAAGAAGTCACCAAGATATTCGGTCCCTCGGAGGAGGAATGTCCATGTGGTTGTCATACGCGCTTGATGATTGGCTCGAAAATAGCGGCCGAAATAAGGAGCCGCATCTATGAGGAACTGCATCTTACTTGCAGCGCTGGAATAGCGCACAATAAACTTCTGGCCAAATTAGCAGGATCGTTGAACAAGCCAAATCAACAGACATTGGTCTTTCCGTGCGGCGGTCCGATGTTACTCTCCGCGTTAGGTTCTGTGTCCAAGATACCTGGCGTTGGACAAAAGACCACAGAATTATTGTTATCGAACAATATAAAAACGATTGACGACGTGCGCAGAATACCTTTAGAAAATCTGGAACTAAAAATTGGCGTTGATCTGGCGAGAAGACTGAAGGACAATGCGGAAGGAATCGATGAGACAGCGGTAAAACCATCTGGAAAGAAACAATCCATAGGTCTGGAAGACGGATTTAAGAGTGTGTCGCTGGTGGCCGAGGTAGAGTCGCGATTAGGTGCGTTATTGAGAAGATTAACGGAATTGGCAATGGAGGATGGTAGAATTCCCATTGCCATGAGAATAACAGTGAGGAAGCACGACTTGAACAAGCCCACTTCGGGTAAGAGAGAGACTAGGCAATGCGCGTTGCCAAAACATCTCTTACCGTCCACGAAAAACGGTGTGTATGATCACCATAAAATGTCGATACTCGCCATGAAGCTGTTCCATCGAATAGTCGACGTCTCCAAGCCATTTCACTTGACACTTCTGGGAGTTGCGTTCACGAAGTTCGAGGAGAGATCGTATGGCAGGAGTAGCATCGCACCCTTCTTGTGCAAGCAAGTCGCCGTCCATTCCGTTCTAGACATCAGCTCTGAAGAAGGTATATCTGAAGCAAATCAAGGATCGCCGATGAGTATCAATCAAGACAGTAACGACAGCTCGGATCAATCAGCGACGGGCTTGATGACCACCGCTTCGTCGAGTTTTTCGTGCTCACCAATCTCGAAATTGTGCATGGCAAGTCAGAATACAGAGGACGACTTGCAGAACGAGGTAGAACCGCTACCGAAGAAAACCAAGCTGGAAGTGTGGCTGAGAGGTCCTCGAGAATCGCCGAGTAACGAAATGGCTGGTCTGAGACTAAGCCCTTCATCGCCAATGCAAATGTCACCCACGGTGGACTCTACGGTTTTCAAGACTCTGTCCATTGAGAGGAGAGAGGTCACTCGTTCCTGGCCCACGACCAGCAAACCGAAACCAAACAATATACTTAAATATTTCATAGCCAATAAGTGACGGAGCTCTGTGACCTAGTATTGAATGTCGCGTTTACATGTGCACTTCGATCGGCAACATTAAATGGCAGCACCATATGATATTATGCAGGATATGATTCTTCACTCTTAATATTTTGGATGCCTTTTAAAGTACAAAATGTGATGTATTGTCAGGCTCATTTTTTTTTCTAAACTAAAATAAATTGAAAAGACTTGCGGTGTCCACATATACATTTACGGGGTATGCACATCTAAAGCTTTGTTTCATTAAAAGCAGAAGAGATACTACACTATTAATAAATGTGAATTTGAATCTGGATATACCGTGCAAAATAGACACTTGCAATACTTTTTTTGAACTAGCATGATGTGCAAAACAAAGCTTGAGTAATCAATACTTATGACACTTCTTTTTTTCTGTATGATGCTCTAAATTGATGCCTTAAAGCTTCGACGTGTAACTAAGAATGATCCTGCATAAATTTCTCTTTTGTGCCTTTATATCGTATGTGTTTCAATATTTCAAGCAAAGTGCATTTGCAGATTTTAGGCGATGGAAGATCTATATACATATATAGACACATGTGTGTATGTATGCGTATGTGTTTGCGATTGCGTGTGCGATTGCGTATGCGTATGCGTGTACCGTGTGTATGTATATCTGTGTTCAATTGCATTTAATATATTGTCCTAGTTTTATATAATAAGATGAGAGATCATAGCTTTATATTGATCCATTATAGTCGATGTTATTTTTTACATTAAATTCATTTTCGACAGCAACAATGAAAAAATAATATAATGATATTTTCAATTACAATTATTTCCCAACGTTATTTTATCAATAATATGCTTCTAAAAAAGAGTTATGTATTCAGTTAGAAATAATAATTTAGTTCTATTATAATTAATAAACGAAAATTTTTTTAGAAAGAACAATTGTCTTGAAGATTTTGGTTTTTGCAAGTTACAATATTTGTCATTGATGCTGTCACTTTTACTATAATGCAATATGAGCTATATTCATTTACCGTAACGTATATGATTTTTAGATGGACACAATACGTGTGTTAAAACCAGCCTGTTTTTAATTGAACAAAATTACAAAAGGAATATATTTATTTAGCTTATACGATAAATTCACACACGGTTGCAGAAGCATTTTAAACAAGTTAGGAGCGTATTAAACAGGTATACGCCTGTACGTAAGTGAGGTAAGGTGCTGGCATTCGATGTTGTAATTCTTGACGGATAAGTAATTATATAATTTAACGTCCTGAGAAGAAAATTCTATTTTTAGTACTGTTAAATCAAGGATCGAAAGCGGTATAATTTCGCTGAATTTAATTTTCCTTGCTACAGACATACGAAAAAGAATCTTACGTTAGTTATCACATTTTCATTGTTATAAATAAAAGGTAAAGATCTTCGTGTATCCGTAGCATCGATCTATTATAAATTCACAGGTGAATTATTGCTTTCGATCTCTGCTTGTGTAATATATCATATCGGGCGATTATTGCGCGAAAGAGAGATACTCGGTTATTCCCGCCAGGACTAGCCACTAGCGTGGAGATTCTCTTATTGAGAAATATAGTATATAAATATATATGTAATTATTCGAAAGACATATACTAGACAATCATAAAGTTTTAATGCCACTTCTCATTACGGCACATGGTGATATATGTATGTATGTATGTATGTATACGCGCATATACACGTGCACGCGCGCGCACACAGCATTAAATGTATTAATATATGTCGGATATAATATTTCGTGATATATATATGTATATACACACATACATACGTGCATATACGTACATACATATACATATATACAGGATGTTTTAGGACAGGTCAGTAAAACTTCAGGGTCCTATTGGAAATTGAATTTGGAACAAAAAAGTTATATAAAACCTATAAAACATAGGTTCGAAAACGCTTCCTTAAAAAATTTATTTGAAAAAAAAGGGATAGTATAAAGTACAAAGGTTACATTAATGAGACCATTCAGAAGGAAAACAATTTTATTAAAAAAGTAAAAAAAAATGATTTTTTTAAGCAAATTATCAAATATGTTGAAAATGATGTCCCTGTTTATTAGTGCATTTTTGGCATCCATGCAATATACTGCATCGTGCTATAATTTTTTAACGAAGCATTTCCGGCCCTACGTATTTTTAGGAACTTTTTTATTTCAAATTCCTGGACCTGGACCTGGAACATCCTGTATATATGAATGTTTCTGTATATGTACGTGTATGCATACGTATATCACGAAAACGCACCATCCATTGCTGACTGCGTGACACGGGACATCCATACGAGAGTTACGATTTTACTTTTTACAGATACTTAAAGGACGTTCGTCGCATACGTACAAGAGAGTCCACAGGTGATAAATTGAATCGATGTAGCTTTTGTATTTGCGAAACACAGAAATATTCATTAAGATTGCTTACGTTGTTTAAGACGAAAAGAGAAAGGAAGGAGATAGAAGAAGCGATATAGCACCCAGCCCGCGGTAAAGGCTCTCTACCGAGCTTTTATATTTTTATTTATTTTTATCATTATACAACATATAAGCAAAACGGTGTTGTCTTTATTTTTAATTTCTGGTTGTGAGTACCTATATTTGCATATTTTATACGGACTTCGTTTAGACGGGAATACGCGGCGTTGCGAAACGACCGCACGCGGGTCAACGTCGAGGTCGAGATCAAACGCAGAACTTCGCGCCTGGAATAACAATACCGCGTCGGATATCTTTGACTCTTTGACAATGCGCGCGCAACGCCGCAATTTACAGTACTTCCGATTTATTTCAATAAAAGAAAAAAAATCTGAAATGCAACATTGCTACGTCCCGTTGATTCCACAATCCATCCTCGACATATTTCCTTGTATGATTATATTAATTTAGTATTCATAGTCATTTCTCTCACGGAAGAAGGATGCAACAACCTTCTCTCGGTTAAATAACTGCAATAAATATAATGAATACAGTAGTTAGGGGGAGATAAATAAATCTGTTGTATATCTAATACATATATGTACAATTAAAATTCATGTTTATTTTAACCGTGAAAACGCATATAAGTTTAAAATTAAACAATTATAAAATCGCTCGAACGTCATTCATGCGGATAAAAGAGATGTCCTAAAATTTTCAATTAATTTTCTATATTTTATTTTCTTCTATTATTTTTTATTTTATTTCCATCTCACAATTTTTTATAAGGAAATGCGTCATAACGCGAAGATATCGAAGAAGCGCGCGCGCGTTATCGAGTCACCAGACTCGGCAAATGTATCAAAGAGATACAAAGCACAAGTGGGAGGTCGAAGTGAATTTTACGAAGCGCATATCTTGGCGTACAGTATATCGTTCACCGTGAAATTGAATAACCGACGACGTAATTATATGAAATATAAAATTATCGCAAGATATAACGCGCGTTCCACCTACCATAAATTCGAACGAAACAAATTCTCCAAAAAAAATAACACTAACGAATTTGCCATATAATGCCTATTTCTTTTTTATCTTTTACAATAAGAGTATGTACAATAAGTACTGCGAACGAGCGTGGCACAGCAGACAGCGCACTGATCTGCTGAACCAAAGATCTCGGGTTCGAATCCAGTCCTGGTAGAACCAAAATAAATAAATTATATCGCTTGTCTCTCCTCCTCGACGGAATGCGGCAGCCCGTCAGGAGTATCTCTTGCCTCGAAATCCTCTCTACCCCCCTTGCCGTTCGGATTCGGCAATTTCGGCATTAAACTGTAGCTCCCGCGTGCTTGTGTACAACCTGTGTGCGCACCACAAGCACATGACTTTGGGGGAGGCCTAGGTCCGACTCGGGCTGTTGTACCATTGAAATGGGTGAAATGAATGAATTAAAAAAATAAATATTTCTCATTCGTAATTTCTTCTCCAGCTCTAGATGAGGAAACCGTAGACGATACATTATTTTAACCTATGTAAATATATCGCCTACGGTTCTCTCTGGAGCTGGAGAAGAAATTACGAATGAGAAATATTTTGTTTTAGATTACGTTTTTTTGATATATCTGAAACTGATAGAACAAACAGAGCATATAGGTAATGAAAAAAATATTTGTTAAAGCAAAATGATTTTATAGTTTTTATTACAAATAATTTTGAATGTATAAATCGTAATAATAATAATATGTAAATATGTGCGAAGAGAATTTATGCAAATGCTTTTACTTTAATGCTTTTATTCTAATCGTATATAGATTATTGACCATCTTCATCGCGCCTAAGTAGCCCGAATCGCGCTTGAATTGTGATTTAAATATTTCAGCAGTACTTATTTACGCTTCTTTTTACAGTAACGATAGCAACTATTTCCGGCCATAAATTTCCGTAGCTACCGGCATATCACCTTGCCCTATCACATTGCGTGCGTGAGATACATCCGGAGAGCATGTATTTTCTTTTTTGTCTGACCTAAATTTAAATGTTTCCTTAATTGACATCGTTTACCGAGTATATAAGAGCCGGTGGTGGACGAGCGCCAAGATTGGCATTAAACTATTACCAAACATTGTGGAAAAACTTTGTAAAGCTCTTGCTGATTAATATCATCGTTTATTAAAAATGTTGTCGATACTCTGCATCTTAAGTATTGTCGCGGTACATGGACTGTCAGGTAAGAACATCAAGACTCCTCTTTCCTCATTTTACAATTTTTTTACACACGCTAGCACGCATATTCAATAAATATATGGATTGATAAAATTTAAGCTTTTTAATTTATTGCGTTTGTGTGTGTGATATAATTTATGTATATTAGAATAATCTTTTAGTCGATTTACTAAATTAAACAATAATAATAAAAAGATCAAAAGCGTCCGAAAAGTCCGATGCTATAAACAATCTAATAATGCTAAAAATAATTCTGAAAATAATTCTACATATTGTATACCCAAGTAAACATAATAAAATATTGCGGAATTCTTTTATATATGAAAGGTGCTTTTATAATTGCATAGCCGAGTCAATCGAACAGATCCCGAAAATCGTGGGCGGCAATCCTGCTGATGATGGACAATATCCTTATCAAGCATCTCTTCGTTATCGCGGCCGCCATTTCTGTGGAGGTTCCGTGATAGGTAAAAGATGGATCCTTACAGCTTCTCATTGCTTATCCGGGTATGTGCCAGCGGCTGTTTAGAATAACATTATTCCATATAACATATCTATATATCTTAATAAACAACGTATTCCACAATTTTCTAATAAACCTATAATTAATTATATATATTTAAATTTGTTATATTGAAAACAATTTGTAATTCATTTTGACTATAATGTCGTATTTTCTTGAAACGAATAAAAAACGTATTAATTTCAAAACGTTTGTTTATTATAAGTCTAACATTACAGTAAGAGTTTGAGATAAATAATCATTAGCCGTTTATAATTTCATATATGGTTGTTTATATATTTATTATCTTTTATTTAAGCTTCAATGACACGGCCATTGCTGTTGTATTGGGCACAAACACTCTGGACAAAGGTGGCGATAAGTATTCCTCGATCAAGAAGTGGGTACATCCCTATTATAATTCGGCCTTCATCAGAAATGACATCGGATTAATTAAGCTGGACAAGGATATCGTTTTTGGAGACAAAGTGAAACCGATTGCTCTGCCCACCAAACGCTTCGAAAAATCCGATTATCCGGCGACGTTGTCCGGCTGGGGCACTACCAGTGTAAGCACAAAAAACTTGACAATCTTCATACGTTCGGGAAATGTAAAGATTTGACCGTTGCGTATTTATAAATTGACACGTATAGTATTACATATATGCATGCAAATAATAGTAAGACCATTTGTCAGTTTTGCACGAATTCGAGACACCCTGTATTCCTTGTTAATTAATTGTCGGATTTAAGTGACCATTTCAGTAATTTAAATAATCATTTTGCGTGGGTAACATTGCAGTATCCGGGGGAGGCGCCGAACGAATTGCAACACATCCAGCTTACGGTCATCAATCAAAAGCAATGCTTAAGCACCAGCTTTCGTAACACCAACAATAATATCTGCACACTCAATAAACGAGGCGAGGGTGCCTGTCACGTAAGTACATTCCAGTCTGTTTGAGTATCCAGGAATGACATGACATCGACAATACATACTTAGCATTTATTTATTTTAGCATCGATAGCATTTAGCAATTAAGATTAAAATCCCAAAGGTATTAAATGCTCAATCGAAAACTTATCTTCGAACTATTTTAGATCCGAATATTTCTAAACTTGTAATAATAATCGCATTACGAAAATATGCAAAACTAAAAAAGAATCGGTAGAAACAATAATCGCGTTCGGCAGATCAAGCCGCTCAGTAGCAGTCGAACGTGCGTGGCTCTTACTTTTAGAACCAACCACGCAACGCAGATTGTTGATAAGACGAGACTCAACAGTTGTGTCGGCTGAACGCGCCCTATTGTATCATTACATTTTTCTTTGAAAAAAAAAAAAAAATACTTTGGATATATTGATTACATAAATTTATATCATTGATCACATAACAAATTTAACGTGCGTTGCACCCAATACATACGAGTTTGCGCAAATAATTATAGTTAACGTTCGTTGAGAAGGAGTTGTTAAAAAGGATTAGTAACATTTAGAACAGAGAATTTGTCACATTATTTATATGTGTGTAGGGTGACTCTGGCGGTCCTCTGGTAGCCGATGGTGAACAGATCGGTGTGGTGTCCTGGGGAATTCCTTGCGCTAAAGGACATCCGGATGTGTTCACGCGAGTCCACCCTTATATGGATTGGCTCAACAAGCTCACGCAAGAAGATAACTCCGTATAAGCATAAACGATCACGAGTCATTTGGCTCACAAATACTTCTTATAGCGATTATAAAATTTGCAGAACAATGATAAATACTTAGAAATTAATTCTCATTTTGGCAATAAGAAATTAATTAGAGTTAATGGCAATCTTATTTCAATCGCGAGTTCAAAAGGTTCGCTCCTGATGCAATGTTTACGATGTTTCTAAAGTAAAATTCATGTAATTCCGTTTGCATCGCACGTAATAAATAAATAAATAAATTTAAGTATATTTCTTCACGTCATTCAAGTTCCATCTAGCTTAGTTCCAATGAAAATAAAATTGCGAAATAATCAGGTGATGCGCAATGCGAATAATGAATATATAATACAAGTGAATAACAAATAGAATGTTTATTCTAAATAAGAATTAACTAAATATTCATTTAAATGATAAGTAACTCAACAGCAGAGGTGAGGTTTTCAAGCGTGAACGATTTAACTCCTCAGCTGCCCGTCGAGACTAAACAAACGTGTGTCGCACCGACTGTGTTTCGCCAAACCATTTCTTTTTCTTAACTTGAAACCGCCACGACTTCTCGACCGATAGTTGAAAATTCAACAATCGACAATCGAGGAGATTGGAATATAGCGTTATATGCGTTTTTCTCAACGATTAACTTATTAAATCTGCGCAATATTAATAATATGTTATGTCAAATTTAGTAATATTTTTTGGGTTGTGTTGGTGTATCTTATTAATTATAAGCAAAATGAAATGTAAAGAATTATAAAACTCGTAATAAAAACCCTACGACTCATTATCTATAAATTATTGCTGAATTATTTTCCTTTTTTATATTACGCGAACGCGATAATGACAAACGCATGAAAATGGGACACGCGTTCGTCACGCGTGTCTCACAAACGACAGTCTACACGGCCAGTAACGTGATCTAGATTAACCGAATATTACGCATATAATTGGCATTAGCATAATTTCAACAACGGTAGACGTTACGTCGCGTCAAGCAGAATGAACCTCTTAGCTGTGAACATCGCACACATACAGAGGCTCACAATACATTTTTATCGTACACATTGACAGCATTTAGCAAGATTAAAACACCAAAGAGTTTAAATGCTTAATTGGAAAACTTATTCCCGAAGTACTTTAGATCCACATTTCTAAAATTGTAATAATCTGTATCATATTATTTATTCATTATTTATAATTCATCCCCGTGAGATAAGAGCGATTTGGAAAGAAGACCGTTCATCGCCAAATGTTATTTAAATAAAAATTTATATAAAATACAAAAAAATTATTTTTTCTACAATAGTCATATCAAACGACTTCTTTCCCAATCGTTGCGTTGAAGTAGTCACGAAAGTGACTTCAAGCTCGTTCAGCGAAAAGTATCGTGAGAATCGTCTCCCGGCATCGCGCAAGTCACGCGCCGCTTCTCGCCGATTAACGATCGGTGAGTTTCAAGGAACCAGCGCGAAATCCCGACCGAAGATTTCGGTCAAGCTCCTAATGACCCAGTTCCAGCGGCGCATGCTCGAGCGTGTGTATCCGACGACGTTGCTGTAAGGGTAAAAACGTCGCGGCACGCGGCACGCAGTCGTGCCGGCAGGTGCTGGCTCTCGCGCGCGGAATAAAGTTGAGTGGAAAGCTGGAAAGAGAAAGAGGAAAAGGAGATCGCGGCGATCCGGTCGATCGGAACGCGGAACGGCGTTGTCGCGGACAGTGGAGAAGATCGACGCGCAATCAGACTCTCGCGTTGTCCCTTCGAGATACATATCTCTCGGGATATCTAGGCCATCAAGGATGCGTCTCTCGGTAACGCTTCGATCAAGCGCCGCGCGCTTCGTAGTCGATCGTGATCGACGCTCCTCCGACGCTACAGATGATCGGCTCGAGACGCGTCGATATTCGTCCTCGTCGAGATTCAGAAGAGGTTCCGTTGTGGGATTTCTCTCGGGGAATTGAGGAGGCCCTGGCAAGTATCTTTTTGTATCGCGAATACTTCCGCAGAATCTGAGATTGTCCGTCGTCGGCAAAAAAAACCTAGGAAAACCATAAGTCGCTTAAACTTTAATACGTCGTTACATGTTTTAACACTTGGGAGACAGTAGTCAGAATCCAATTCTATATTTAAGATCGTTTTAAGTCCGATGGTCTTAAAAGACTTCGTCCATCCGAGCAAGTGATCGCGCGCATGGTATTTCAAGATCTTAAAGACGATCTTGAACACAAGGTCGGGCTATAAATACCGTCATTAAAGCTTGAAGGTTTCCAGCAACTCGTTTGAGAGTTTTCATTAGGTAAATAAACGACTTCCCGCTCGATGATTTTTCTTCTTAGAAGCTCCACAAAATATTCCTCCCCCTGTACAAACTTTCGGGTCCCATTGCGTCCATTCGAAAGCAGGATCCTGGAAAACCGCGCATATATTTTTTTCTCTAAAAGCGGAAACGCGAAAAGTGAAAGGTTCTCCTCGTAACGTATTTTATACCAGTCTCAACCGGCGCCAATCGAAGGTGCGGTAACCTCTCGCAGAAGCCAAACGAAATAACGAAGCTCAACGTACGATAACATTAACGACAGCGTCAACGATCTCTCACATAAGCCGTGATGCGACAGTCACATCGTCGGCACTGAAAGCGTTAACGGGCCCGTAATCGTTCCGTGCGATATCGGTGAAAACTTGAAAGGTTCGCGCGGCATCAGAACGAGGAGCGGAAAATGAAAGTCTCCCCTCGAAGCAACACGACCGACGTCCAGGACGGTGGAGGTATTCGCTCGTCCGGACCATCGCCAGCCGTCTCTCTCCTCGCCGAAGTCGAATAAATCGCGCGTCGCGCCCGCGCGCCGCGTGACCCAAATAGCGTGACGCGCGCGCGCGCGCGCGGTCCGCGCTCCCGAGGGTGTTTTCATCCCCGCTTCGTTTTCCCCGTGTGCGCGGAGAACACCCCTCTCTCTCTCTCGCGCCCTCCTGCCTTCCTTCCCCGTCATCGCCATCGTCATCGCCGTCGCCGCCGCCTCGCGGTGCGAAAACACGACAGCTGGTGCAGCCGTGTGACGTGTGACACCTGCTGCAACCGCGAGAGATCGATATCCGCGCTCGTCCTCGCGAGAAACCACCCGGCCCGAGGAGGAAAAACGCGACGGGCGATCACCTCGGGGCATGTCCCCGGCGGAGCGGCGCTTCCCGCGACTTCCTCGCTCCTCGCCGTGCCGCCGCCGCCGCCGCGTCTCCAGTGAGTATCCGGCCCGGCGGCGTCGCGCAGTTCGCGCGATCGTTCCGTTTTGCGCTTTGCGCCTCGTCGCTCGGTGAAGAACGATAGGCCCGGCGGTATTCTGGGACTCCTTTCGGCGGGACGGACTCTGTGCTATGCGCGACGCGCGCGCGCGCGAAAACTGCGCGTCGAGAATGTCGAGATAGCTGGTGCCAAACGTATACGTTGCAAGTCGGGAACGTTGATCCCTCGGTTCTCACGTTTCTCCCCTTCTTTCTAGCGACGCGGCGAATGCTTTTCGCGATTTTTCCCCCGTCTCGTAGCTTTCGCGCGGAACGAAAATTTGTCGAGGTAAAACGTACAAGCGCGAGTGGAATTCGAGAAGGCGTCGTCGCGTCGGGTGTCACCTAGTCGAAATATATTGGCGGATTTCCGCCGGTCATCGGTTCCGGGCGAGGGGTTAACGCACCGACGGCGGACGGCATCGCCTGGCGCCTGGCAGTCAGAGATAGTCCGTCGCAAAGCTTCGATACCGCCGATACCGCGCTGATATACGGTTTCTCACTTTCTCGGTCAGCGACGCGACGCGACGGCGCTTCCACTCGCCGTTCGCCGTGCGTGGTGCGTGCCGTGTTTATATCGCAAGCGCGCTCGCCGACACTGTTTACGTTTCTTCTGCGCGCGTGAGCGCAGCTACGCGCGCGGCGCGGTATCGATCGCGGATGGGACCTCGGGAGAGATCCCTTTAACGAATTCGACGGATGCAGTCGCGCGCCCGCTAAGAGGAAAGGTTTATTAATCCCGAAATGAAACGCGAAATATATCCCGCGGTTGTTCCCCATATATCAAGCTCTTAACGGCGCGACACGCGACGTATCGTTAAAACGAAGATAAAAGCGCGTTAAAAATAATCAATGTTATTTTTACGAGGACTCTTATCGAGATACCTTCGCGAACGACGCGGATATAACGTCGCGTAGCTGATTGACGCAGGTAAAACATCGTTTTGACAAGTGCGACAGAAAGTTTATCTCGCGCGTCGGACAGGTGGCCGTCCACGGATGTGTTTTGAAAATACCGAGGGATCGCTATGGTGTAGTGAGCTGTGAGCTTTGAGCTTTGTTCGTAAAAAGGAAATGAGAGAGAGAGAACGCGACCGCGCGAGATCGTTCCTTTGGCTGGCGACACGTCGGATCCGTACTTACCCGCGGCGAAGTAATCAGAGATTTGCTGTTATATCAAAGAAAGCTTCATGAGCTGCTGCCCTTTCATGTGAGTATCGCGTATCACGTATATATCTCGCCTGTTATTGTTTATATATAAGCGTGAGATTGTAATACAATTACTTACACATTATAATTAGATATTGCGTAAATGAGAGATATAATATAATTGTATATTTACGGATATATCTTCGTGCTATATTTTTAAAAAATATTATTTTTAATTTAAAATTAGATATGTATATATCTATATTCCTTTTATACATTCGCTTCTTTTTTAATAGAACGAAAACTAAGTAGGGGAGACCGGGGCTAACTCGACACTAGACTTTTTGCCACGTTAAATCTATCGTAGAGAAACTTGCCTTTCCTATTGTAAATGCGTCTTTATGCGCCAGTATTGTCAACGGAATTTGACAACATTCTGAGTTACGGTGTAATTTTGATAGTGGAAAAGTACGTTTTCCGATCTCACGAAAATGGTCTACTCTTTCATCGAGCTTTCGGGCAAAACTAAGCGACGTACAGCAAAATTTCCTCAAGCAATTTTGTACCTGAAGGAACGCTCTTCAAATGTGTACCGTTAACGTTGCTTGAAAATTTTAATCAATTGTTGAAACGTGCCTTTGAAAAAATTGTGTCGAGTTAGCCCCGCGGTCTCCCCTATTCCATTCGTAAAACCATGTCATCGAAATAAGACGTTTCAAACGTTTTAGAAAAAAAAAAAAAAAGAAAAGCGAGAAGTAAAATATGCAATTAATGATTTAACCGAGTCAAGAGATCGTTTGATTCGTTTGCATGCTACTCCACGCGGCACGCTAGGTATATGTGCGCGTATACGGTGTCGTACGGCCACAAGTGCAAGGCGCAAACACGCCGGTCGGTCGCTGCACCTTTCGACCGCGCAGTGCGCAGCGGAGACCGTGGAGAGTTTCACGCGAGAGGGTTTGCACGGCCGTGAACACGCGTGTTCCTTTATTACATACACGGCGCGTTGTTGCCTATCTCTCCCACGCTCTCCGCCGCGATTCAACATTCAACATTCAACCTGATTCAACCTCGCGCTCGCCGCTCTCCGCGGCGCGAGTGACGTCAGACGTGACGCGACGGCTATATCCCTCTATTCCCTCTTCTCTTCTCTCGCGCCGCCGGCGCCACACGGTCGCGCGACTGATCCCCAGGACCGTACGTCGCCACCGAAGGACTCGCTTCCAAACTGATCCAAACCCCCTTCGAATCCGTATCTTCAAATAAGAATCGAAATTATTACGTACGAAAATCTTCCGGTGGGTGGGTCATATTCCGTCAGAATACGCATTTTCCACCAAACACCCCTACTCGACAATGTAAACGTTAAATTGTAACTTGCGTGTATAAATTTACTGTTACTTTGGTGTTTGCTGGGCTATTTAATTTTTTTCTCCACGACTTAGCGTCCAACTTATTTCAAGTTACAAACCGTCTAGTTCTAAGAATTAGAAAAGGATAAGAAGTAAATTGAAACGCGATTAAATTAATTTACATTGAAAATAGACGTAAGAATAATTAAATTCCGATACGGAAACTATCGAAAATATCCGTGCTCGCGGCGCCCGCGCGTACCACGGTGGTGCCCGGTGGCCAGTCGCGGGCGACGAACGCGCGCCGCGCGCAGCTGTAAGTATAGCCGTAGCCCAAACCCCAAACGCTCTGCAGCTGATGCGGCCCGCTGCGCCGCGCCGCGCGTCCGTCTGTGTTTTTGTTTAGGAAAAACGTGACGCGCCGAGACCGAGATTCGACGACGTCGTCTCCGTGGATCTCGCGATCGTCCCTGATCGTCTCCCGCGTGTGCGTGCGCGAGATATAAGGACCTCGACCGCGCGAACGGGACGTCCGGAAGAAAATTTGCCGGAGCATCCCCTTCCCCTCTCTTGTCGCGAGAGAAAAAAATCGTCGCCGAGACCGTCATAGGGCCGCGCGGCGCGATGCGGCGCGCGGAATTCGATGTGGCGCGCGTGAATTCGCTCCCTCCGCTCGTCTCGTCCGAGCGGAGGTAGGCTGGTGGACAAAGGGCCGATACACAAACGCCGACGCGCGCGCGCGGGTCGCTCTTCGCGGTCGCCGAGCGTCCCGGCGCATTTATTTATATGCATCCGCGAGACACACATGCGGCCGTAAAAGAACGCGTCGCTCGCGCTCCGCGTTTCCGTGGCTTTCTCGTCCCCGAGGAATTCGGAATCGATTCGGCGCGTCCCGGAGTCCGGGTCCGGGGTTGTCCGTCGCAATTCTACGGCATGGTTGCGTTCGCCTCCGCGAGTCGTCCGTCTCTCTTCCCCTTGTGTCCGGCGGCGGCGAGGGTGACGCGTTGACGCGACATGCACCGGCCACCGTGATCGTTGGATTCCTCAGGATTTCCAAGGAAGCTCGAGTGAGGGAGTAGGGCTGTGTGCGTGGCGGAGCGTGCTTTCGATAGAACGACCAGCGGAATATAGTCATTATGGAGGCGTTGCGTTTAGCTATACAGTGAGTGCTCCTTTTTTTTCGGTATAGATGCACCCCTGTGGTTTGTTTTGGTCGCGCTTATGCGCAAAATGCAATTGTTCGCGGACGTTGGGAGTAACGATCTGTATATGTAATTGTTTAAGTATTTTATTTTATTTATTTCTAGTAAAAAAAACTTTGAATAACGGAATGTACGTTTTTTTCTTTATATCACTTATCTTTTAATTATAAATTGGTATGTAAAATCTATTATAGGAACTTTTATTTCATCTATGTGCAAAAATATTTTCAAATCTTGGACAAGAAGAAATCAAACACACAAATTATCTTCTTATATATGAATTATGTATCTTTTAATTTATTATTTATTTATTTTTTTTATTTCTTAAATTATACGTTCCAAAGGAGACGGTTCAATTCGACCTGACTGACCATTTATTAATATAATATTCAAATATACAACGTTTTGAGATATGGTTTGCGGTCCATGAGTTGTGTATTTGAATATTATGTTAACGAATGGCCAGTCGAATCGAATTAAACCGATCTCTTTGGTTAATTATTACTGGCGAAGAAAAAGATTACTTTTGGGTCATACGTTCTACTCGTTATACTCTGTCTCCGTTGTACGCGTTATATTTATTTAATATTGTCCATTAATATATATATATATATATATATATATATATATATTTAGCTGCGATGCTTGGCTTGCGTTGACCTTAATCAGCAATTTTCCTCGTTTGTTTTAAGGACGCGGCTCGGGGAGAGGATGGTCAGCATGAGCTCCATGCTGGTGGAGACAGTCAGTATAAATTATGAAGATTTTAATGAGAGTTTTTTAACGTGTGGCACCTGTCTCTGTGTTTACGATGGCAGCGAGCATACACCTAAATTACTACCGTGTTCGCACACGGTACGATTTATATATAAAATAAAACATTCTCTGCATGTACATTGCACGCAATATATAAATATGTATCTTTATAATCTTATATCTGTTTGTTACAGGTATGTTTACATTGTTTGACAAGGATTGCTGCGTCTCAAACGCGAGAGACGGGAGCGTTTAGATGTCCCATTTGTAGAGAATTGATAACTATTCCTCGTGGAGGGGTACCCGCACTGCCCCCGAGTTTTCTCGTAAATCAACTACTGGATCTCATGTCTCGGCAAAGACGAGAGGTATGTTTGAGCAGACGTGTCACTCAATGCGGATACAATTTTCTTCTTCGATAGCCGTGAGTATCGTTATGTCGATTTACTTGCAGGTCATCCCGAAGTGTTCGGTTCATATAAATCAGGAATTATTATTTTGTGAAACATGTGATACGGTGTTCTGTACGGTGTGTACCGGTGGGACACACGCAGGGACGTCACCCGGATGTACGGAACATACGATCATCCCCTTTAGTATTGCGATAAAAAGAATGTCCGAAATATTGCTTTATAAAGCCAACGAGTGTATATCCAAGGTGAAAACTAGTTTTTGTTTTTAACTTTCGGGCACCGTGCCTTATATTAGTCGATACATTTTTTGAGTTTTTATGCTACAATTTTATTTCTTTATTATTAGATACTTGCAAATGTAAATTTAATACTTAAGTTTTTATCCAAAAGCCGTTTACGTGTATAAAAAAGTCTCACTTATATTTTAACATTTTTCATAAAGTATCTCGTAATAACTTTTGTAATAGTATCCTAATTTTTATGTGCGTTGCCATATTTATCTACCAAATAACGCTTACAAATTAAACGGTGAGAATTATCTTCGAACTATAACACGAGCTATAACTGCTCGATCCTTACTGAGTTAAGAGTTACGTTTTTTAGTTAACACAGGCACAGGATTCTGTAAGCACGGAACTGCAACGTTTGGAGGCATCGACGGAAAAATGTTTGAGTGCGGTAGACACGGAGTTCGCGGAAATCGTCGCAAAAATAGATAAACGTCGAACGGAATTGCAGGCTGCCGTAACTGCTGCGGCTCGTGATAAGAAACACGTACTTGAGGAGCAACATTCTCTTATTGAAGCGGAGAAAACCAAAGTGGAGAGAGAATGTGAAGGATTACAATATCAGGTAGAGGATAATAAAGAATATATTGATATAACGTTACTTCTCGCGCGTATCGCTTTACACCGTGAGATTTAATCTGACAGGTCGAGGTCCGGAATATTACCCAACGTATTAACAGCCTGTCAGATCAGCTCGATGCAGCGACCGCTCTCAGCGAACCCAAGGAGAATGCTTTTATCACGTTCGAGTTCAATCATAATGACGCTCTCTCCCAATTGGAGCAGGCACTGAATAACTTGGGACGAGTACGTTCTAGTACGACATTACCAGGTATCTTAAGGATTAATAATATAGTGAAGTACCGAGACTTTAAAAAAAGATTACTCGTGTTTATATATTATATTTCATAATCGCGCGTTTCTTCTTACTTCTGATGTAAGATGTAGATTCATGATCTAGCGTCGTGAGACGTCTGCGATGTGACGCATTTTCTATATTTATGCCTTTTACGTCAGGTTTGTGCCGAGCCAGATTGAAAGACTTGGCAATAGTGAAGCTGCGAACGATCGTCGTAGTCGAAACGGTGGATTATCACGGCCATCCCCGAAATATCGGCGGTGATCTTATTAGCGCCGAAGTGACGCACGCGGACAACGTGCATGCGGACAATCAGAGCGCTCCCATTGAGACAGAAGTGAAAGATCTGGAGAATGGAACTTACGAAATTTACTTCCGACCACCGACTGCGAGTCGATACGTTTTGAAGGTGTCGGTGTTTGAACGACCTATAAAAGATTATCCGCTATTTTTCGACGCGACCGAGCACAATGAACCTATTAAAACATATGGAAGACGCGGTAACGGGAAAGACGAGTTTCACCAGCCGGTCTCGGTTGCGGTGGACGATGAAGGAATGATCTATATTTTAGATACTGGAAATTCTCGTATTAAGGTTTGTTTGGAATAATATAATGGAGAACGCAATATTTTACGTAAGCAAAATATTTAAATGTTTTCGTATTGTTTCAGGTACTCAATTGTGATTTGGAGTTTCAAAGGCATATAAATAATGAAGGCTTAGAGGGCCGCAGTTGTACGGGAATAGGTACTTCTCAACAAGGTCTCGTAGTCGTAAATTGGCGGACGCGAAAGATCACGGAAATGACTTCGTTGGGTGATACAATCCGATCGTTCTCGCATAACGCATTTCAAGTTAGTAATTATTATCGCAAAAAATTTACACAAGTACTTCTCACTTTCTTAATTACGACATTCCTTTCGTGTTCCAGGAACCCATAGACATTGCAGTGGACAAGAGTTACGGGCACATACTTGTCGCTGACAACGGTCAAAGCTGTGTATTCGTATTTGATTCGGATGGCAAGATATTATTCCAGGTTAATTTTTGTTTACATAAATATATATGAACTTTCACTGCGAGTTGCTTCATATGGTCCTCGTATAGTCATCGCGAAACGTTAACAGGTTGGTAAGAGAGGCACGTTCAAGCTAATCAGTTCTGTAACTGTCGGTCCGGCCGGTGAGATTTTAGTTGCCGATAGCAGAATTCAAGTGTTCTCCGCGAAGGGAGATTTCTCCGAGGAAATATATCCTGAAGGCAAAGGTAAGTTTCCGTACATATTTGTTAGAAATATTCTTTAACTGAAAATAACTCGAGAAAAATGGAAAATCTATTTCGTCGTGACAAAGATAAAGATTTTAGCATATTTGATTTATGTATACGTCAGGAAAAGGTGTCTACGGAGGAATAGCCGTAGACGCGGACGGCAAAATAATCGGTACCCGTACGGACAAGGGTCGCAGCATAATACAAGTACTAAAGTTAGGCGGAGGTAATATCTTAACCGAAATCGACTCACACAGCTCGAAATTGCGACGTCCCTCGGGCATAGCCGTGCTGCCAGATAATCACCTAGTGGTGGTGGACTTGGGCAATGATTGTATAAAAAAATACAGGTACTGGTAAAATGTCGTTGTTTGTTTAAACATCAAAATTTAAATTCGCGAGCGAGAGGAAAGCTCATTACAAAGGTACCACAAAAGTCAATCTAATTTAGAATTATTTATTCAGGTTTTTGTGGGACTTGTAACATCACATATTATTACGAATTTAATGCCTATGTTTTTATAAATTTTTATATATAGTTTATAAATTAGTATAAGACGTGAGATAAAATGGTCATGTCAAAAATAAATTTGACATTACTATTCTAACTTCGGTTTGCAATATACATATAGCATCACATATACTACAATTTATATTTTGTCTTCATCTATAAAATGTATTTAATTTTTTTTTTGCGTTCAGCGTTGCTTTCTCTCGTTTTCCGCATATCCGTGTGTGGGAATACAAAAGTTCTCACCATTTTAAACAAAGTCACTCAAAATGCTCAGTACTTATCGTATGTATACTTTTTTTGTATCGTTTGATAATTTTTTTAAGTCAACCGCGATTAATATTTAATCGTTTGAATGCATAAAAACGACTCTGTTGTTACCGACTAATCTAGATACATCAGTTGATGATAATCCTTTCCTGATTTTGCCAAATTAAGCTTGAAAGTTGTTTATTTTTTGTTTTGCATGTCAAATATTCATCCACACATATGACAATCGCAATCATAATTGATCGTTGAATAGCAAAAGAAATATACACAAATAATAATTAATCTAATGATTCTAAAACTATAATAAATCTGGATGTCACAGGATCTTCAATCGAAGAATCATCCCCCTCTTTTCATTATTAACGAACTTGCAAGAGATACTATATTTTTCTCATTAACAATTTTTTTTTAACATCTGGATTCATATCCCAATGTTCCTAATTTGTACAAGCGCAAACTCGGTTACATAAATGTTCATCTTGTGAAACATTAAAATATCCTAAAACCTTAATTGATGGAAATAAAATTTAAAAAAAGTAAATCTAAATTATTTCGGATAAAACTTATTTTTAATTAATATTTCAACAATCGGTTTGACGCTTAGAGATTTATCGATTGGATATATTATATTTTCACGATAGAATTAATTTTTTCTTAATACAGCATATTATAAATTCAGTTAATTACAAAAGAAGTTTTATTGTAGTATTAAACTGTAAATTAAAACTATCAAGATTATCAAAATAATCTAAACAACTTCTAGTCTTGATTTGTTTCAATAAGGAGAGTATCATTATTCGCGGATGTATAGCGTTATGCAAAAGTATTACATATACATACACTGCCGTTCTATATTATTTTACAATACGTCCCTTTCATAATAGTGCAGAGCTTTGCATTACATAAAATCAATCATATATGAACAGATTGCTCGGATACCATACTATTGAGATAAAAAAAATTCCTTTGAACTACGAGCATATTTTTATTAACCAAAATCGTGAAAACATTTTTTTAAATTTAAAACTATTGATCCTTTTATATAAATCATTTTACATTTATTATCCTGCGTGTCACGTTTATTAAATTATATTTATTAATTTATATTCTCTGTAATACGGAAAACGTAATTTTTATATTTCTTCTTTTTATTTATACTTTCAAACTTTGCAGCATTTATTACCCGCAAAAATTTCTTGCGTTCTCCAAAAAAAAAAAAACAAGAAATTTGGGTAACTCACTTCGGCATTACGTGATTTTTTAATTAACTAAAAACATAAATTATAATTAATGTAAGATAGCTATGCAAATAATTAGAAATATGATAAGAATTGTACATATATTTTTTCAGTATTATCATACATTTTCATAGAATTGGCGATACGATTTATTTATCTAGAGATATCTTCCAAATTTCATGAGACACTTGTGATTCTCTCGAAAACGATGTACTTTTTTTGAAGGCCTATAGTATCATCCATCATAACGGAATTTGTCGTTAAAAAAGACGATCCAGATTTTACACGTCTCGACTTTTATAAATATCAATGTGCAAATGATTCCATTGTTGAGATATGCTGTCTTATAACGTGTACATTGTTTAAGTTACTCTGGATAAATTATGGACTAGCATGAAAACTTAAGCAGGATTTATTGCATCGCGCGATTACTTTTTTATACATTACGGAAATACTTAAGGCCCGTCTGAAGATTATGGTTATAATCGTGAAGTGTTAGCTAAATATCACCATGATGCATATCTACTTATTCGTCGATACTTATACTTCTTAACACCGAGAGTGACAAACTTACATGCGTACGGCTTACAGTTTCTATTTCTTTGAAGCAGGAAGATATATTTTTTCACCGTAACATACTTATATCTCCATGTAGAGAATCAATTCTTAAAATAATTAGCTTTATAACCATTTTTATGCCATTTTATCTTTTACGTGACTTGTACGAGTTGCAGTTTTAGAATCATCTGCCATGTTAATATCGACAAGAAAAATTCTTGTCGTATCGTAAAAAGTCTTTCTTAGAACGTGCAAAGCTACATTGAATATATATGACATGCAATTTAAATTTAATGAAAATGAATAATGTTTGTAATAAGTTTTGCGGCTTATATTTTTGCGGCGAACGCGAAATCTTTCTATTTTTCGGACCGTATCGTAGAGATACGACATTCCTTATGAACTGCTTCGCAGAGTGATTTGCCATAGGCTACATTTAATATAAACTGTCGCATATTGCTCGTATGTATGTACGAATACGACGAGTTACTACAACACGCATTATCACGTTAGTCCTTAGCGAAAAGCATAACAGTGCCTTTATTGAGAAGACGCCACCGTATACGGTTTATATCTCATCACGACGATCGATCGATATATGTTTCTTTTGTCCAAATCGATACCGTACACAGAAAAAAAGAATATTCTTAATTTACAAATATCTTTAATTTAAACGTGGAAATCTGGAAACATTATATTGCGTTAAGCGAAGAGAGCTCGCTTGAATGAAGTAATTTTATGTATTAACCATGAAAAAAAAAGTCGAAATAAAAAGTTGAAATTTTTATAAGATTATAAATTGTTGCGTATATATGAAACATTGAATAGTTTATTAATGATTTGACCACTTCTTTTTTTTCTGTGTACCGATGTGCTCAACACTTTGATCGTCACTCGTAATCATATACGTGAATCGCACATTTTTTGGGAATTATGGCGTTTGGATGAAAAAAAAATGTGCTCTTCACTTAATCATTATCTACACGCGAGATACGAATGCCAATGTGAATTAAAAACAAGAAATCAAGAGTTATCGTCTTTGTACAAATTCCATAATTTCCCAACGAAGAATGTGTTCCCGTACACGACGTGTCAGAGTGTTGGAATGAAGACGGAGCTGCGGCAGATCGAGAATCAAATTAGAATTTTCGTCGCAGTCGATCCGCATCGAAATTCTTCCGGAATTTCTGACCCTATTTGTTTTATTCAACGTATATCTAGAGTTCAACAGGAACGTAGCGCATTGATCGTAACGTTGTGTCATTTTGTTCAAAGTCTGAATCCTAAAAAAGCTAAGTCTGATTTATTTCGTACGTCGTACGTCAACGTCCTATTGTCGCCTAAGGGTCTACCCATAAGTAGCGTACCAATTGAGACTCTCGATATCCTTTTCTTTTCCCCCGTATTTCTTTCAACGAATATCGATTCAACCACCCGATCGCAAACACCACGCAAACTCAGACTGATATATATTTTGTTGTTTGTATTTTTTGATATTGTTTAATCTAGTCATACGTCAGCTATAACTGTAACACTTATATATCATATGACTCACATAAAATATATTGTAAATAAATATGTAAGCTTGATTCATTCGAGTGGTTTTGATTAACGCGCGTAACATACTCGAGCGGACCATACTTTAATTTCCCTCCCGAGCGCGCTTGATTGTTCGATTATTCAAGCATACGTTATATTCGAGAGACGAATATTCAAGCACAATTATTTATTATTCGAAAGAATTTAATACGACAAATGATATCGAATTGTATTTGATATATTGCGCATTTTGAATTAACAAATCTCTTTTCTTCCCGTTATATTCGATTCTTTGAGTACACGTTATATTCGTTCCAAAGAATAATATATTCAAATGTGATTATTTATTATTTCACAATTCAATATTATTTGAATTAAATTCGAAAGAATCGTATTCGATATTGTGCATACGTATTTTGAATTGAAAATCCCTTCCTTTCAAACACTCCTAAAAATAACTCCGATCAATGACTCCTTATTTAATCGGCGATTAACTAATCAAGATAATATACTGTTGTATCTTGTTCGCATGGATAGAATTATCAATCTTTTTTTTTTCTTCTTTTTTTGTTCGATACACTCGATCGAAGGAGAGATTACGAGATCAGCGAATCGTGAAAATTTGCTAAGATTAACAAAAATCAGGCGAATTAATGACCGATTATGTCAATCGGAGTCATGCCGCCACGCCGCGTGAGCCGCGTCGTGGCCCTCGACCATCACGCGGCAGTCGGCACGCGGCCGCAAGGTGCCCGGCTTTGCGCGTAGGAGTCGTCGTCCCTGAGCGCGCGACAGAGACGGGGACTGGGGAGGGGAGCATTTACGCGCGAGGGAGCGAGACGCCGATAGGACGCTAGCTACCGCACTCGGGGCTGCTACGGTGGTAGTGAATGGAACGCGGTTGTGCCTCGCGTCCTCGCGTAGTACGACGCTCCGCGGGCGCCGCCGCCAGCCGCCACCAATGGCCAGCGAGTACGGGCGGTCACGTGACGCGCGTGCCGAGCCAGCAGCAGAACATTGCAAATGACAAGACCAATAGGGCATTGTCGTCGCTCGTCGCGCCGCCGTCGCCGCTGCCCTGCCGTCGCGTCGTCGCCGTCGCTCGAGATCGAGAGTACTCTCCGGGCCGTCGCGCGTGGAAAATTCACCCTCCCCGGTGAAAGAGCGCTCGGCGCAGGTGCCTCCACATCGGGACGCCAGGCGTCCCTGAAGCAGCCCGTAGCCCCGTGCCCCGTAGTTCGTAGTCGGTTGCGCGCGCGACTCGTCAGCGAGCTCCCGCGCCCTGAGAGAAAAAGAGCGTGAAAGAGAGCGGCCGCCAGCCGAGAAGGAAGCCGCCGCTGCCGCCAGGTGCGCGTCCGCTTCGGTTCGCGCGCGCGGACCTCGCGAATCGCCGTCGCCGTAGGCCGTAGCCGCCGCCGCCGCCGCCGCCGCCGCCGCACCGCGAAAGCGAGAGGAAGATGTCGAGCTCGCAGCGTATGCGAAAGTCCTCGCCATGCTCGAAGCAGGGCCCGATGCGCGCCACCCTGCCCGTGAGCTCGCTGATGAGGCAGGGCCGGCAGAGCAGCAGCCTCCGCAAGAGCAACAGCAACAGCCCCACCGTCTCGCCGACGAACGCGGTCTGGCGGGCGCGCATCTCGCCGGAGACGTCGTCTTCCTCGGGACAGCGGAGCCCCGGATCCCTGTCCTACAAAGGTACGGTCGATCCCCCCCTTCCCCCTCTTTCTCTCTTTCTCTCTCTCTCTTGCTCTCTCTCTTTCTCGCTCTCGCTCCCGCTCCTCCCCCCTTCGAGCCGCGGGCTCGTTCTTTGTGCTCGTGGAGTTTTGATCGAGAAGCACGTATTCGCGCGCGCGACCCCCTCGAGGCACCGGAGTCGTCGTCGTCGCGGAATATCTGATCCTGGGTGACGATGACTCCGGGGCTCGAAGGAACTGCCGGTGCCGGTACCGTCACTCGTCCTTCGAAAGGCACGTAATCCATGGGGATTCTGGTCCAGTTGAGAGGTACGCAAATCATTCGAGTGCTCTGTGCAAAATTAATATTTGTTGAAGCATCTTTTTCATAGGACGTCTTGCGTTACTACTCGGTTCAAGGTACGTCAGCTACGAAGAGATTACCGCAAATGGGAGACGGTCTGTCTGATCAAAGTACTTCCCGAGTCTTCAAATTGTTTACAATTTGACACAAGGTTCTCTTCTTTTCGTTATTTACAATGCAGAATGGAAAAAAGAAGAGAATATTTCTTTTCTTTATTATTATTCAACCAAGTGTGTGTGTTTACGTAACGAACAAAATTTTCTTTTTTTGATATAACAAATTTACATAATGAAGAAAATGTTCTTTTTTTTGTACGATTGAATTGCCTATTCCAAATTTGTTCATTTGTTGTCTGGTAAGTATCTGATGGTTAATTTGTATCAACTATATCATAATATGTTTATATTGTTTATAACTTCCTTTCTACAATCCACAAATGTGTTTTGCTCCGGTTACTCTCAATTATACACACTTTTCTGTTTTGAGGAATAAAATTTACTTTTGCGAAAAGTAATTTGATTTTTATTTCTATGTAATGCTGCGTATGCATCGCATCACAACTACAGTGACCGAAGAGACATTTTTAGTTCGGTTACACTATTTGTTATTTTTATATCTATATGTTTTCTTATTACTTTATTTCACAAATACAACTTTTAGTTCCAGTAACCGAAAACAATGCTTATAGTTCGGTCTGGTGCGTGTATCTATTTTTGCACTTTAATCTTGTAATTTGTTAATTTCAGATTGAAATATTTTTACGTCATCGTCTTCTCGCTCAATTGAATATTATTATATTTTACAGCCAAATCAAAAACATTGAGCGGCCGCTGTAGCGATAGCTTAAGTGGAAGCCAGAGCATTCGACGGACGGCATCTCTAGATACCATCTATTTGAAAGGACAATGGCCACGTGACTCCTATTATATGCATTCCAGTCTTTTGGTGGACAAATCTACTCAGGTGCGTATATCTTGTTTCTTGCAAAAATGTTTACACAAAAACTTAAGCAACGTTACGTTTGCGTCGCATAACGCTTGTTTGGCATTCGTTTGGTTTGATTCACATGTATCTCTTATCTTTATTATAGACGGAAGAATGTCCCAATGAGCCAAGAAAGATGCATACACGTCATCCTACCGAACAAACTGTCACCGATGAGAAATTGGAGAAAAATTACTTCAGGCATCGGTATGTGTGTTCATATCGTTGACTGTGTCTTCTTTTTTCTTCTATATACGTTTATTGGAAAATCTAAATCTGTTTTATTACATTTTTATCGTAGATTACAACGTACAAATAAGGAAGGTACTAGCAGTAGAGAGCGAACAGCGGCATTCGGACTAATAATGCCAGGTGGCCCACCACCCGCACTTCCCGGAGATCACTCAGTACTTTTGCCCAGTATTGCTTCACAGACATCCATGCGTGAGTAACTTTTCGAAAGCTCTTTGTTCTATTTGCAAGATTAATTAAACATTTGTGTTTAATATTCGTTATCTTTGCAGACAATCAATTTAGCTTGAGTACAAAAGCAAGTCCCATGAATATTCCAGTGAAACCAATAAGGCCTCCAATGCGTTCGTCTATCGAAGGACTCAATCAAGAAATTGAAGGACTCGTGCTCAAAAATACAGCGAACAACAGCGATGCGGACCATCCAGTAGAAGACAAGGTAATGTACAAAATTTCTAGTGTACATTAATAGAATTCGATATATATATATATAAAATTTAAATAAGATAGAATAAATATTTATTTGCTATTTATGTATCTTGTTTGGAAAAAGGCAGAAATCTTGTTTAAAGAAATATGCATTTAAAATTATATTTCATCTTTTTATTATTTTCGCAACGAGTATTTATATCTATGTGGTGCCTTTTATCTCGAATACTTGTACTTATATCTGGGTACTGAAAATGTAAATTTACAATATCGTTAATTACAATAATTATTCTGAAAAGTATTTTGTAAGATAAAATAAAAGTTTCAAATTACATGTTTCGTAAAATGGAGTTTTTGCTTGTGTGTTCTTTTTTAGCTTTTGCTTTATATTGCTTTCGATGATAAGTTTGAAATTTTTTTTCTTTAGTATGCACGATATCGCGAGCAAATTACACCCGAAGGACATCGCGCCCCTCTAGCAGACTTATTGCGGGCCACTCGGAGTGTCAACACACAAACACCGGCTACCGACCTTCCCTCCAGTTCTTATTCTTCAGGTAAATTATGCAATGACGTCTTTGTGCTTAATTGATTTTCAGGTATACGTGGTGATTGTATATAATGATGACGATGATATAACGATAATTATGATTGTTATATAAATATGCAAAAGATTTTCATAATAGTATAAGCTCTAGTATGAGCTCTTCAAAAGATAGCTGAGCATTAGCCAAGAAAATCGAGCTATTTTAAGATTACGTTTACTCTATATGTAGAGTGAATCTCTTAATGATAATTGGAAAAGTAATGATTCTACACATTAAAAAAAAACGATAAGTGGAACATATAGAATAAAATTTCTAAATACGAAAATTTGTAAAAAAATTAAGTTTGTGTAAAAAATTTTATTCTATTTTTTAACTTCTTTTTATGTATGAGAGAGATGATACCCTTCCGGTTATCATCAATTAAGCCAGTTATAGCCAGCTTGTATATATACATACATATATTCTTTCTGGCTATATATAAATGCAACAATATAAATAACACACTAACTGAAGGTGTGTGCCTGTTGAGACAGGCCCTCCATCTAGGAATTCTGACTCTCCGCTGATTCCTGGTGTTATGGATGCGTCCCGTCCGCCTAGCGATCTCTTACAAGGTTGGAGCATATTTGCGGAAAGATTTGATTTTTCGTTTTCACAGATCTCATTTAACAAATTTGTTTGTGTTTTTAATCCTTCGATTTGATTGATATTTGATTGATTGATATTACACATTGAATGACTTATACGTATCGATATATATATATGTATAAATATATATACATGTTTTACACGTATGTGTGTGTATATGTATATATGCATAAATGAGTACAGTTATATTTTTACTAAAATCCATTAAATCCAATATATCTGTTTCATATGCATGGTATTATTATCGATTTCTAAAAGATTACCATCAAGATATGTATAAAACTTAAATCTATAAAATTTAATTGTAAACTTTTAAAACTTGATCTTGTAAAAATGTAAAAGAATATTGAATTGTGTTTGCAGACAAATTTGTAGTCACGATTTTTATAATCATATTATTTCGCGATTACGAATTTCTATTCAAACTCTTATCAATTTTTTTTTAACCATCAATAACATGCATATCATTAGATGTTATAATACACAATAGGTAAACCAGATATTCTTAAACAAAATCATGTACATATACCCCTAAATTAGTTGCATGATTTGCTACTATCTATGAATGTTTTGTACACTCATTGTACATACATACATTTTATTCTTTAGAGTGAGGTATTCCTTTTGTAGGAAATATTGTTGTCAATATATTACATATTATGCACTGTACACACATAAAGATTCGAACAACAATATTACAAGTGCCCGATAATTGCGATTTAATTCAATATATTTCAGAATAGATATTAATATTTATTTTATTTTGTTTAACATCATAAGAAAGCAAAAATATTAATGTTTAATATCATATGTATACAAGATTTCTTTCTATATTTTTAATATTATTAAATGCAGTGTGTGTATATATAAAGAAATAATTTCTTTACGCATTTATTTGTTAATTTTTATTACAAAATAAACGTACACATGCCTGTTTTGCATAAATCTATACCTATTTTTTATATACGTACACTGAGCAAGCAACCATTGTGAAAATAGTGAGTGGCATGAATTCCTGTTACATATTTTCGATTGACATAAAGAACAACGTGCTCCACGAGTTACGTTTTCTACATGACTTCAACATTCTTCTTCGATTTGTAGGTGGAAGCCGTGGTTCAACACCTGAACAAGATAGAGAAGGACGTCTCGGCACTTCTCCTCACATTAACAGGTTTCTCGCGAGGGAACCGCCCGATGGCTGTGAGAAAGTCAACCTCAAATTTGTGGAAGATGCGAGGTAACGGAGATCACTCTCCCCTAGGGTATCATTTTTTACGGTTTAAATAATAACTTTTTTTTCATATTTTTATGCGCATAGGCGGCCCATGATAGATTTGAGCAAACTAGACTATTGCCCAAAGCCGTGCGTTCCAGCATTCCAGTTGAAACCCAGCTTGGGATCAGCGTTCCTGCCATTGCAACAGCCGGCCAGTCCGACAATGGTCGCCAGTGCATCACCCTCCGCGCATACAACACCGACCACACCTCCTCCAAATCCATAGTCCCACTCTTTACCTTGCGGTGTTACACTTATAAGCTCGATTAGTATATATACATATATATATTTTTTTTTAACGACCTTGTGGGTAGAAAGTGATTTACTTCGAGATAAAGGCATATAACGAAAAAGAAAAGTTACCGAACAAAAGAAAAAAAGCAGCCTGTTCCCAGTGCGTCCCGTGCGGACATTGTGCGGGCATCGTGAATTGTGTAATTAAAAAGAAGTTGCAATTGCACCGATAAAAAAAAAGAAGTATTGGAAGACATTTGAGCTCCGTTATAATGATTGAAACAATAATAAATACGAGGAACAATAATTTGTGATAACTAAAAGAAAAAAACAAAAAGAAAAGAAACGACAAAAGGTTTAGGAATGAACATTGTGTTCTACAGGGAAAAAAAGACTAATGAAATTGCGTATTCTAAATTTAGTGCTAAAATGTGCTAAACGACTTTAGTTTTGTATACACGGATAAATATTCAAAATGATAAAAAGGTATTAAATTTCATTGTTAAAATGGACAAAATTCTACGGATACAAAGAACAGAGCACGTGTTCACAATATATATATGCATATGTACGCATATGTATATATACATTGCTACTTGTCTCTATAATGTTTTATTAGATCTTCATTGCTTGAAGTAACTCAATTACATAGTGACAGAGATGAATCACTTGTTAGGATTTTGTATCGTTTTGTATTATTACTTGTATGCTAAAAATATTCTCATACTATTATTGTACAAGGAACTAAAAAATGATGTATCCTTGTGTGTGTATGTATGCGTGCGTGCGTGCGCGTGTCTGTTTTACAGAAGTGGCTTTCCTAGAACGTTGTTTTTGATGTGAGATAGACACGGGCGATCGATTGTCGTGAAAATTTCTTTGGAGCTACACATATAGAAACACATTTTAATGGATTTATTTTTGATAAACGGAATTAAGTAAACTATAAATTTTGAGATCGAAAGTGAATTCGATATTTTTTGAAGTATTTCATACTTTATTCGGAATTAATAATGCCTCATTTTTATATTCTGTCTTGCGACAATACCGTAGGATTACAATGTTTTTGGTTTGTCTTATATTAAATTGCAATCTGAATATGTACAACCAATACAACATACAATGGCAGGTTGATGAATGTATGATGGGATGAGTCTAACGAGACATGGATATGTGAACAGAAACAGAACAAAAACAATGAGAGTGATAATACTAAATATTGATTGACGACATATGCTTTCGCCAGATGGTATCAGATGTGAGTAAAAACGGCTTCCTAATCTGGCACGGAAGAAGGGTGTGCGTGTATTTGTATAGACGTGGAGAATTATGCTGAAAACATATGATCTGCGTTCTATACAAGCAAAAGTATGCGTGTGTTGTAATATCAGAATCCTGATTAAGCCATTCACACGAATAACTTTGGAAAGAAATCGACTAACACAAAGCAAAATCAATTTCAGCGCGTAAAATATTTGCTCAAACGCAGTACGATTATCAATCTTTATGTTACATTAGATTAAACAATTAGCAATTCAAGTAGAAAAGTTGTTTAAATTTTTATCGAAAGCATTTATTAACAAAAATAAAAAAAAAATAGATTGTTATATAAGGTACGAACGTGAGAAAAAGAAGTTGGAAGTTATTCGTGGGATAAATGGGTTAAATTATTTTTCAGAATACGCAGACATAGCGACTCAAGAAGTTCTAGTTCATTTTTTGCTTTCTAATACGAAAAGAGTTTTTGCAAACGGTTTTTTAGTTACTGTCTGTGAAAAATAAGAATCTTGATAGCGTGTAAAGTCAAGAGCAGAAGGAACGGTTTTTTAAATACGATAGTAATATACTTTCTAATAATGTAATGTATATCTAGCTACAACAGTGAAGAAAAAAAAAGAATGTTAACACATAAGTACCTGGCACACCGGTCTATGCTCTCTCTTATCCAGCTCACTAGGAAGTTCATGCCTTAGAATGCGTGGTAAGGTGTGCTACATAGACAGGAAGGTTAATCAGAGAGTCAGGATACACACAAAAAAAATGCACTGGCTAGTTAAAGTGTATACAATACAAAGATACTGTAGTATTTACTAGTTTAAGAGAACTTCGTTTTTATTTATTTTGCTACAGATCTAACAACTCGTACCACCACTTTGTCGTATTATCTGAGTGTGAAGCAGCTTCTGAAGAGAAAGAAAACGTACTCAACTACTTCAATCTGTTTGTGCTTCGAATGGAGAATGGTTCCGACGTAACGCGACGACAATGTATGATTAACGTTAATGAATAAAATGAAAGAACAGGTTTTCGTACTTTTAATAATGAGCAGTAGATGAAAAAGAAGTGATTTCAGCAAACGCTAGCCTCGTTATTTTCACCGCACTTTGTCAAAAGACTCCACTCTTTAACCTTCGTGTACTTGCATAATGTGTTATCGTTATTGTTAACTTTTGTTGTCAATTCCGTAAGCAGAGTAACGCATATGAAGACTGCTGGAACTGAGAATATTACCTGTTATTCGGATAAACCTAAAAAAAAAAAAGAATCTAAAGTTAAATTAGGCTCAAATCATACCGATTACTTATGCACGAGTATAAATATACTTGTGTAATTTATTAAATAATCTCTTTACGTCACTATTGTTCGGTACATTCTCTCTACATATCTAAATCTGAGCAGGCTTCAGAAACGGCAAAATGATTATGTCAATTAAAAATTCATTTAACCCTAGGACAGTCTAGATGTGTTGTTGCAGTATCTTGCACAAAAAACGAAAAATATTGTTGACCGTATATTGTAATTTGTAAGATGCTCAGAATTATACAAACTTTTCAGTACATAAAACATGTATGTGTATAAAATATTTTTAAAAAAATTTTATATACCTGCTGAAATTAAATGCAACTTTTATATTCACTGTTTTATAATAAATATATAAAACATTATTTATTTATTTATTTATTTTTTTTTTTTTTTTTTTTTTTTTTTATTCTATTAGGTTACTGTCGACCTACTTTCTAGAATTCAGTATTGCTTGTGTGCGCAAATATGTCTTCTAAAATATTTCGATGTACCGAGCAATGTATTTGTGCTGTTCGAATGGTTCATATATATTTGCTAAAATAATCAAACTTTGACATTTTTTATTCAGTTAAAAGTAACAAAGCTTACGTAAAAAAATAAGCACTTTATTTCATTTTTTTAACACATATGTCATGGTTTATACATATAAAATATTCATAACGGTTATTAACCAATTAATATTTACAAAATTAAAAATTCTATAATTTGTTACATGATCTGTATAGGTTCGCCAACTTGGCCTTATAAATACGGATATATTTGAATTTCTAAAATAACAAACATAATCGTCTTATAATTAGTCATGTCTTATAATTAGTTGTGACGTTCTCAATATTCTAGAAGAGTATCTTACAATGCTACTTATATGATACTATTGTTTTCTATTTTATCTTTGTAGATTGAACAGTTGGAATTTGTTTAGTTTCTAGCTGGTCCTAGGGCTAAATCAAAATTAGTCAGAGAAGAGAAATAGAGCATGTAAATAATAAGTTAACGCTTCTTGTACTAACCATTTCTGATACAGAACATAGCGATGCATATTTTCACAAAATTAAATGAAAGTTTAATGTTTTGATGAAGCAACAACAGCACGTTGATCAATGTATATATATTAATGTGTACATATACAAAAATAATTTCGTGCTCATATTTTTGCAATAATTACTTATCACTTAGTAACTCGTTTTTTTCGCTTACAAGATGTTCCTGGATTATTTTCGAAATACAAAAATTGATGTTAAGTGATAATTTTACTTCACATTTTCATAAAGAGAAGAAAATTTATTTCAATTTTCAACAAGAAACTATGATCTACATATATTATTCTAGAACAACCTGTATATTCTTATTCGTCACGATTTATTGGCTTAGTAGTCTTGCAAAAAAATTTCAATATTACGACACTTTCATTCGATCTAATATACGATTAGTGCGATTACTTTATTAAATGTCTCTTTTCGTAGTATTTTAACAATATTTCAATTAACAATATTCTCGCACGCCCGATCAATTATCACAAATATGTATTCAGGAATTGTATAAAAATTATATAAAACAAAGTTAGTATTGAGAAAATATTAGATAAAATTTCGTGCTTTTTAATATCTATATTGAGTATTTTGACATGTTACACGATTAATTTGAACATGAAATTTGTCAAATTCTGTCATTCTTACTGGTTGTTTGAGAAAATAACATGGATGGTTTAATAACGATGCTTACGATGAATATGATTATATTATAGTACTGCGATTGTGATGTAATGTAATTTAAGCTCATGATATTTCGTTCGGCCATTGAGATAAACACATCGACTGTTGCATGATGGCTTCACAAAATGATATAATTATTACTGATCTTTGAAACGTTAATAATAATAAGTATATTTGTAACTTGGAGCGTACCATGCCATTAAGGAAGAAAGAACTTCTCTCAATATGGAAAGGTGAGCACAGCCAAAGTGTTGCCTAGTACAAATATATTGTAAAAAAAATGAATTGTTGTTTAAATGAGCCGAAAGTGCTACTTGCGTTTTGCGCAGATTTATTTCGAGATACACTTATCGATATCCTTGATCTCATGAGTCCTCTTAATATTATCTTACCTCTCCATAGTGAGAATATCTTATGTAAGTTATCAAAAAAATTCATGGTTTTTACATGCGCGATTAGTTGTACTCTGATTTACCGGCATAATATTATACGTACTTATTCCGATAACAATATGCACCTTTATTTTTGTCATAAAGGATAAATGGAAAAATGTACCTTTTTATATTACTATTAAGACGCCTTACGTAAATAAACTTTTTAGAAAACGAGATAGATATCTTGTAATTTCATACGCATTAAACTTTGTTATCGTAAGTAATAATTTATTTAATATGTTTCAATCTCACACGCACACACACACACACACACACACACACACACACACACACACACACGCACGCACGCACGCACGCACGCACGCACGCACGCACGCACGCACGCGAATAAGTTCATATTATTTATCAGTTGTTTCTCTTCATTCTTAAAGATTACGATATATATCTGAACAATATCATGTTTCATTCAGCCAACTGGTATACATTTGTATTTTTTAATCGCTTTTAAACTGTCATGTTCATCCAAATTTATATTGGAGCGAACATAATTTATATTTTATTACTATTATTATTTTACAGCATTTAACTATATTCAATTTAATTGAATCAATTATATATTGGATTTCATAGATCAATAACAAATACTATTAATATTGCGTTGGAGTTAATAAAAATAGTGTAATTTATTATTTTTAGACTTTCTTTTATAATTAAATCGATAAGATTTCAAATTAGGATAATAATTTCTTTTGGTAGTAAAACATTAAAAAATATAAATCTTACTTGCATAGAAAAAACCAGCTTTTAATCATTTTTGCTACATGTTAATCTTGTACACATGCTGGCATCATATATGTATAGTCACATGTGCATAGATATATTCTTATTTACATAAGTACACGCAACAATGCTTATTTGCTTAATTATCAACAGTGTATATTGTATATAACAATACTAGTCAGACGCAATTAAATAAAAATTTCTTTTTCATTATGTACAAATTGTCTATAAAAATTGTCACGATTATAAACCCATATATTGAGGGGAGGAAGAAAAAGTATTTCTTGCAGAATTATTTTTCCTCGATTCCTCAGCGTTAGGACTATCACTGAAAATAAAAACTAATGATAATATTTTGGCAAAAAAGTGTAAAAATATATTGAAAAAATTTTTTATCTTTTGAAGATAAAATTTTAAGGTAATCTGAATCCGATGATCTGTCTTTGCACTACCTACGTGCTAAAAGTGACAAATTCTGATATATATCATTATTCAAACAAATGCGAAAGTTATGTACTTAATTATATTTAGCGCTAAGTATAAATAGTTATATTTGGCGCTAGATTTGTGCGAGCGGATATATTTCTATAGTTATATAAATAAGAAATGTCTTAAATTTGTAGCAGTATTGTCTAATGGTTAAATTATTTGTACCACTACTGGACAGCGGCGATTTTGTCAAAAATGATTCTTATAAACTAAATAAGTTACCCAAAGAAAGGCATCAGAGACACGAGCGTCTGCCTGGTCGGCCTACACGCAAATACAGGTGAACACTGCGCTACGCGTCCGACGATTCGTCGTAACCATTGCTGCAGCTTTTGCCGTCGTTCTTCCACAAATTTTGCATCCTAAAGGTAATTAATAATCACTTGTTACGTCGAAATACTTTTACGATTACACTACGAATTTACGCTTTAATATATTCATAGCTTACCTTATTTCCTATCGTTTTCTTCGGTGGAAATTCGAAAGTTGTAACAATAGTATCATGTTTCTTTAGCTCTCTATAAAGCGTGTAAAATTGAGCATATCGCCGATAAATGTTCCACTCTATGTCCCTTATGCGCACATAAATCTATGTTCAACACAATGAATATGCACATTAAATGAGAATCATCTTGACAAAAAGATTTTAGTACGAACATGAAAGATGATCGTACTTGATAAACATGATGGATGTCAGATGATTGTCCCGTAAGAAACGCTGATGGAATCCATATGTGAATGAGACACGGTGGTTCCGCAGGTAAGTCGTCCTCGTTCAACGGCCCTCGGAGACACTCCAATTCTGTTTGCAGCATCTTTACTAATCTATCCCTGTATAAAATTTGATATTTATAAGGAAATATTACCACGAGGTTACTCGCACTTTGCATTAATGCACACCTGTTTGTCAACTGCATTGTTAATCTGGCATTAAACTCCATTAATTCAGCATGCATATCTGCAACTTGTATTAACTTCTCTTCATATTGTCTCGCCTCATTGTGATAGTCTAACGATGGATCTTCTTCAGACACCGTCGTAGAATTGGAATCTCGTCTTAACATCTGAACAGCAGTGACATACTTACGCAATTGCTGTCGTAAGAGTTCATTCTCTCTGTGTAATTAGAAGCGAGTCAAATCAATACAAATTATACTATTTGATGTATCTATAACTACTATTAAAATAATACAAATTATACTACTTGATGTATCGGTATCTATCAACAAATATATAGAATGAATCACATGACCTAATTCTGGTTATATTTTTTCTTTTGATTGATAATTCAATTTAAATAAATCTACAAATTATAATGATTATATTGATCACTCTCTCTTTCTCTACGTAAAAATAATATCATCTTTATATATGTATCTATATATCTGCAAAATAATTGTTTATACATTAATTAATAAATAGTCTTGATTACCTATTCAATGTTTGCAACTGTAATTCATGTTTTTCCAGATAACGTTGATGTTGTCTTTGGAAACGAGCTAATTGCAATCTGCTTGTTATAGCATCTTCCCTAGCTTGTTCCAGCACTTCCGTCATAGCTAAAAGCCTTACGCGTAATGTATCTACATCTAGATTCTCTGGATCTATATGGAAATCTAAACCAACCAATGGTTCGGTTGCCTCCAGTGCAGGTTCTGTTACTTCCGATGAATCCTAAATGGAAATAAAAAATAAAATAAAAAGATAAACTTTTGCACGTTTTGACCATATTGTTCTTAATGTAAACTTTGATAAATATCATAAATATTTGCGATATATTGACAAAATCTGTCTTGAACTTTCACACCTTTATAATAATAAGAAAATATGTTAAATTTTTTGTTAAAATTAATTAAAATGTAAACTTACGTCTAAGTAATTTGGTAGAGTGACCAACATATCATCTAATGTTTGATCAAGTGATGAAATGGGTACAAGGCCGCCTAAATTACCAGTATCCATTACAGGGGTCAATATTTTCTCTTCTTCTAAAGACTCACTGTAGAAAACATTTTATGGAAAAATCACCTTGTATCTATAATATTATTATTGATTATCAATTATTACAAAAGATATCTACCATTGTTCCCACTCCGAAAGTTTTGTATCGATCGCTGTGCTGTCATTGGAATCTACTTGAGGTTGACAATCTGATAAACACGGGGAAGTGGAATCTTTAGTCGGCGTTACTGTAGGAGAACTGGGGCATGTTGCTGGAGCGCTAATAGAAGTTGTAGTTTCCTTGCGTTCTTCTTCTTCATTGTCATCAAAAGAAATTATACGAGTTTGTACTTTCTTTTTCCGCTTTTCTTGTTCAGATGGAAGAGATTCTGTTCAACAACAATTAGCATAATAATTAATCATAAAAACTCAAGCGCAAAAGTATAAAAACTCAATACTAATAACTTAAAAATTTTGTTCATTGTGGTGTAAGAAACTAAGTTTTCCACCCAAGTTTTGTTTTAATTTTTAATTAAAAAATTGCAAAATTTTGAGGTCGGGAAATTTCTTTCTAAACAGGGAAGTAGTAGTGAAGCGAGTAATGACTATTTTAATTAATAAATATTATTTTTGAAACGTTGTATATGTATAATTTAATTTTGTAACTTTTAGCAGATATGAGAAATATTCTCAATTTAGTACCTATATTTAATATAGTATAATAACTACATAGTACAGTACTATATAGTACAGTAATACATACCTGGTATTACTGTAGAAATAATTGGCTCTGATCGCGCGTATCTATTTCTGTCTATTCCTTTTCCGTTTAGGTCATCAAGTTCCTCATTGTCCGTTCTTATAGCAAATAAAATTGTACCAAGTCCTAATAAGTATGATGCGTATAAGATTAATTGAATATTTTTTTATAGAAATCAAATACAAAACAATAATTAAAAAATAAATACCTGCGGCTACATTAGGTAACACCGAACTTTTTTCCTGATCAAGTAAAAAGGCCCATTCTTCGTAAAAAGGAGACAGGGTGCTAGGATTTACGACAGCATGTAAATGCCGTTCGAGAGATCTTTCATTTAGGACAGCTCTCAGCCATGCTCTGCCTCGACCATAATCCGTATGAACTTTTTTCAATATACTAAAACGTTCCTGTTCATGCCAAGTGAGTTGATCCTTTACGCATGGCCAGAATGCTATATCGGCTATATTGCCAGGTTTTGTATTGCCACCAGAAACCAAATCAGATACATGCCTACAAAACAAATATAAGCAAAAATCTTTAATGCAACATACTTTTATCGTAATTTAAAGTACGATCGTTTACGCTGGAAATTTATCGGTAGAGAAATATCCATGTATTTATCGTCCCGTTGAGTCACGTTGTAGATAGCGCGTGTGCTCTGTTTTATGACCTTGTATGTTTATGCAAGAAATACACAGACAGAAAAGAAGATAAATACATATAAACCGCATTGCGATAATATAAACGTTACCTGAATGCTGAGTTAATTTTTTCTATGTAATTTGTCTTTAATCCATGACTAAAAATCAATTCGAATATATGGCAGAGCTTAGCTACGCATGCTTCTGATTCTGTGGCTAATTCCGCACGTCCACCAAATCTGACATGGCATTCTTTTGCAGACGCTAATAGATCCTCCAATAATTTCTCTTTTTCGGCTGCATGATCTACCACATTATGCGTATTCGGCACTATCGCTGACATAATACGCAAAGCCTAGGAAGATATTTAAAATAACAGTTTAAGAAACACATAAAAATTAACAGGAATCTTAATACTTCTTAAATTTTTAAAATTAATAACATAGATACTTGTATAATAATACGGAAGATTGTATCATTATTACAAGTTACAAAAGCTTTACATTAGAACTATTTTTTAATTGTTCAACTATTTAATTAACAATGTATATACGTTCTAAACATAGTTTTACATATATACATAATCGCACCCCGAGAAAAATACTGTCACAACTAAAAAATTCACACTTTTTAGAAGGGGAAAAATAAATTTAATTCAATTATTTTAAATTGTTTTAAATTTATTCAATTATTTTAAATTATTTTAAATTGGGGAAAAATAAATTTAATTCAATTATTTTAAATTAAGATAACTAATGTAATTACAATTGTGATATTTTGTTATAACGAAACTTGTATACCGTTTCTTGAAGAGTCTGCTGTGATTCACTTGTCAATTTGCTTAGCGACACTACAGCTGCATTTCGATGTTCACCGTCAGTACTAAAAATCTATATTTTTCTATAATTTTACATCACGTATACGTATATTATAGATTTTCAGCATTTGATAGTAAATACCGGAATGCAGCCTATTCATCCTGGAAACCGCAACGTAACTGGTGTAAAAGAATAAGGACACTTCTGTCTTTTGCAGCAGATTTCATATACAGAAATGTAAGACTATTGTAGCACATAGATAACAATTTAGACACATTTTTTATGACCTTAACACAAAATCAAAATTTTTTTAGTTGCGACAGTATTCTTCTCGGGGTGAAATATGTATATATTTCAGATATTTTAAAATATTCAGGGATTTATAAATATCGGAGATCTTTAAAGCAACTATAATTATTTAAACATTTTTAAATTCTATTAAAATTCTCCCTAAAATTTACTTAAAATTTGATCTATCGTGACATTATCGATAACGAAAGTTATATTTTTTCAATATTACAGAAGTAATATTTTAAAATTTACTAAACAAAAAAATGTTTACGTTTACACATTCTAAAAAAAACAAAAAACAAACAAAAAAAAACAAAAAAAAAACAAAAAAAAAACATTTCACAAATACACAAAGACCCAATTATATGCAGATAAGAAAAAAAATACATAGGTAATTTAAAGAAATCAATTTATGAAAAAAAGAATCATGGTAATATCATTTACACAACGTTCGTTCGCATAACAGCAATTTGTAAATTGGAAAAAATCATGCAATCTCGACACAAAGAAATACGTCGTCGAAGCGTTATTGCATTTCTTGTAAGTCATTACGCCTTTTCAGAGAATCCATATAAATTCCTGGCGCGATTTGACGATCCGGATTCGCACGCGACGTACCCACACAAAACAATCTGCCATTGAGAAATTTGTGTAGCGTCGATAATTAATGAATCACCGCGGCGGGTATCGGGACCGATCGCGATCGCGCGAATTTCTCCAGATTTCTCCCGGATACTCCGTGTACGTACGTCTTTACGCGATGTGTATCCGTATCATTTGCGATAATCGCGAGCCACGATTAACGCACGGCGCACGGCCCGTCGCGTCGCGTCGGCCGTGATCGCTCAATCGGCTCAATCGCTGCTGGCGCGTCCGACATCAATGACACGCGACACACGACGACGCACGACCCACACGACGCGCGTAGAGGGAAACAAAGGGGGACTGGACTGTGGCGGTGGCGAGCTTACCATTTAAGCGACCCAGTGAGCGATCGCCGATCGCCGTTCTCGATTTGCTTTCACGAGCGGGGATCGCCAGCGTTCGTCGGCGATTCTCGCGACTCAGCGAGACGGAGACGGTCGTTGTATACGTACGCGTAACGCGGGGGGAAACCCGCGGGCGGACAGGGACTAATCGTCACTCTCGAGACACGGTGGAGACACGACGATACGTCGATGTCGTCGATGCGTCGTCGCCGTCGCGTCATGACATCTCACCACATCTCACGCGCAAATGTCCGCTCGCGACTCGCGACTGCACGGGAACGAGACGATCGCGAGGACTCGCGACTCGCGACGCCCAGGGGCGGAACTGACCGAACTGACCCGCGTGCCGCGTACCCATCGCCAACGCTGCCAATTGCAGAGCAACACATTCCGTTGGTTGCTCCGTCGGTGCTCGCTGCTGCCTCGCTGCTCGCCATCGGCGGGGAGCATCGGAGCATAGACGCGTCAGCGCGATTAGATGCGCCGCGTTGAAAAAAAGAGCGACGGTGCGGGTTGCACGCGCGACCGGGCATATGTTAACGGCGTCGGCGACGCTGATTGGCCGAGCGGGCCGAGCTGCCGAGAGAAATATATCTCGACGTGGGAACGCGACAAATCTGTTTGCGCTGCGATAATTGATAATTGTCGGTATATTGATAATTGACAAATCCGAGAACGGAATCTTATCTGCTTGTTTCACTCGCATTTTCTGACGTTTCGCGCGCTTCTGAATCGAGAGTGCATAAAGTGCAAGTGGTGCGAGTAGAACGAACAACGAACATTGGGATCTGTTGACCGTTGACTCCGCGTCCGCGCCACTCCGCGCGGACGTTGCGAGTTGCGACTTGCGACGAGTGCGGGTAGCAAATGGAGTTGTCAATTGTGATCCCGTATTTAACCGTATTTGATTATTTGACAGTCGCCTGTAGCACCGATTCGGAGTACGCGTCGAAGTTTCGGCAACTCGTCTAAACGCCTATTTCGTGCGATCGGTCGCGCGAAAAATCAGCGAAGGGAGACGGTCACATTTTTCGACGTTGCGTTCCGCGGACACCTGTCTTCGCCCTTAATTCGTAAATTTTATTCGCCTAGGTTACGCAACGCGAGAAATTTGCCTAAAAAACGCGCGCGCGCGTGTGTATTATTCATTATTTATTCCAAGTGCCGGAAAGCGCGGGCAAAAATGTTGGTTAGGAGCAACAAGCGTAGCGTCGCGGCGGCGCCGGCGGCGATCGGTCGCCTAGCTGACGCGTGAAGTTGGCCGCGCAGTTTTCGAATTCCTTCCGCCTTCCGCCAACCGATATTCGTTCATTCGCGTAATGTCGCGGGGTCGAGCGGGATCGCGGGTAACTTTTGCGCGACGTCGTACATACTTTCCGCGCGTTATACTTTCGTAGAAGCTAGAGCAGATGCTTGGAGTCGGGAGTGCCGTGCAAAGTGCCGCGCGTTCGTAATCAAATTAGTAAATATCGTGTGAGTGCCACGGAAGCAGCAGCAACGCAAGCGAGAGAGAGAGAGAGCGGTGGCGGAGGCCCGGGGGGCATCGGGCGACAGCGGAGCAACCACCGGGTGAATAATTGCGATTTATTTATTGCGCTTGTTATTTAGCGGCAGTTAACGCCACTTATTAAACATTTCCAAGCGTAACGTTATTCACTTATGTAATACTGAAACCGATATCTCTCCGCCATTGGACACGGTATATTGCGTCGAACATCGATAATTTCATCAAGCAAATTCCGTGCAATCGTAGCGATAGTTATACCGTGTTGATAACGCGACAGCTCCGTCAAATGAACTCCGTGCGATCGTGCTATTATTTACGAAGTATAAATTTTACACGGGTCGAGTAACGGAGTTATTGGACAAGTTAATAATAATTAGCCGCAATCGCGCGATTATTTTCCGCATCAACGTTTTTTAATTAACTGTCATAATCTAATTAATTAATTTAATTAACTTTTGTATATCTGTTTAAAAGACGATTAAAAAATTCAAAAAACACGCGCGGGATAATAATTTTTTTAAATATCTATTAATTCTAATCGAGCGCTACTTTAATTTGAATATATTTATGTGTTCCAGAGAGAGATCAACGTAGTGCTACAACTCCGCTGCTGCGCTGCGCGCCGGTAAGAGATCTTTCTTCAGCAAAATTCTTTTTTTTTTTATTATTATAAATTATTAACGCCACGGCATTCCGTGGCAAATCAAAGGTAAGGCGTGAGAGTGGAGAGGAGGAAGTAGGAGACACGATTTGTGCGATAAAGAGAAACATCGCACCGTTTATAAAATCTCTTTGTTTTTTTTTTATTGATGCTTCGACAACATGGGCTGAGACACACACATTTGCTCATAGTTCATATGAATTTTAACCACTGCGTGTTCAAACGTATACGTACACAATCCATTAAATAATCGTGCCGCGCCGACCGATGTGCGCCATCGTGTCGACTCAATTTCGGGCTCTTATGTAAATCACACACGTATATAAAATGTTCGATGCGAATCGGTCGCCCGTAAACGGCACGCGCGGTCCGCAATTTTCCGTCGAATCGCAAGAGAGCCGGGAGAGGAGGAGGGGGTGGTATGCGCTAACCGAACACCCTCGAAGTAAATCATACGCGGCGGAGTCGTATCGCGCCATATATGGGGCCGTGTCGAGAAACGTCGACGTTCGCGCGCGATAACGCACTTCGGCACGCGCAGATTGATTAAGTAACGATACGGTCGGCGTGACCGCGGCGTTATACGCTTTGATATATCGTACCATAGAAAGATTGTTCTATTAATCCTGGACGCAGGTAAAGGTGAAACTCGCATAAATCTCGCGACAAAGTTCACACGTGTATTACGTGTGATTATTATTAATCACTTATTTTGTGTTATTCTTAATACATAACATCAGAGTGATTGCAGAGCTAGTGCGGAAAAGTGATATAAAGTGATATAAAAATATCCAACTTGAAAATTCAGCTCTATATCACTGTATCGATTCAATGTCAATTAACATTTCTGAAATTCCAACATAGTCGTTCAATTACATCTTCGGTTCTATTAGAAAAACGATTCTCCTATATTATTTATTTTATTGTTATTTAATCGTCTTTTCAGGAAATTTGCAACGTACATTGCTCTTACTACACTGAGCTTTTCCATGTAACTAATTTGATCGAAAAGAATTTCAATATTGTTGAAGGTGCGCTGTTATTCTATTTCCGCGCGAATAATTGAGTAATTTAATCCTATAATTTTAGTTACTCAGCGATTGTTTGCGTAAATAAAATAACAGCATTTTCCGTAAGTGATTTTTTTTACGTTTCTATATTATCTGTCCAAGATTAATCCACAATGTTTCCGCAATTCGTGCGCGAGCGTACGTCGACGCGCCCACGACGATGCCGCGCGGAGAGGATTGAAGCGAGAAATCGCAAACGATCGCGAACGTAGCGTCCTTATCTTTATTGCCACGAGCGTCTCACGAACATTTAACGACGAAGATCTTACACATTGATCGTCTGAAACGAGGACGGGAGACTCGCGGGCTGTCCGGCTTCATCCGGTCGCCCGGCGAATCTCGGTGCGTGCGTGTACCCGCGTATCGTTAAGCGCGCGCAAAATTTGCGCCCCGACGCGGATCTCCGTGCTGGGCATGTGTTTTTGAAGGGGATCTCGCTTTCGTCTCGCGATAATTGCGCGCTCGTCGATACACGCGCACGCACACATGTATATGTACAATAGATATCCGAGGAGATCCACATGGGTCGTAAGAATAGGTCGACAGGATAGACTCTTCTAAATAGACTTTGCAGACGGACATAATAGAAATAGTTAATATATATATAGCATCATATATTAATATAATATTCAGTAATAATATAATATCTATTATATATTAATATGTATTGATATTTTTTTTCCTTTTCAATATAGTGCTTCTTCCCGCTTTTTCTCTTTCTCTCTCTTTTTTGTCTTGAGGTGTGATATCCAGCGATTTGCTTTTAGATTCAAGTATGGATATGATGTAAAAAGTACATATGCGCGTCAGCCTTATTACACACGTGCTTAATCGTCGAATATCATTCCGAGCCGCTAAAAATACCCTCTCTCCTTAACGTTTGTGATCGCGCCTCAACCCTTTCGCTAAATCTTAGCGAGTGAGCGAGTGTATGCGTCCGAATTTAGGTATCGGTATATAAAATGAAGATGTAGTGAGATTTAAGATTTGTTAATTAAAGTGCTTTGCACAGTTATATAAACAACAGATGAAAATTGCATTGTTCATAGATAATTTGTGAAAATTTGCATTGATTTGTCTTCATCTTTTTAAGAGATTTTAAAAATCGTCTTAAAATCGTTTTGTTTTAACCTCTCGTTTTATATTCTAAATACAAGTAAATTGTGCAAACTGCGTAAATTTGCGGAGCATAAAAATTTATTCGTCATTCATTCTTGAATGTCTTCGACAAATGAAACTGGCGAAAGGGTTGAAATTCAGGTAAACTATTTTCGCGCAGGATTACATCGAGGGAGGCAGGACAAGTTATTTTTACGAGAACCGTGGAGTATCTTTATTTCTTTATCAATTATAGAGCTTTGAATATATTCCTTTCCGTGAATTTCCAGAGTTTCTTAATTTTCTATTTTGTCCACAATATTTCTATTTGATCTCCATATTCTCGTTTAAACAGCTCATTCTGTATATGTTCAAAATAATGAGAAACAACTTCGATGTATAAGTGCTTATTGTACGGTGCTCGAAATCAAAAGCGAACGTCTGATTGCATTTATCATTTCCTCTTATAATCGACATGAAATAGTAACTTTTATCGCGGCTGTGACGTTCTAAAAGCGATTTCGAGACTGATATTTTTACGTGTCTGTCTCTTCTTTATATAATAGGTACACCGACTCGAATTAAATCTGAAAATTAAAAAAACGCGCATAGAAAAACGGCGGCGTCTCTTATGTGCATATAGGTACAATGTAAATAAATTTTTTTGTGCAAAAGACAGCTCGTTTAATTTAACGAGTCATCATATCCCAATGTTATTATTTATCTCAGATGTTCTTTTTATCATGTAACTTAAATAGAAAACTGTGTTTAAAGTAAATTAATAAAGTGCAATTTATTTTACTGGGTTTTGTTAGAAATTTTACTTGTTTTTTAAATAATTTTTTATCTTAATATCGTTGACATTGCTTTATAATTATTACTTTTCCACATATCTTTTATGTACAAAATCGTTAAAGAAATATTGATAAAATTTGGTTAAGAATATTATTAAATAATTAAACAATTTTTAACAGAATTTATAGAAAGAATAGAAATTTGATAAAATAGTAACGATTTTTTCTTTAAAAAAATTTAATTCAGATGCATTTCAATTACATTCAATCAGATCGGATCAGATTATCAGATAGTCGAGCAAAAATTGCCATGCTTCGTTATCGTCAGATAATCTTATCGATAAAAGCGACGCCGTTTTTCCAATCTAAGTTTTTCCGATCGACTTTGATTCAGTTCTTTCTATTCAATGCTGTCACGCGTTTTCAGTTGCTTCAACGCAACTGCACTAATACTTTATTAAATAAAGAAATAATATATATAATTTCTTAGGCAGCAGTAATCGTAAGCTATTAGTTCATATTATCAAGAATAATATGTACTATTTGCTTATTATATTTAAATATAGACATTTGTTACGTCAAATATTCAACATATTGCTTCTGGGGTATTTAAAATTATAAATATTTCTTAAAAGTGTCTTAAAAGATTTGGAGAACTCTTAATTTGCGTAGGTATTATAAATAAATCCGGATCAAGTTCTGCAGGAAGGAAACAATTAAAAGTATTTGATTTATCGATCGATTCCGTCTCTGTAGAAGTTGTTCCGATTCGCAAATGAAACTCTTGCAACTTATAAAGTGACAGTTTCTTGTTCTAATTCGATACAGCACATTTAATTAAACCATTAAAACAAAATATTCTGATCACATTCATTTTCTTGTGTAAGGACTCTCATTCATGCGCTTTATTGGAGGGTCGCTCGTTCTTATATAATATATAATGGATATGAAACGTTTCTTTTTTTGATCTTCGAATGAAAAACGTACGATGGAAAGTTCGAAACGACAAGTGCGAAGGCAAGCGCTGATTAATTAAAGCTTCGGTCTACTATCGTACGTTTTGGTGTTAGAATCAGATTTGCCATCGAATACTCGAATGCTCGAAAGGCAACCGCATAATTGTTATTCCATGCTTTATGCGATTCAGAATTCCAAATATTTACAGTTAAAATAATTGTCGAGTATTAAATTAACTGTCCTCTAGAACGTACGTTTAATCTCAATCTGAGAAAACTATAGGATATTTAATTACAAATTATATATAATTGCAATTTGATTTTTAATTGTAATTTGTCATATAGCTATCAAAATTTATACACTAGTCAACTGATTGTTGTTATAAGAGTTTGCTGTTTGCTGGCATAATGGAATTATTATTGACCCGAATATTCGCAATTCAAGCATGCGAATGCTCGGGAAATCCCATTTTGGAATAATTACCACAAGTGGGACCGTATTCTCGAGCCTGCTCTAATGATTTTCGTATGCGACTTTCTATTTGAAAAGCATTGAATTTCGCATGCGAGTTTCATGAAAACGATTCGAGAATAGGGCCCCTGGAAAATATTATTATCGAATATTCAAATTATACGTTGCACACTTCGAGTAATTCCGACGGTACTGGGTGGAATGCGTCCAGGAACCATATTTCCGAGTTGAATGCGTTTGCAATTACAAAATAATAATCAGCAGAACATACTTGGACTTGCCGAGAAATTCTCGCCGTCCGTGGAATCCTGCGTGTTTATACTTGCTAACTGCTTGAAGAAACAGAGTACGTGCTTATACAAAACGATTTAACGTACAAACACAAAAGCCTCAAGTCACTCAAGGCATACTTACGCGAAATATTGTACATTGAATTATGCTAGAAAAAGTGCCTTTAATCCTCCCACGCGTCATATATCTCATGCGTTATAAAAAATATTTTAATTAAATACTATATAATTATGTGATACAATTAGATCAATTTCTATTAAAAAACTGACACGTTAAATCTCTCTTACTTCAATTAGTGCATGATAATAGTAAATTACTAAAAAAAATTCGAATTATTTTATACCCGCGAAACGATAAATCTCCTTACCCGGAAAATTCCTTCTTTTTAATTAAAAATGCTTTGATTTTTCTTCACGTCCAAACGTGAGAGGATTAATGAGAACGATAATTACTCTGCTAATTCTCGACGTACAATCAGTTAAATCGTATATTATTACATTTTCTACTACCGACTATACCACCCATCTTTGATATATTATTATATTTAGTCCCGAAAATAACATCCGTACAAAATTGACTACAGCCGATTGCTTTTATGATGTGTGTGTTTGAGTAGGTCATTTTAAAATCATTTTCGTGCGATGACAAAGTGAAGTTCATCGATTACTCTATATGCCTTACGTTATTTCACCTAATTTCTTTTCGTTCATTTTTGTCTCACTTTTTTTTCCTTTTTTCTCTCCTTGTCTCTTTCCTTAGGAGTGAGATAGGATGTGTATACGTATTGACCTGGGATTTTCCGACCGGTAGTGCTAAATTGTGTTCATAGGATTGAGTGAAACGCTCTATGAAGATAAAAAAATATGCGACGATCTGCATAATAAAGATATTATTTGTTCTTTTTTTTTATACGTATATGTAAAAGTGTCATTGTTATCCTCTTGTTTCCTCGCTTTCCTTCGTTGAACAAAATATTGAATATCATTTAATTTTACATTAATTATCACTAAACAGAAAATTGACATTAGCTAAATCGCTGTGAATAATATTCCTGATATTTAAAATGATATAATTTGTTACTTTTACACGCAAAATCATATGAAATACAAAATACTTCGTATACATAGCATATGTTATAATATTAATTAAACATTATTTGTAATTTGTGTGTGTAGGGATTTTACACTTTTGCCGTTTAAATAATTTTAAAAACTTAATTTAAATACGTAATTCTTTCAATGTTGCAAATATACCAACAATAATTTTAGTTATCTATTTAATAAAGATGAAAATTGTGTGCCTTATTACTGACATAATAACATAAAAACGGCAAATTTTTCTTGCTTAAAGATATCGCTGTAATCACAGTCTTAAAATATCTTTAAGATATGGCATTTATACGGACGAAATGGTTAAAGATCCATATATTGCATAAATCATTTTTCCAAAGTTTACCCAACACCGGATGAGATCGTTCATGAAGGACGCGAGTCCCGCATTTTCATCAGGATATGCATTTTGCATTCTGAAGTTGCATTTTACGTATTTATATATTCTCGTTGAAATAGACGGTGATACAAGTGTTGGTGTTTGGTCCATGGCATAGCTCTCTCTCTCTTATTTTTATTAGTAATTACTCGTATCAATCACAATATTAACTTCAATATCGTCGTGGAACGTAAAACTCGTGCTCGTAATTGCGCTTGTGATTTATTAGCTGCTAGAAAAAGATCGTGATGGTTCTTAAGATTATTAGAAAAGTTGCGTAACGCAATGATTCGTAGGAGCAACGAGCAGAGACACTGGATCGGTGCTAGATAGTTTTTTCTATCGATAGTGATATATTATGGCGTTTTTAAGTAGCGGAATTTTGCTAATGCATTTATCATGGAATTCTGCAATCAATCGCATTTTTTTTTTAAATAAATTTCACATATTTTTGGAGGATAAAAAAAATGGATAAAATGTAATATTTTATATAACATTTTTCACAGAAAATGTGAATTACAATTATGGCGTTGTTAAAAATTGAAACAAATATTTAAAAGAGAAATGTAAAAGCAAAAACTACTTACAATAGAGAAAGAATTAAAATAGCAACGCAACAGTGACAATAAAAATAACAAATGGAGAACATTACATAATTATTAATGTAATTAATTCTGCGAGAAAAAAAAATTTTTTTCAAGAAAGGTTCATTTCTCTCCCGTGCTTTTCTTCCTCCCTGAATTCTCCATTCAAATTCTTCTTCAATTCAAAAGGTTTTATCAAGCGCCGATCCAGACGCGCTCCGATTTTCTCGATAAATGTTGAATGCTTTGAACTCGTAAAGATCGAAGGTAACGATACTTCGTGTCGAAGATAACATCCGGTCGGAGGGAATAATCAAAATTGACGCGGAGGGGTTGCTTTTTCTAACATACTTTTATCTTATTAGGCCGAAAGCCGTCTTTGAGACGCGCTCCGTCAAATTTTATATTCGGCCGGGCATTATCCTGGTGCAACGACTTCCATTTCCTTTTCGGATGCTACGCATATTCTCGCACGAATCTCAATCCTCTCAATCCTCTCGTCACGCTTACGTAACTTAAGCGTTGTTATATAGGACTCATTCTTGATAAAATTCTATTTTACAGAGTGCTAAACTGTAATGCACCCTCGTCGCTTCATTGACTCCACTCTCGTCGCGATATAGACATTGTTATTACTATAAATTTTATTGCAAGCAGTAATCTAATTCGCGCGAATTTAATTACGAAACAATTTTCGAGAGAGGCGACTATATTAATACGCAGATATAGGCAAAGTTGAAATTATTATTAATAATACGGTGGTTTAATCATGAGCATCAGATAACAAAGTTTTAGTTTGATTTGCATTACACTTTTCCTAGTCGGAGCTAAAATGAAACATAATTGCTGCCAATTTTAATTTAATTCATCCCGTTTTAAATTACCCTTGACTCGATTTAAGAACAGATATAAAATGAGTGAAAGGCTATATAATTTACTATGCGGCACGAGCGTTGATTTTTCAGGAACCAATTGCAAAAATTGCAACGAATTTTTATTTAATTTGAATAATCTTCGCCTAACTTGCTTCAAAGATAGTGCAATTATCATCAATTTTACTGTAATTCTGTAAAAATGGGAAATACTGTGAATTTAACGATAAGAAGTTTCTTTCGCGTAAAATAGCACAGACATCGCACAACAATAATTGATTAATTTCACTTAATTAATAATTATAAAAATCGTATATAACGGACGAGTTTCTCTATTTTTTTTGTACAATTTATGTTTGCTTGGTACTCTTCTGTTTAAATTTTATTAACATCTTTAGTATTTAAATCTTAATTAGACAAAGAAATAAGTTAAAAAGTACCGGCGACCGTGGAGCGAGAGAAAATTTCATCTTTTTAACTTAATGAAGAATTACTTACAAGTGATAATTACTTACGAAGAATAGAAGTAGAAAAGCTGTCTTATTTGTTTAGTTTAATTGTACGTCAAAGTATTATTTTGTCGTGCACGATTGCGTTAACTTTCTCTCAGCCCTTATTAATAGCGACATTTTTGTGAAAAATGGATATGTTACTTCGATATTTCTATTGTATATTTAATATTTCCCAGTTATATATATATATATATATATATATATATATATTTAATTAGCTATTATTTCTTAATTCTCATTTTTTTGTATCGAAAAGAATCTTACAAATCATACAAACGGTTGTATTTAAAGCCAATTTCTTTCTTAACGATCTCAGTTCTCGAGAAGCACGATCAAGTGGAGTAATTGTAATAACTTTTCGGGTAAATAAGACAATGCAATGAGTTTCGATGAACGGTCGAGGAAACGAACGTCATTTTTTTCGTGATTTTTCGCAATATACCTCATAACTTTGCCGTCGGAAAAATCATTATCGTTGTCTCGTTTACACGACGCTTTTTTGATCGAACTTTATTCTAAGACCGGCCGAGCAAAAGGCTCGACAGGAAGTCGCAGCGCCAAGGATCAATGCCGCGAGGCAAGTGATAGATATCTCCGCGGTATATATATATATATATATATATATATATATATATATATATATATATATCTCGGATCGCCCTAATATTTACAGTAAAGCCGCCTACCAGTCGGTGGCCGCGCACGACGACGGTCGGTTTGCCGACCCACTCGATCTCCATCTTCTCGAGAGTTCCACCTGTGGAAGGATGAGTCTGTACAAAAATGATGAGCCGCGCGCGTATGATATTTACACGCGGCTACACGTGGATGCACGAGAGACACATCAGATGCACTTTCGCGGAGCACCATCTGCCGCGGCTAATTCACCGCGGTGTGATACGCGTTATCCTTTAAATTTTCATATCCTAGCTTCGGGATGGACCCGACAACACCACCCGACGTCGGACGGCACGGATATCTCTCTTTCAGGGGATGCATGTGTGTGTGTTGGTTGCCTGTGCGGGCGAGGACAAGGCGACGGAGAAGTCCGAGTCCAGCACGAGGTCGCTGATGCAACCCACAATGCCCTTTGTGTACCTGCCCCCCGTTGTCCTCACGATATCCGGTGCACCCCCTTTAGAACAAATTGAATCTCCATTAACAGATTTGTTTTCTCATACGAAGGTGTATTTAATCCGGAAAAAACTTAAAAAACGCAAGTGTAACTTTCTGTTTCGTTTTTCGTTCGTAAAAATACAATTATTAAAGCATAATTTTATTCAGGATTTTTATAACAATTAGGCATCAATTTACTTCATCTTCAATCAACATCTTCTTCCCTCCGCCTCGTAGAAAATATTTTACGAGGGTGCAAAATAAATTTGGAAAGTTTTTTAGAAATATTGTCAACGGCAGTTCATGTTTTAAGATTACGAGCAAAATTCGATCTATGTGATAAAAAAGGTAGTAACGATATAAAATTTGATTATTTACCAACGTAAAGACCGGTATCGGTGTTCAGTTGTCTCAGTTGCCCCGGAGAAGATGCCGAGACACCAGTACCGCTATCTACTACGAGAGATGCCCATTGCTCGTTTCTAGAAAAAGTCAATGTTATTCATTGGCTCTATGACCCATTTCCAACATAAACATTTTTCTTTTCTCCAGTTTTAATAAAAAGCAATTTGCTTTGGAAAGAGGTAGACACAAGTATTTTTTATTCGTTTTTGGCAAAATATACGACAGTGCAGATTAATACATATGAATGCGCGTTTATAAAAATATTTTTTCTTCATGAAATTTTATGGAAATAGTACCATTTTAAATTGTAGCCTCAAGCCACGCGGCTATATATGAAAAATGGGAAATAGAACAACATTTGCATGCAATATTCTACTCGCATATATAGAAACTACGGGTTTCCTGACTAACAATTTTTTTAACGAATTTATTTCCATTTTTATTTCATTAAAATTGAATCATTCTGGAATAACATAGGTTTTTCATTTTTAATGTTAATTATTTTTTAAGAAATAAATTTGTAATGAAATCTATAGTCCATCTAGGTATACGTGTATTTTATTTCGTCTTTTGTTAAAGAAACACGTCAAGTAATCGTAAAAATAATAATTATTTTCTCTATATTGAAAAAGACATCGTAATGTGTCTCTTAATGTCTTCTCCTTTACATATATTGATCGATATATATAAAGGGATATTAAATAAATAAATATGAAAATAGGCGCGCAAGCGCGGATGGAAGGGTTGGGTAACGAAGCGCATAAAGCGTTTATTCTCACCTAACGGCCCTGATACGATGCCATAGATCGTCATCCAGTCGCGTGAGATTATACCGCAGCACGGCTTCCCCTGAACCCAAATTATACGCGAGAGTGAGATAACCGTGATCCAAGCCGAGGGCGAGGAAGTCGTCGTTCTCGTCCCTTTGTTCTTGAGGATCCGACTGGCGGCCGCTCCACAGCAGCAGGCCGCTGCTGCTGCTTGCGCGGAATCTCATATTGATGTCTACCCTATAGCTGATTATCCTGCAAACATCGACAAGAGCGTGTTAACGGTAAATAAAAAAAAAGGGATCGCGACGAGCACGACCACGCACGCATATGAGAAAAGATCAATCAAGAAAGGAATTAATTGTTAATAACAATTTTATATTCTAATTTATTTTACATGATCATTGCAAATATTGCACCTCTTTACGTGAATGATGCAAGAAAGAAATGCTATTATAGCATTGTTAGAAAATGATATAGATAATCGTTTCTCGTAAAAATAATAATAAGACAACTATTATGCGTAAATTAAAGTTGTCTAACATAATAAAAATTATTTATCCTCAGATCGGTCACTTGTCACTTGTGCGTGGCGCGAACGCTCGATAAACTAACACAGCGTTATTATAAATCAGGTCAAGGAGCGATTGTGTAGTGCAACGTGTAACGCTGTTTACCGCCCCACTCGCCTTTCAAACGCTGACGACATGTCGCTTTGACATTTACCGACCTTTTGCGTGCTGCTGATTATTTCACGCTTGTATAAATAAAGTGCTAATAGGCGAATCAACCGGATTTTTAAATTACACAAAAATGTGTCGCCAAAACACATCACTGAAATACGCTCGTGCAGAGAGTCACGTATCGTGAATAATTTTGAACATAATGACAAATATTGCAAAAATAGGAAGTGACTTTTCTGCTATCTGAAAAAAAAGATCTAGGGTAAACTCGGTAAGATATGGCCATACAGGAAAGATGACCAACTCATGTTCATTTGATATTTCATATCGAACTAGATTGAAAGAACATAGGTTGACCATCTTTCCTCTATGGCCATCTTACCCGAGTTTATACCCTATTCATTTCGGTGTTTATTCGAAATTCCCGGAAAATGGATAATGGTTGTTTTGATTTTATAATTAAATTCAATCGATTAACGTTTCCAAAGTGCAGGGTTATCAGAACTACTTGTTACTGATGTTTGCGTCTCATTATTTTTGTATAAAGCACCTTTTCATCGTGTCGGCGTCATTATAATGTAAGTAGCTCTCGCTGCCGGTGAAGCTGGGTACAGCTCTTTCGTATCTCACGGACGGAATGGCATTGCTGCTAATTCTCGCCGGTGGCGGGACCAACGGCGTATAATCGTCCGGTGCGGGACAAGGGTGCGGTACCCCTGGACGGCACCGGCAGGTAAATCGTTCGCGAAGAGGCCGGCATTCCGCATCGCCGCATGGCCTGGCCTCGCACGCGTGCCCACAATTTCCTACGTTCACCCCGCCTAACGCCTCGGCTAGGATACCCACCTACGACAAGAATTATAGTAGTTATAATGTTATAAACAATAATAATAATATAAACGGCACTAATAATCGGTTAAAATAATACGAGAAAGAAACCGAATTTATTTTTATATTAGAGAATTTTATATCAGAGAGCCAATTTTCTTTATAGAGATATCGTAATCTCAATATTTCTTGTAGAAAATGAAATTAGATGGTTCTTTTGACTTCGGAGAATTTAATTTAATTTCTAGTGGACTTTATTTATTTTAATTTAAATCTATTATTAAATTGTTATACTATTATTTTTATATTTGCTTTCTGTTACTAGTAATTCCCTAAACTTATAATTATACGTTACGTTTACTTTACGTCTATTTTATCTCGATCTATTTTTATAAAATGCCGGAAACGACGATAAAGATCTAAATCCAAGTGATTGAAGTAGGACTTTCAATATCTTATCTACCATACCAGCGAGGCTCAAACTCCGAGGTATTCCGACGGTAGCATTATCTACCGCGCAACTTCGGAGCAGCCTGTATAATCCTGGTGTTCTTACCTCGCGATTATTCAGCACGATCGTCTGAATGCAACCGACGAAGCTGGCCGTAGTTTTCATCTTCGGCGAGTACATGTCGGGGGACGGCGCGCCGCCCAAATAGAGGTTCAGCGGCAAGGATAATTGCGCGAACGCTCCGGGCGCCAGGATTTCCTGGGCCGGGTCGTCCTCAACTTCTAGGGATGCCAAACGACCTGTCCTAGAGACCCGAACTTCGACCCATTCGCCAAGACGAACCGGATTTTCGCTTCTGAAACGATGATGCAACGTCATTAACTTTTGAAGGCCCGCGGCCGGGTGATATTTTGACATAGAAATCTGAAAATTTTATTAGATAAAGAAAAGAACGTTTCTCCTAATTAGTGGATACGAATCTATACGTGTGAGTTATACATTATGTTTCATGAGTAAAGTGCAATCTCCTATTCTGGTGATTTGTTTTTTGGGTCATTTTGAATTTAGAATTCTCGAAAGCTAACGCGGTTGATCTCTTTCTTTCGTTGTTCTACTCTGTCTGCTATCGGACCTTCGAGAGCCGATCTTTCTCCTTGTTCGATTCTTCTCCGAATATTACGTGGCCCAATCACACGTCAACACGTTTAGGAGTTTTAGGAGACGCGCGATTAGCAGTCGCGTGAAAACAATATCAAGTCCTTCTGTGCTAATCGCAAGTTACGGCCGAAAGTAAAATATAAACATGACTAGACACATTATGACAAAGCACATTAAACGTGAGATCAACATGATACGTTAAACAAAGAAGATCATTTCTACATTTATTTATGTATATTTTTCGCAAATTAATTTCTTTGTTACTATTTTTATAGTAAGCGTATTTTATTATAATCTTCTTCGTTGTAAGAGTTCTGAACAGGAAAATGAAGTAGGTATAGCATGAAAGACGATATGATCTTTCTAACTTGGCGAAGTATGACATAAAGTTCTTGAAGAATATCCGAAGTTGGAAAAGAGAGACGACATTATTTTTTTACGGATTTTTCGAACAATTTAATTTTTTTTTTTAAATAAAGCGAGAACAAATTTATATTTCTTATATCTTCTGTTTATGCTTTTACAAAAAAAAAATCAATCTCAATGTGATTTTACGTACACTTTACGAGATATATATACATGTCTATTGTATTTTTACATTGCGCCTCTTCCACTGAAAACTTAACGCTGGAAAACATTCCGCCCGGAGCAACAGTTGTACTTTCCCGCGAAATAAAGCTCTCGCAAAAACACGTTATAGCGGGAAAAAAGTAGAACGGGACTTCCGCATTGAAAAATTGAAACGGCACCTTTTGTCGCGGTGTCCGTGCGAAGCAATTAACACGCGCGGTCCGCCCTCCTCCGCCACGTCTACAATTATAATCGACGTTAACTCGATATTGACGGACGCTCCATCGATTTGATTTCACAACGACGCCCGGGAGGCCGCGCCAGGCTAGTCAGCCAGGCGGCCTGATGGAGTTTTCCTCCAAGCGGACACAGAAACGAAAATTCGCGCACGTACCGCGGAAACTTTTCGCGCACGGCCACAAAGTCGGATCATTCAATTTGAATTTTGCGAGGAAAGTCAGCGCGTGTTCCGTAGACAATGGATTCTCAGGATTCTCTCTTGTAGGCGGGGAACCGGCACTTCTTTCCCGAGGGGATTCGACAGAAGAAATTCTTGCATATAATTAATGTCGAATCAGGAGAAAAGGACAGGGGCGGGTAAAGAAGGGAGAGAGGGAGGAAGTTCATGGGATCGGGAAGTAAATTGCTAATTAATAAAGGAACGAGATGGAGTCGGAAATTTTCATATTGGACTTTTCGCCCGGCGCTATTTATTATGATAAAAGATACGGCGCGCTTGGAACTTCGAGTTACCTCACTTGTTAACTGCTTCTTTTTTTTTCCAGACACGGACGGGTTTAAATATCTTTGTTTAATGGCGCACGTAATAATGCACGTTTTTTTACGTCGGAGTTTTTTTTGTATAGCGGTCGCTTTTTATTTAGCAGAAAGGAGATGTTTTTTCGCGTAAGATTTATATATTATCTAGCAGACTGAATTATAAATACCATATAAATGTTTCTGCAAGGCTAAGAAATTGTTGTTTGAATATTCGATATTACAAATAAAACAACTAACACACTCAAATATACGTGCTTGTGCTTAGCTTTTGAATCTGATTAAGTTTTGATATTACATTACATGTGATGAATTTATTCATAACACGGTAAAAATATAATGAATTATATTACGTTAATATAATTATATTACGTACAAAGAATATTTCGATATTGTCACACTAATATTTATATAACAACATATTCTTTAACTCAAAATCAATATTTTTTTTATCAAGACATTTTAATAATAATTTTTATTTTATTATTTTTCAAGTAATCTTTTTTTATAATTTAAACCTTATTTAATTTTGAGAAAATTCTATTTTTTCGTAGATTTGCAGTTTGAAACTGGAAGTTAACATGTTGTTGAGATCTAATAAGATATATGTTGCTGAGTTACTAAAATTTAATCTTGAAAATTGTAAACTTGCGACATAATCTGCTCTTTTGATATTTTCACAAGAAAATCGATTAGAAGTTGGTTAGATGATAGAATAAATTATGTAAAAATATGTACCCAATAAATATATACAAGTGTATATGATATATATATTACAAAATTTGTTTAATAGCATAAACAAATTAATAAACAGCTTATATACGAGTCAGGCGCGGTACGTGATGCGCAAGTAAAGAAATTAATAGTTACAGAAGTAACGAATTACAATGTATATAATATACATATACATATATTCCAACTTAATAAATTGCGCGCCGATTATTTGTCGGACTTGCATAATAGCATAAATACATATAACAACAAATTTAACGCAATATTTGTATTTTTTTTGGATTATTGATTTATTTAAAATTTTATTCGATTGTGTGAAGCCTAGATGAATATTTCAATATTCAGATTTTATTCAATGGAATTAAAAATAGTCTACTAGTTGAGCTATCAAAATGCGAATACGAAGTATTTTGCAAATTTGTTTTTAGGAGTATATTCTTGAATAACTTTATATTAATAATGCAAACAATCATGTGTTATGTTTGTTTAACTAATTGCATTTCTTATTTCAAATTTAAAATTTGATAGAAAACAATCTAAAGTAATAAAAACTGAAATTTTCTAAAATACTAGTTTTCTAAATATTCCTTTATATTTAGTTTTCGTTTGAAGTTGACTTCTATGAATACAATATTCAAATGAAGAAATCAATATAGTCACAATCATTCCAATTATTTATGGCGATCATGATGCAGAGAGATGTACGCTATTCTAATGAGCCAAAGATCTGGGTTTATCCGACTAAAAATCGTCGTATTTTATTTGATCGCCACCTCTCGAAAGGCAATGGTGTGCAAATCGCCAAGCGTAGCTTGCCCAGAAAAGGATGACGCTGTTCTTTGTGAGCGCGGATGATTAGTAACTGAAGGATCCTCGATTGGATCCCGGCTGATTCCGGCTTTCATCCCACATATGTGTTACTGCACTATTATCATGTCATTGCATTGCTCTTCAAAGAAGCTTGATGCAATCTGGTTAATTTTCTATCTCGGAAACAGGTGTTACGGGAGGACGTTATAAAAAAGGCCACAATTATTTGCCATTGTAGAATAAACTCGGGTAAGATGACCATATAGAGGAAAAATGGCCAACCTATATGTTCTTTCAATCTAGCTCGCCATGAAACATCGAATGAACATGGATTAGCCCTCTTTCCTCTATATGGCCAAGATGGCTATTGATAAGATACCCGAGTTTACCGTACACTTTACATTTAATACTTGAGTACGTAACATATTATAATTAAATATATATTTCCGTGACTTAAATGTGACTCACTCAATTATTACTAAACATAAAGTGTATAATGAAAAGTTATTGTCACCTTTTTTCAAACGTTCTCCTATAGCTCCTGTATGATGTGCTCTTTTCCAACCATCAAGATCCATTACATTTAGGTAATCCATTATATTTAATTGCGAAATTTGTATTGTACCATCCAAGTCAGCACTAGATTCTCGACTTTCAATTGTCTGCAATGTACTACTTTTGTTGTGTGACTCTCAAGTTTGCGGTACATGTAGGTTATTTTATGTAATAATCCTCTTGACAAGCATTCTCGGGGCAATTTGTAATCTTTTCTGGATAATTTACAAATACCTGATCATTCACATGTATGGGGTTTACTTTAAAAATATTTACGTGATATTTACATTTGATTTAGATACATTCTCATAAATGATACTTATAATCTTTTAATACTATATATTAGCCTTAAAGAAAAGAATCTTTCTCGACGAGAAATCTTTTTAATTTTTAAAGTATGACAAGTCTTTTTCACACCTATAATTTTGACCAATACTAAAAAATATATTAACTCGATTTAAATTATTAGAAACATTTGTTTGCGGTAATTATTCACGAGAATATATATGTAACTGTCGGCTTTGACCGACTTTACTTAATCATTTTATTTGTTGTTCGTTATTACGACGAATTAAATCAAACGATCCGATTAGCATTAGCGCTTATTATTGTGTGTTTATCGCAAAATATTATCTCAAAAAATGATACAATTTTACTTAACAATAATCTCGTTTGTTGTTAATTAATGCAACGAATTAAATTAACTTGAATAATCAGCATTAAGGTACAGTAAAAATTCCCCCTTCGCAAAACAGTAGCGCAAAAACAGTCCGAGCGTTTTGCGTATATACGATATCGATTGCGTATCGGTTTAATTATCTTGATGATGCATACGCAAACGATGCAATTAGCGCCCCGTTGCCGAGGGACGCTGCGCTGCGCGGTATGAGTAACGCAATGTCTATCGCGAAACGAACAGCTCCGAGGGTGGATTGTCACTTCGAGCTAACTGTTCGTTGCGCGCTCGGCGCGGAACCGTTCGCAGAAACTTCGTCGAGGGCCATCGGCTTACCTCAAAGTGGCAGGTCCTGTTCCGAGGTCGAAGGTGAACTGCACGTGTCCCGAGGAGAGATAGAGAGCAATAAAGTCACCGGTCGCGTCGCTGTGATGGCCGTTGTAAAGTATCACGCCGTCCGGCGCGGTCGGTTTTAACGTGACGGACAATTCCAGCCACGACAGCGACGTGTCCGCCAATCCCGGATAACGTAGGTAAGAGGATCCGTTAAAGGATGGAACCTGCGGGAATAAAACACCGTTGCGGTCTGAGATTGCATGGAAATGTCGTTACCGGGCAAATGCATTCCCGTTTTTGCCTCCCACCCTTAATCGCCTGCCATTGGGGAAGACTGGGCGAACGTGTCGTAATTGTTACGTTTCGTGCCTTTTATAAGCGGTGGTGGATTGGCATAAAAAATAATATAGAATGTCCTTTATATGTTTGGCAAACACTATCTATCTTCGATCAATCTGCGCTTGATTTTTTGTCACCGATCGAGAGAGATCAAATGTCGCAAGTTTTCAGCATTTAACATGAAATATCTGCGTTTTACTCTCATAAAAATTAATAAATCTAAACTAAAGTCCCTCTTGAATTAAATTAAGTTTATTTGAAACTTTGAAGCATACAATTTAAGAAAAGCTCTTTGTATGATTTACAATTGAAGAACAATTTTTTGCAATCGACGTTTTTGTAAAAAAAACAGTAATCAAATTAATCAAGGATTTAAAAAATGGGTTCAGTATGTCTGAAATACCTTATATATCAACGTGGAATTCGTGGTATCAGACTGAAGAATTTCATTTCTCACATATGGGAGTGTGAGCGATTTTTTTTAGAAAATTAAATTTTAAATTAAATTTAATTTAAAAAACAGCGGAAGAAAGAATATAAAATATAAAAAGAACATATTATAGGAAATGAAAGGATAAACATGTATAATATCTTTCTATTTTCTTAATTAAATTTGGAGATATAATGTTAATAGAGATTTCTTGTGATAATGTTTTAGAAAGGAAATGCTAATATCATACGAACTCGCGTGTACTTACTGTGAATGATAATGTAAGTTTAAGGAGGAAATTGCCGTGATAATTCATAACTGAGAACGTCTTTCCTGGGAACGTGAGACCTTAACGTTTATCGTATTCTTAAGCGTTATATTCCAAAAGGAACTATTATATTATAATAGCAAAACTCTATCTATAAACTAAATATGTATTATAAAAGAAAAGAAGAAACATTTTAGAAACTAATATAGAAAGAACATTTTAGTTAATTCAAAATAATTTTATTTTAACTTATTATGAATATATATCATATTTTATTTGGAAGAAATGGAAGAAAGATGAGCGAATTGATAAGCATTTCTATACAATATTCAAACAAATATCAACAGTATAATATGAATAAATATCATGTTATAGACACGATTAATTATTGTCGTATTAATTAATTAATTTTCTGCTGTGTTAATATATTATTTGTTCAATTAATTTGATATACGTCTTCTAGAAATTAAATTATTCTTATTCTATATTTTTTATTATATTAATTAAAGATATACTTATTACACACAAGAAAGAACAGTTTTATCTCGAAAGTGCTCGTTGCTGTGTTTAAAATCATTTTTCCTGCAGTTTATTGCAGATACTTGTCCCTTTATTCGTAACAATTTTAAAATTGTGACAGATTTAAGCAATATATTTCTTGTTATTACAAACGCACATGTTCGCTCTCTCACACACGCGCACACACACACACACACACATATGTTTCTCTTGCGGCAACTGTAATAACTCTTCTCGTCGTCAAGCATATAAAGTAGAGAAACTCCTGGAACAGCTGTCATTTAATTTACGGTCGGCGCGGGATTTTGTGCTTTTCGTAAATCGGAATGCAAATATGTTGTATGTCACTGTCTCGGATAATCCTTAATATAGCTACATTCGCCAAGTGCCTTAAGAGCAGTAAGAGGTTGAAGCGGGCTGTTTCCGTCTTAATGAGTCTGGCTGATAATTGTTTGTACGTCAGTTACCTCTCAAGATAAAATGCAAAACGTAAACGCGCAGGATCCTTCGAATTATAATACCTTGACGTTTAGCGAAACTCAGATGGGAAACATCAATGTATTACGCCGTGAATTTTGTGCTAGAATTTATCTTATAATTTTTTTATCTTATCTTATTTTATCTTTTTTACCTTTAGATACATCATTAAACGTGAGACCGAGCGACATAATTTTCTCGTATGGAAATTTCGTGAACTGTTATCCTAATTTGATTTTTATACCCTTCATATCTTTTATCTGTTCGAAATGAACATATAAAAATGTGCTAAGCTAAATTTAAAGAAGAAAGAAAGCTGGAACGTGTGGGTTATTCTTTTCCGTGATCTTAAATATTGAGCTAGAATTTATCTTGCCGGAATGATAAATTTCTCAATGGCATATTGAACCAGAAGAAACAATAAGTAGAAAAGTTTAATATACGTCTCTTCAAGTTATTTAATTATATATATATGTTTGTAAGTATACGATTCGTGCGAGAGAGACTCTTTTTGCGATGGAAATATATATTTGTTTATTCTCAAATTAAGAATTTGAGAATATTTGATTTTTGAAAGAAAGGATCTAAAATATTGAGCTGGAACGATAAGTTCTCAATGAAATATTGAACTAGAAGAACAAAAGTAGAAAAGCTCGACATGTCCTTTTCTTGATAGTTATTTAATTATAAATATGTTCGTAAGTATATATACGATTCGTGCAAGAGACCCTGATATAAATATCTCAAGAATTGTCTTGTAAAATAAATAAGCGTTTATATTATATTTATTCATTCTCAAAATGAGAATTTTATTTGATTTTTGAAAGAAAGAAATATAATATTCTTTTAAAATAGTTTACTTTAAATTAGTTATAAAATAAAATTTTATATTATTGTTTCGCTCTCAAAAATTCACCTTCTCTTATTTAATTGAAAACTATTTACTTCTCTGTATTTATATCAAGGAAACATTATATAGCTATATGAACAAATAATTCATTATAAATTACATTACGAATATCATTTCCTGTCCATCCTTTCATTTTGCTTGGCACTTATTCAATTTCTTCGCTCGGACGCTCAAAGATCCTTTAGTGTACTTTTCATCGAGTCGTCCAGGGGAATGGTGAAAAATTCGAAAAATCACAGGAACGAAAGCGTGCGCGCGCGCGAACGGTCCCTTCAAAGTACGGCGCGCAAGAGAGGCGTAAATTAATTACAACAAAACGGAAGGAATCCTGACAGCGCCGTTAAATCGGACGGGATATGCTCCTTTAAGAAATTTTCAGTCATCCCGTACGACGCCTATGTGCTCGTTTGCCTCTTTTTCCTTTTCCTGCTATACGTAAAAGCTCTAACGTCCCGGTGATAAGGAGCTCCCACGAGAGAGCCAGGAGCGAAGTAACCTTGTATTATGCGAAAGACCAGCAACTCGTATAAGATCCCTCGTGGAACATCCTTTCTCACCGCTTACGACATCGTCCTTCTGTTCGGCTTATGTCCTCCTCATGTTCACGGCCGTTTGCGGCGGGCAAAGACCGTTGATAGGTTTACAAATTTTTTACGAGACAGTTTTGAACTTTGAAATGCCCTATTGCATTATCGAGTACGCGTGGCTACACGTATACGCGTCGGGTATATTACAAACGTCATTGAAACTAAATATTGTTTTACCACCGAACGACCTTTGAGAGTAACGCTTTGCTGATTCTATTGATTTTGTTGTGTTGCGGAAAATGCTTTTGCGTTAAGTACATTTATGTTTAGCACATTAAAATCTTAATATTACGTGTTTTTATATCTATTTTTAATATATATTTTAGATTTATTTTATGATAAATAATATATTTTAAAAGTTAAAATGACAATTATATATTAAAATGACAATTATTTGTGTAATTTATTTGATTATAAATAATAATACTTTTAATTTATGTAATCACAATTCAAAGAATTTTATGCTTTCAATAATACTATTAAAAACATAATCAAGAGATCATATTATGTCGCATATACACATTGGTGTATGTTAATATTACTTATTATTATTAAATTTATTGCTCAATAATGAAATAAAGTGTGACATATATCATTTCATTTTATTATTGGGACATAAATAGAAGTGTCATAAAAGAGAGTAATAAATAAAGACGTAAAGAATAACTACAGCTATGAAGTTTCCAAAAATCGATAATGGAATATTTTATGATATCTTTATGGCACATTTTTTTCAATATAAAAGAGTCATTTATATGTCTTTTTCTGACCAACATAATTTTATGCTTACAAAACGTATAATGTATCCTTCTCTTGAACATGTAATTTCCGGAAAAGCTTTTTACGTTCCTTCGCTTTAGTGCAGAAACCACTTTGTTCAAATAGCATATGAATAGAAAGAAGGTTGTAATTTTCAAAAAGTTACATCTATAAAATCAAAATTGCACTTTTTAAACATTTCTAATAAAAGATACTATACAAATTGATGGATCATTTTTTTTCACTCGTCAAGTGTGTGAAAATTCAAGTAAAGTAAAATTGCATAATAAAAGCGTTATAGATTTTTTAATATTACATATCTGTCTAAGATCGATCCAATGGATAAATTTTAAAAATTTCTATATCTTTGCCACTACTTGTTTATCTCTACAAAATCTAATAGTGCAGAATACATGCTTAATTTCATCTTTTACATATTATTCTGACAAGGAAATTCGTGAGCTATTTCGTTACGTTTGACTGAAAGAAACATATTCCAAATGATTCAATAAAACGTGTCGCGCGCATTCCTTACGAAAGCACGCCGTTCTAGCTGTTTAGTTTTACTTCGACATTATAGCGTTTTATTTCGACATCCGGCCGGCGTCTTTCAACGGATGTGGCAAAAATGGTCGTCGTCGTAAATTACGACGATATTCCGACGACATTTGGTTATTGCGGCTATATCTTTTCCGCTTGTACGTTAATGGAATTAAACTCGGGAACGGTCGGGCGAGACCAAAGTTCGAAAACGAGTTTCTAGTTTGAAGTGATACTCGTTAACTTGAGCCCTTTATGGTCGTTTCTCGAGCTAGTTTATGTTCTGATTTCGAGATCGGAAACGCAGTAATCCTGCGAAGGATACATCCCTTTACCGACTCTCGCAGTTCCTGCACGCAGTTTGCAATGCAAAGAATAAAAGTTACATTAGCTTTTAATATGCCGTTTCATCATGAACAAAGCATAACATGAAATAATTATTTAAAAGCCTTGCAGAATTTCAATTTAAGTCATTGCTTGCACAAATTAACTGCAATTGCTTTGTCAAATTAGGCAATACAAAGCTAAGTAATATGTCCAACTTTGAAAACATCAAATAGCATTCTTTAATATGTTGAAGTATATAATTTTCAATTTGCAATCCTTTACATTTGCCGAGGACAGTTTGATTATGTCACTGATATTGAGGCCGAAGTACTGAGCCGTCACTGATGCATGTGAATGAATCTTTATAGCTCGGCACTTGGTGTCATTCCGCTTCGTGCCGGAAGTAATATCGGTCGTACGCCGATACCAATTTCATCATATCGGAGAGCACGCGAATATGCTTTCCGCCATTGCCATAATCGATATCGTATATATATAACCGCGCATAATCCGCGAGAAACCGTGCACACGCGCGGGCGAATAACCACACACGGTGACTTCCGGCGAGTGCGGCAGCGTTCGCTCCATTAAGCCAACTGATATAAATCGCGAGGATTTCAATACACATCGTTCGGTCTAACATATTTTTGCATGCATATTGTATATGCATATGCATATATTATATCGATGCGCGAATTACGTCCGTCTATTCGTTTAAGCCGCCTCGTTAACGGCGCGAATGTTAATTACTGCTCGTAGCCAACCGCTTATTGCGCGGATAAACGCGTCATTTGCGAAGCGGGCGAGACACGATCGATTTTCGTATGCCGCGTCGCATTTTGCGACAATGCATTAACACAGCGGAATAATGCACGTATACAAGGGACGCCGCTTTTTAATACTAAACGAAATAGAGTGGCCATTGTATTTTAACGCGAAAACGATGAGACAACCTGAATAAATTGTAATAATGTGAACTATTTTAATATTGTGAGCATTGCTGTAAATTTTTTATAGTTTTTTGTGAACTCAAATCTCTTTTTCCAAGCAATTTAAAATCATATATGTATACCTTTTCGAGCAAGAAAAAGTAGGAGACCAAAAGGTCAAAAAGAACTCTGCTAAGACATTGTGAAAGAATTAAATTTTCTTTCTTCGTTCACGATAGATTTGAATTTATGCTAGAAAGAGATAGAGCTGATGCTTAAGTCAAGCTTATTCGATTCACGCTGTTGATGCAATCGAGTCTTAGATTAAAGTAAGCCGCGTATAATCCATCAAATCTCGTAACGTCACGGCATAACAACGTCATGTCTGATATGATGTAAACACTGTTCGCTGCTTGTATTCGCAAGTGTAGATGCAATACCATTCTCATTGCATGTATATGGAAGCGTTCTATGTAAATTAACACATGTGTTTTTCGAAAAACAGATATTTTAAAAGCCGAAGTTGTTTACACATATTTAAATGCTTCTAATTGATGACGCGGGTATGAACAATCGAAAAAATATATTAATTTTTAGATCTGAAAATAATTTGGCATTTAGAAAAATAAATTTTTGTCTTCGAATTTAATTATTACGCCGCGTATTATTGATGAGCTTCTAAGTAGATCCGATGTGTCAGCGAAATTTTATACATGTGTTAGATGGGAATATTATAATGGAATAGTGAAACGAACGTGCCAAACTAAACGATATTACTATAATTTTCGCGTTAAAAACTACGGATTCGCGGACTGGTACAATTCATAATTTAAAGTATTCGATAAATGCTGTTATTGAACCTCGTCTTTGAAAGATTATCTTTCAGTATCTTATTTTCAATTTTCTATAAAATTTTACATTATTTTATTATGTAAAAGCTATTTTAAAAATTGGAGGACGGAAATACACGTTAAGTTTTAATTGAAAACATGAAACGTGTTAGACGAAAACTTTAGCCGACTGCAGGAAATAGATTGCAGTGAACATTATTATAGCATGCGGCGCCTTGCAATATTCGTTTGTAGAATCCGAAGGTTACTAAAATTGGACTTGAGATCACAAACGTCGTATATTTACGACAGTAACGAGTTTAATTGGTGAACCATAACAATTTATTATGCAATTGCTTTCCATTTGCAAAATGAGAAGAAATCCATTTTCCGATACTGTCTTATCTGTCTATAACTTATCTTTATAATTACTAAATTTATTTAGAAACGTGACTATTATAAGATTTAGTTTTTATCTATTCTTGGTAACCTTTAACGGAGATGAACCTTAATTTAAGTACGTTAGTATGAATGTGTGCGCTAAGATATAACTGCTTCGTAACAAAAACGATACGTTCACAAACAAATTCACGCAATATAAAAATGTGTGTTTAATGTGTACTTATCTACAAAAATATAAAAATTGTCAAAATAAATTAGAAAGAAACCGTATATGGTTCACCAATTATTTATAATGAACTGTTTTGCTGTTCTTATATATGGCAAGTGATTTGCTATAATGGTTTCATCGACTATGCTAAATTGCAGCATAATGCTGCAATTTTGCGTAGTCAACGAAGAGATACTTCGGAACTTTGTTATTATCAGCAGGTTTCGTTCTCATTTATAGGCTTGGTGATTGTTCATGCTTATAATTCCTTCGAAATTGATTCAGTTACCTGCAGGTCCACTCGGGTCTCGCAAAGATCGCCCGTGTAGCCGAGCGGGCAGAGACAGACAGCTGTGTCGCCTCCGGTTGTCAGGCATTTTCCACCGTGAGAACACGGCACCTTACTGCACCTGTCGGCCGTGCACTCCTCTGGAACGACAATAAATCAGGCGATTTAATAAAAGTTCCGGCGGAGTGCGAAATCAAGAGTTACACGAGTGAGAATCGGATCGAGGCCGACTCGTTTCGACTCGACTCGACTCGACTCGAGACTCGACACGAGAGATTCGACTGCGCGCGAGATAAAACCAATAAAATCACTCGCGCCTCGACGGGCCGTCGCGTGCGATTTATCGGAGTGGAGAAGTATCAATCTCTTCCGCCTCATCGTATTTTCGACGATATCATTTAGCGTGTGCGCGCGAGCATTGACGGGGAATTTTTTTGCGCGCGCTCGCGACGTCGACCATCACGATACATCACTCGATATTGAGCTTTACGACGTGACGGAACAAGCGATCGAAAATATGCGATTCTCCCGCCCCCTTCCCCCGTTGCGAGATATATATTTAACGTCATTTTTTTTTATATCACTAATTTTTGCTGATATTTCCGTGAAACCGCAAACTTGTGCTATCACATTGCAGATTATTACTTGTAACCGGACTCCTTTAAACGGACATGTTACACAAAATAGCTTACAAAAGTAGAAAACATTCAGAGTCAATTTTGATCTTTCAACTAGCAGATTTAATAAATAATAATTAGAAATGTATTGATGACCTATTATTTATAATTCTAATAAATTTTCTTTTCTAGCCTTTTTTTCATTTTTATTTTAATTTATAGTTATTTATTATATTAATATAAATATTTTTTTATATTTATTTGTTATTGGTTTTATGTAGAGAAAAAGCTCGGTAAACTGAAAGAAAGATTAACACTGGACTAAAATCATTCTTATAAAGATAAAGATCTGAATCGGAACGCCTGAGAAAAAAAAAAGATCGAACCAGTATCGATCTTACAATAATGAATGACCCGAACGATTTTTACTTTCTCCCGGTCCCGCGAGTGCTCGAACTCTGCAGGCCGAAGTTTTCCAATCTAAATGGTGTTATCTTTTCATGGGTTTCCCCATACGGCAAACGTAGACCCAATCGGAAAGTAACGCAGAACTTTCGATTTAACCCGTCTCATCTATCTCGTGCGAGATACCATTTGTAACAAACCGATAGTCGTAGATCGAAAATAACAGCAAAATAATAATGGAATAATCTTGATGTTAAAGAGATTGCACGTTATTTTGCATACATTAAATAAAACGTTAATATTTTTTACATACTCCGATTTATAATATAGTATAACAGAAATAATAAGTTTTCTATTGGAATAATTTTTCAATTTTTGTACAGTTTTCTGCAATATAGTTTCCAATATCATTGTCTGTTATTTTTTTTTAATTATATATTTTAAGATATAATAATTGCAATAAATAATTAATTATGAGCATATCTTATATAAATGCATGTAAAGTGTAAACCGTACACGATTAAATTAAATATCTGTATTAATTATATACAATGTTTACACGCATTAACATATGAACTGTAAATAAAAACGGGTTTTAATTCGGCAATTGGTACTTCGTAAATTTACATAATAATGCCTCGATTGATATCGATTAATCTTTGATAATTAATGCTACGCGCTGATAAAGACCGTACTCCATGCGTGCGCGATATATTTGATTAACCGTTATACATAACCGATTATGCTCGCGGATGCGTTTCATCCGATTTTAATGTACTACGCATCCGTATGGTATTGTGTACATTATGTACACGCGGAAACACTAAATCTGCTCCAAGGAAGGAAATCTATAATACTTGTATCAGTAGTATATATATAGCTTTTGCAGGCAAAGAGTATAAAATATTAAACGCTTCGCATATACATTATAAGATTAAATGAGATTATTCATGCAAAATGCAAAATGCGTTTTTGCTTTACTTTAAAACAAACTTTTACTTGTACCTTCCTGCTAAGAGCATTTTTGTTTCGCTGTTATTTATATTCTGCTATATCATGTTTACTGACATTAATATCGTATATCTGTCGCACGATTGGGTTAGTTCAGATATGTCCGATCTAAATAATGTTCCGTACCTACATATTACAAACACGCTCGATATTACAAAATAGAGATAACATTTGGTTGGCTGCGCCGCGCCGCGCCGTGATATAAATACCCGGACAGATGTCCATTGCTCAGAGCTAATTAATGCGACATATAAAGCAGCTGTTGCATAGTCGGACATACACGACTTCGTCCAAATGTTGACAATTAATTACCGACACTCCGGTAATGATAACGATAATTATTCGCGATAATCACAGTCTTGGTTAACGCAGCGATATCGCTGACGAAAAAGACTGCCGATCTCACGATCGTATATCATTTCCGATGCACAATTAAACAGGAAATCCCTGTTATTCAAACATCGCAGTTTCGGATTTTTTTTAACAAGAAAAATTCGATAATCTGTAAATCTATAAAAAAAAACGATAACTACGCGGATGTAGTAGTTCCAATTCGAGTATTATTTTTCACTGCGGATATACCAAAACGGTATAGCAACCATTCAAATATAGAATAAATTGTTTGAATCTGTTCTATTATCTTGGAGTTGTTAAAAAAAGATATCGAAAGGAATTAAATAAATAGTGCATTATTAGTTTTGATGGCTTATTAAACAAACGTAATAGCTATTCGGAAAAGGTTAATTTAACTTTTTGTAAATAAAAGATAGTATTTTTCCGCATTTGGCCATATATATTTTTTAAACATATTAAAGAAACATAAAATTAGTCGTTAAAAAGTTTGTTCCCCTTTAAGTTATTTACCCCTAAGAATTAGAATTGAATGGCTTTATATTTACGGTCGTTTAAATTTGTAACAAATTTTGTTTCACTATCTCTTATAGTCAGCCTTTCATCTTTACTGCCTCTTTTTTTAGCTAACTTGTTACTACGTCTTCGATCTACTTTATCGCCCTTGTGAATTTTTATTATTTTGAAAGAAATTCGAGTGTTTTAACTTTTAACCATTTAGATCTGAATAGTTATTTTTACGATGCTGTTTTTGTTTTAAAAACAAAAAAATGTGATCTAATACCGATGCAACACTGATATGACGAGTATGCTATTCAGCCGTTATGTATTGAATCCATTTAAATTGAATATGTATAATTATCTTTGCAGAGTGGAAAAGCTTGTTTGTGCATTTTTCTCACGAACAATCGACATAAGCAAACGCAACTCGTATAACAGTGCAACGCGAATTTTCTCCTAATAAATCACTAGTTATGAAAAAGGGAAAAAGCGACGTTTAATACGAGAGTGGTACATCATTTATTATCATGCAAACAACGAAATAATAAAGGTGGCTCGTGCGCGCCCGTGTGCAGAGAGATTTATTATTATTATTATTTATTCTCCGTTGCGCGACAGCTGTAAAGTTGACGTAGAACCAGAGCTGAAATATTTGAAACAATTAATAACTATATGAACTCTAATTAGCCGCCTTGCATCTACGACACGATCGGTCGGAATGCGACAAAATGCTACCGGGTGGCCGAATTAACAGCTATATCGGCAAACGGACAACAGGTGTCACATGAATTTAGTTGGCAAATCCTCCGACGCCCGCTCGATTTAACTCCGAATATATTCTTGGTGTTTTTTTTTCCGTTGCTGGAAATGGATTCCCCAAGTAGCTCAAATCTCCGTACGCGTATATCGGTACTTTACTGGTTGAGGAACAAAATTGTAACTAGTTGAATTATTACATTGCACAACGTTGAGTTATTAGTTGCAATGCAACATTAAATTTAAAAATTTATAATAACTACATATAATACTATATATATGTATAAATACTAATAATCTATTAATATATATTTTACTTATACGCTGTCATTTTCGTGCTTTAAACTTTCATATAGTCCGTGAAAATTATTATGGCCATGTTATATGTAATCGTCAGAATGATTAAAAGTGTTTTAGCATCGTGATATTATAGGCATAAAAATAAATATAATACCAACATAGAATTGTCGCCGAAACTACTTCAGTCCCTGTTCGAAATCGATCACGAGAGAGTTCGACGATTAAGAAACTTCGACTCGGCGAAATGCCAAAACCGGATGCTACGCCGCGATGCTGTACTCACCGATGTCGAATCCATTCGCGGCGTCGCCCTGCGGGGCCAATGGGAAGCGATAATGATGCTCGTTCGCCTCCAAATGCCGGATGCAGCCCTTAAATCCAGTCCTCACCGGAAGTCGCTCCAAACCGGTCGTGTTTCCGGGTCCGCCGACGAAGAGTGGCTCGCGGAACGTAATTCTCGAGAACAAGCCCTGCAATTGAAGTCGGAATTCTCCAGTTATGCATACGTAGTTACAGTGTAACGCACGAACCGGCGCAATTGCATGGTTGCCTGATTAATGCATGAAATTGTTCCATTCGGCGTACAAGTTCAGCGCTATTTCCTATGTCTTTGTACATTTCTGTGACAACAATAATAACGGTATAAAAATTATCTTTTAATCATATTTAAGTGTATAATAAAATGAAATAATTCTATATAGATAAAAAAAATAGTTTGACTATAAATAAACTTAATTTATTCTTATAGAGATTTTATGTTTAAAAGAATTTTATTAATGTTGCATATTAATTGATATAATAACAGAAAATTAAATTACATTAAAATGTTTGTGACAAGTTTGTCTCTCGCAAAAAAGTCCTTAATCAAATAACTACACAGTGGATGAATCTAATAGCATTAATTATAAAACGAATAAATTAAAAATTAAAGCAAATACGGTCGAGCAATAATTGCAAAAGGAACAATATCACAAAGTGAAATAGGAAACTTTTCCTGTTATTGAAATCCGTGTTATTTTCTCATCGCATATTTTTCACATTCCCTATCTCGTATCGGACGACAAACTATGCCCATTGTCATGACGTCGTTTTATCGTGCGTTTTGTATATTCGAACGCACCGAACGCACGTGTCTTGAGCGATCATAGGTTATCACACAAAAATCGCTTCTCGAATTCCATTCTTAAAGGAAATTTCTTAAACCGGGTGAGAAGATCACACGCGCGATTGCGAGGGCTTTTGTAACCAATTTCGCTTTAGCTTCTTGTTTTTTTTTCCAAAGAGAAGAGAATGTGACGAGGGGGAAAAAGAGGGAGAGAAAGCGAGAGAAAAAGGGAAAGAGTCGGCGCGGCGAGAACAGAAGAAGACAACGGAGAGATCACACACACACACACACACACACACACACACACACAGGGATGGCTTCTCTAATTACGACGCTGTCGTTAGGACACCGAGTGCTTAATGGCACTCTAGGATAAAGTGGGCTTGAAACGCGAAGCCATTTGCCGGCGATGCTGCCCGATTTTAAAGGTAATTAAACCTAGCCTGGGAAAAACAGATGGGTCGAGAACCAACCGATAATTCCTCGTTATCATACCGCTATTCTGAACGCCTGAGAGACTCGTTGAAGAAAGAGGATTGATAAAAAAAAAAAAATTGATGAGACATTTATCGACGGCACTTGCTCTCTTAATATTTAATGTTCAGTTATCGGAGATTATCGAACTCGATTAACTCGAATATGTTTACTTACAATTAAATATTTACATTTATACCATAATTTTCTAAAGAAACTTTAACGTTTTAATCTATTTCGTAAAATGTGTCAGTAATTATGCAACGATCAGTATAATAATGTGCAAAAATACAACGATACAAGATCATTTAAGAATGCCCAAATTAATAAGAACATAATAATTTAGTGATCTATTCGTTATCGCAAAAACATTTTGCGTTGTCTCAGTTACACTCTTGATCCTTCGTTCTCGGCGCCGCATCTCATTTGCAAAATAACAAGGCAAATGGGCGTCGTAGAAGAAGCGATGCAAGCTAAATTAAGAAAAAAAGAAAAGAAGTATCTATGTAGCAAGCGCCGAATACAATTAAACTAAGGAACGGGTTAGTTAACAATAAGATTCGTGTATTCGTTATTTGCAAAACGACTCCACACGAATCTCATGGGAGACTCATGCGTCAAAGAACATTATACGGCATTTGCATCAGAAAGGAGATGCATTATTCTGTGGCACGCTGATGCATCGTAAATTAAATCACTGACTCTAAATTAAGCACGATTTTCAGACTTTAAAGATGCGGAAGTTCGTATAACCAGATTGAAACCGATCTGGCTCTATATTTTGATTGTTAAAACTAATTAAATTGTTGCAATATACTTGTACATAGCACACACACACACACACACACACACACATGCAGTTCAAAAGATTAAATACATTAATCGATGATGATTAATAAATTCTGACATATATATTTCAAACAAAAATTTATTAATCATCATTCGGTACGTGAACATATGGATTATCTTTGACATATCTACATAATTTTTTAACAGGGTTAAATAAGGTCTGTTTTGTATTTAAATGTAATTAAAAATCGAAATCTTGCGATCTATAAATTGAATATGATAGTGTGAAATAATTGAATCAATAGTAATTGTTATAATGATTATTGTTTCTCTCTATCTTTTTTTCTCCCCTTAATTGTAAAATAATTATTCTTGTTTAATGAGCAATCATTATATCATTTATATAATATTAATGCTGCCAATATATATAAATAATATAATTTGTATATAATAATATAATACAGGGTGTATCATAAATGTGGACGATGAGTAGAATACGCTCCTGAAGTATTAGCAATCTACATGATGTACACCCTGTATGATAATATATATTATACAATTGAAAAAAATACAATATAAAACTTTTTATTTTTGTATATTTAAGTTATTATCAATGTTAATAGTGCCGATATAAATATTTCTTTCATTATTTATGAATTATAATGCGTGGATTTTATAGGTATATATAATTCTTGGAATGAATAAAATATAAAAATTTACAACAAAATTTTGAAATGGTTTCGTTTGTCGATCGATTTTTATATGTAATTTGACGCGATGGTTACGTAACAATACATTTCTGCAACAGCTATTTAAATGCATTCCGAATTTTGCTTTATTACGCGGCTTCTCTTTTATTATGCGGTCTTTGGCTTACGCTATTTCAATGAACTCTGAACAAGCGTGAGGGTAATCGATTAAAACGGATTAATATGGGAAAGAGTGAAATTGATAGATGATTACTTGGCCGGAAGTACCTTATTCAGACATGTTTTATGGGCAGTGGCACTTTTTTTCTGATTAGATTGATCGAGAAGGTGCGGCCTCGTTCTGGGGTGTGGTTCTTCGCTTTTATATAACCTCCTAGCTATCTCAATACATATATCTATTGTACTCTTTAGCTTCTTACGTCAGTGTTTTTGCATGTTTTCAGAATATTATATTCTACTATGTACTATTTTCTCAGTGGGATAACTTCTTTATTCCGCTATTGTTTACGTTGACTTTTTCGCTCAATGTTTTCAGTTGGTCTCTTTTTTTTACAATAATATCGAGAAAGAACACCATTTGTCATAACTTTTCAATTTTTAACATACATGTACATGCCTATACATTATGTGAACTTTAAATTAAAACTTTTTAAATTAAATTCTATTTGAAATGAATTAGAGAATATTGTATCTTCTATGATTTCTTATGCAAACTAATAAGAAATTTATTATTTTTGTTACAGTAAGAATTGTGATCTTTCTAGAGTCTGTTGTCGATATCTCATTTCTTGTAATAACTGGGACAGCGAAAATACAGGGAATTTCTAATGCGAGGTTTTTGCAGTTTCTATAGCAAAATGAGAATTTTCAAGAAAGCCAAAGTTTTGTTGCGGCAACATTGTATAATGTGTTTTAGCACATATCGATATAACTGGCAACGAAGTTTCAACTTCGCGGGCAAAATAAAAAAAGAAAGTCAAAAATTTTGCACAGCCCACATGGAATACCCTAGAAAGAAGTTTTGAAATGTAAGAACGTTTCTCTTCAATTTCCGGACTACATTCTCTCATTAAAGTTTCCGGGAAGTTTCCGTGAGATACAACAGCGTTTAATGTTGGTTCCACCTTGCTGCCATTAAACTTTTCACGAGTGGGTTTCGTCGAATAAAAATAATTTTATCTTACTATAGCTGACCACGAACATTAATGGTGTTCGAGTAAAAAATAATGAATATTGTTGGGATATGTTATGCCGTTTGCATTTTTAGACTTTTTATATGTACATTTTTACACGAGTTACAAATTTATTGTTTACTATCGTTAATTTGTGCATCTTTTATCATTATTTTAAGTAGATATTTATTAAAACATTGAGAGAGTGAGATTTTTACATTTAATATTTCAAACTAATGTTTACTTAACGAAATAAAATGCTTATTTACCGCTACGAGCGACAGTGAAACTATTATCGCAATTGAGTTTCGTTTTCTCATTCTGTTTTTACGCAAAACGCGAACGGATAGTCCCGGGGGAGGCGATCGAGCGAGCGTGTGGACGTCACCATAAGAATCCCGAGAATTCGAATAAACTCACTGGTAATCCCGATAATACGTCCCATCTCGCCGCGGAATATCGATTCCCTCCTTGAATTCGCGGTATACGCGGGTAAATAATATCCGGCGCGGCGTCTGGCCTTGATGGAAATAAAATGAAGTGTCCTTACCTTCGATCGTCCCTCCACCCTCTTCTCCTGATTCAGCTGGATCGAGGCGTCCCATCGATGTCTGTAGACACTCAGGGTGTTCCACTCATTCAGCTTCACCGTTTCCGTGCTCCTCACGGTGCCCACACCGCTGCCGCAATCGAACCTTATCGCAGAAAGGTATACGAGGGTGATGTTAATCGATTGGGAATGTTGGACACGTCGCGGAATATCGCGCGCGGCCGTTGCCAGTATGGAATCCATAATAATGTTCTTTTGATACATAAAGTCGGAACTAAACTTAACATAAATGGGCACAAATAAACTTGCTTCAATGAGTGCGGACGGCGCCGCCGCAGCATTCACAATGCTGTTCATTGAAGTAAATCGTCCACTCGTGTTTATTCACGCTCGTTTGGCTTGATCCGGCTTAAGCATAAAGAATTTATTTTGTTTCGCAGTGAAGTAATAAGTAGAATTTCATATGAATATAATAAACCTTTATAATTCTAAATTAGTACCTACATATAATTTAAAAAAATTTTGCCCAGAAATATTGAAAATAAATGTGCTTAATGTAGCGTTGTTTTTCTCTCTTTTTTTTTTGTCTAAACTCACTGTAGCTACCTACAAAACGCTATTAGCGTAAAAAAATTAGTCATCAAATATACCTGCTTATTTTAGCGGTTTGCCGAACGTATTATAATAATTTACATAACAATCTTTTGATGTCGTAATGATGATAAGCTTTCGTTAATGACGAGAAAGAATATATGATTAGCATTCAATAACATTTGCGGTTATTTCGGATTATTGTTGACGTTGTTTGCCACAATCAGTATGAAAATCATCATCAGTGGCGATATAATTTATTCGCATATTGCGAAAGTAATCCACTAATATGTAAGCGCGCACAATAATATTCTCTGCTTAGTTAATAGAATAATAAATCTATGCGGCTAAGCATTTAGCGTTCGACTAATGAACTGTGGAAACGAATTCGGGAAACAATATAACATCTTGCATGGCGGCCTTGTGTTTGCGCCGTATACCTACTGCCAAAACAGATATCAGCCCGCAAAATCTATATTTTATAAAATAAATGTGCGGCGAATATTCTATTCCTTGCATTTCAAATTAATTTTGAACTGTTATTGCATGTTTTGCGCTTTGTTTTGTGGATTCGTTAGCGTTGCCTAAGATATGATTTCATGGCAATTTAAAAAATAGATATTACTTACTTTGCATTAAAGAATTCTTGAATCTATTATTTAAAGAATATAACTTATAGCAGAGTTTTTCAATAAGAACACAAGTATGGACAATGTATCTTAATTGCTTGAGTACACTATTACGTATATATCGCAATATCGAGGAAAGTATCGTCGTAATATTATAGGTGTCATGCGGTTATATAACTTCGCGATGTACTTGCAGACGAAACTTTACGTAGTGCGTTGTAAAATAAATCCTACGGCATCGTTTTCACGGCGAAAAAGTTCTCCGTCGATGGGGTGGCGCAAAACGTCGTAAAAGAGGTGGTACGGGATCAGACTATATTGCAAAAGGTAAACTTTTAGTTTTTGCACAGCGCTCATAAATCGTACATAGACTCCATTAAGTCACGGCTTATTAAGCTGTAAACGAAAAATTAGTCTCGGCACGGAATGCTTAATTAATGATCACGTCAAACTCAGGGCAAAAGTCTCCGAAATTATGGCGCCGAAGTGTCCTATAAAGTGTCTCGTATAACTTTATATTCAATGCAGTTTGCTTCTCCTTGCGGGGTAAAAAAAAAAAATCGATGAACCCTTATTCTTGATATACATATACTGTTTAAAAAGTTACGTAGAATCTTCATCACGCTTTGATGACATTTATACGACGATCTCTTAATTTTCAAATTAATATTCTAATGTTACCTCTGTGAATTTAATCCTATTAAAGAGTTTGCTATTTATGTTTCTTTTATGATATCATTTGCTAATGCATCTCGTTATAAATTGTATACCGAATGTTTTTTTTTTTATTTGTTTAATTAAATAGTTTTGTGCGAGTATATATATCAATTCCGTTATGTGCGAATAGTATTAAAATAAAAAATTAAATTATTTTATAATATACCAATTATTATCACTTAATTGATAGCTTAAATAACGTAAAGTATAAAATTTAAATACCTGAATTCGATAAAGCCATGATGCAGTATCAAGGCCATAAAGTCGCCCTGAAGATCGTCCCGTTCTCCCGCCAGGAGAAGCACCCCGTCCCATGCTTCTGGTCGAAATTCCAGTTCTAATTGAACATGTTTGTAAGCGGCTCTTAAGGCGGGAAAAGCTAGCCAGCCTGACCCAGTAAAACGTGGCGATCTCACTTCAGCTTCTGGAACAACATTACATAAAGTCTTTTTACTGATTCAACGGAATTTGTTTTGTTGATAGATTTCGTCGACCCAGCTGACTTGCTTTTGAATTATGTCATCAGTTATATCTACATTAGAGTATTGGATGATTTTGCAAAAGTTTATGATTCTGTGATATCGCGAGTAAAAAAATCTACATTAATATATGATACATGAAAGTGTATTTTTTCGTTACTACTGAAAGGCTACTGTAGTTGCGAAAAATATATATAAAACTATAGTAAATATTACAGTAATTGCTACACTAAATTTCACTAAATTATAGCAATTACTGTAATATATTTAGGTACTACAATTTTGCTATAGCAATTACTGTAATATTTACTACAGTTTTGTCTACTTTCTCGCAACTACAGTAATAGCTTTTTCCATAAGGGATATCGTTTAGATCCTACGGAGATCCTCTTTTTTTTTAAACAGAATTTTATCATATCTTAAACTTATAAAACAATTTCACATATTTTTATGAGAGACAAAAGACAGAATTTATTCAATATCAATATCAGCATATATATATTAATAAAAAAATATTACTTTATAATAGAATTTTTTATGACGTCTATTGTTCGAAAAGCAATATCTCGATAAATACATCTCTTAAAAAGTATCGCAAAATAATCTCGAAGAATCCGCATTTGTTGCAATTTGCAGCCGCGATACGTGCGAATGGTTAACATGCTGGTATCGTCGGCCACTTTCAAAGAATATATCGACTGAAAGGGAAAAGAGCGGAAAATCGGGAATTCCGGCCGCACGGAGGCTTATGGAACGTCCCTTTACCCCCACGATCTACAACCTTGTATCAATCACGCGAGTGTACCGCAGGGTGTACCCGTAGAAAGACCCCGAGCACGTGGAACACGTGAGCGTAAAGGTGACAATAAATCAGGCTGGACTAGAAGAATAGAAAAAGTTGCGCCCGTGGGGCCTGGAAATGGAATTCCAGTTCTTGATAGCGCCGGGAATCCTCGACGCTATCGCGTAACAAAGCGCGTCGTTCGGCTGGCACAATCGTACGCGCAATTACAACGGGTGATATCGGGAAGACGGAGAGAATTTATCGTATACTGACAAGTTGTGTTAGCGCGAAAAAAATATTTTCGATCGATTTTTCTTTACTGCGCGCCGTAAAGATCGATTCAAATCCGATCCCAGGCGCATGATCTGCTGCAGCGATACCTATTTGTTTTATCACACAAGAAATTACTATGTTACAATTTATATAATTATCTCCTTTTTAAGATAATGATATATTTAAAGTTTTGTTAATTATTATGCAATGATTGCAAGTGGTTTTAAATTATAATTTAATTTTAATTAACTTTATTTATATATATATATATATGAGTATATATAATTTGGTAAAACAACGGCTGAATATTAATGTAAAGTACCAGAGTAATGTAAAATTTTGATTAGACAACTTAATAACATGTAGTCCATGTCGCTCATTTGTTGCAATGGTATAATGATAAAAAAAAGTTTTTCAAAAAATGAGTGTGAATATTTTAAATTATTAAAATTTTGTAACATCATATTTAAATGCGATTTTAGCGTAATAACTGTATGTACTGATTGTAGAGGAATAAAAATATCTAACTATACATCTACTCTTCATTCAGTATATTGAATTATCATCACTCTTTTGCAAACAACTAAAAAATGACAATTTTTTGCTTATGTTGTTGTAACAAATGAGCAATATGTTATAAAATATAGGAAAACGTCAATGAAATCGAAATACTCTGATATTCTATAAATTTCTCTATCCGGAGTTGAATAACTAAGTTGTATTCAGACCATATATTCTCTCTTTGCAGTAGAACAAGTACATCGCTGGCAGACCATAGATTCAACTCTCACAGTAGAATAAGTAAATTATAGCCGGACCATATAATTCTTCCTCTACCAGAACACCAGAACAAGTACATTATATTCGAACCAATACAATTCTCTTTTCGATTACATAGCCATGTATTTTCAATATGCTTAGAATTAACTGCATTGCAGCTGTAGGATTGCGTATAAATGCGTTTTCTTGCTATTTTTCATCAAATAAATATCAATTTATACTAAAAAATCAGTACAGAAAGAAAGAACCGATATTGTTACGTCAGTTGCTGTATAAATTTACAAAACCACATAGAATAAAAATGTAATACTTTTCTGAAACTCACTTTAAAAAGACGATACAATTTATGTTAGATTTCAAGATTAAAGTTTAATTATAATTTTATATGCTATATATGTTTATATATGTGTATATATATATATGTTTTAATATATATTATATATATATATATATATATATATATATATATATATATATTATATATATAATATATTTTATTATATATATATATATATATATATATATTATTATTATAATATATTATTATATATATATGTATATATTCTAAATTCTTTAAATATCTCTATGACATGATTTACAGGATATTACACATAAAATTATAAAGTTGTTTTAGGATAAAATTTCATTTATCCTAACAATATAAAATTTAAAATTCTGACATAAATCACAAAGCGTCTATAAAGTCACTTTAATAAAAAAAAGAAACAATCTTCATCAGTAACACGATCAATATCAAATGAATTAAATAACATGTTTAAAAAACTGCAGCACAAGTACAGTAAAAGAAATACATATTGGTCTCACACATCACCAATATTATCTCTTCTTTTAGAATATATTTTTTCGCGTTGCAAAAAAGCGTTTAGAGTGCATAACAAATAAATAAGTTTCTTCATTGCTGGAAAATGCAAAGTGCAAAAGAGAAGCGCTCATTGATTAAGATCGTACATTTCAAAGTTATCGTCTGATGTTCGCATTGCGCGCTTGATTTAACGGCGAGAAACGAACTTTCGGAACGAGAGAAACAACGTTTCCGCCGCTCGCGGTCTAGCGAAGCCGGTGGTGATGCGTGTAAGTAAAACTATCGGAACAATCGAAGCGGCGCGGCGGCCGGTCGAAAAGAACGGCGATATGTAACTCGTTTCCCGCAGCGACTTGATTGATCGTTTCGTCATTCGAGGCGTGCCTTTATGCAAATTAAGCGGATCAAAAGACTCCCGCAGTTTCCACCCGAGCTTTGCAAGCTGGACATTAACTAGCGTCGGTTTTCTCGACGCGCTGTCTTACACAACGCGAATGTTAATGATCATTCGCCGTTAAAAACTCATACCGCCAATTAGCAAGTGTCATTGTTAAGTATTACACCTTGATATAAAAAGGCATACGATTCTCATTCAAATTGTGTAAAAATATTTTATAAAAATTTAGCATTAAAATCTTTATTAGAGAAAGAGAGGAAAGAGTAGCATAAAAGGAATAATAGAAAACGAAGATTACAATTAGCACAGTTCTAAAACATTTTTGAACGTCATATGGATTATATTCACATTTTTTGAGCCATTGCATAAACTAAAAACTGCTTTTTTTTTAATATTATATCTGCCCTTTTTTATTATAATATTCACTTCTCCTCTCTAAAAATTTAAAATTTTATTTGCCAATGGTACTACTTATGCCGGCTAATAAAGCGGAATCCCATCGTCTGACCACTCGTTAAAGCATAATATAACCGAAGAATAATTTACATTAAAAAAATATAAAATCTCAGCATTTTACGTTTATCACTGGACCAGTCTTTTATGTGGAAATTTTGCATTTCCAGCATATTTTTCTATATAAATAAAAGTGCACAGAAAAAAAATGCATTTACAATATAAATAAAGTAACATACAACACGAGTATGTAAAATATGAATATGTGTATTTATTGTGATAAGAATTTATATTAATATAGATAAAATAGAAATAGCTACGGTTTGTGTAAAATGATAAAATATAGATCCATATTTATAGTCGCGTTTCTCTAGTAAAAAATTTATTTGAAACCGATCTTGAGACAATTTAATAAATCCCGCTTCGTCGCTTTATCAAAATTGATCGTAAAAAACTGAATATTCTGTTTAACAAAATATAATCTGATCTTCAGATCTCTCCTACGTCTGTAAAGAAACTCATTGTCACCATATTACATCTCTCTCTTCAAACTTTTGTACCTTTTGTACATATGTAGATACAATTTTCTCTTATTACTTGAAATAATGGAGATACTTGACAAAGTTGGACACCTTGTAGATTTATAACGCGTTAAATATTTCATAACGACGAAAACGTAACTCGAGCGAGCAGATAACGGCGCGAATTATTTTGTGTGTCGTCGTATTAATTAATGAAACGCGCGATCGCGGCACGTACTAGAAAATATTAAACGATATTGTACAATCATAGTTATTACAGTAAACAATTATATTAGCTCAGAAACTGATATTTCGCGCGATTTATTAATTTAAAGCCGCGAATCTCGCAAATAAGCAAGACGACTTCTCAAACACGGCGCGCGTATAGAAGGTCTTCATATATCAATATATTATACCTTAAAATTTATATTACGTAAGAAACAGTACTAAAATATGAGTTTAGAACACAGATTAGTACGAATATTTAATCTATAATTTGACATAACTTCCAACGTATTGAATGAATTCTCAAGTATAATTTCAAATTTTGTTTCTTGCAATCAACTGAGTACACTCTCAACTCAGCTTGATCTCTATAATCAAAGTGTGAACCGTTTTTGCTTCAACAAAATATGAAACTTTATATTGAGTATCTTATTTAATAGGTACGCTTTTGATACGAAATTCATGGTAACAACTGTACATATAATATACAGTAATTTATCGATTATATGGCATGAACCCGTGTAAGAGCTACATATCACTTACACGAATTATTACATGTCAATGACGTAAGGTCCGAACATTTCGTATCGGCGAATATTTCATAATTAGTTCCGTGTGGTTCTGACAATTAACAGACTCGATGGCGGTGACATAGACATCCCGTGATAATCGTGACAGATCAATGGTACGTTACAAACATGCGTGCATGCCGTGCCAGCCATGCCGGCCATTTTCTCCGGAACATTACCAACTAAAATCCGGATCGTATCATCGTTAATGTCCGCGTCCCATTCCCATATTCGCATTGTTATCAATATGAGACAAAGAGAAATGTCGTGTATCGAAGCTTGCATGATTATATAGGAAAATTATGACGCACACTACAATTATAACACGCGCGCGATGCACACACGATGTCGATATTGTAATAGATGTCGGTAATCGCGATGCGTATACTCGTAAATAAAATCAATCGCATTAATTATTGCAATCATAACCCGTAACGTTTTAATATTTTTTAATATATGTGAAATAATATTATTTCGATATGTTATATTTTGCGAAGAATTAAAAAATATATAAATATATCATTTCAAATTCATACGTTTTGTACATTAATATATTTGTGCTATATACATATAAATTATTATAAATAATAACATTTCAAATTTTAAAAATCTTGTACATCTAAAGAAAAAATTTTTTTATTTGTTAGAATAAGCCATTTAAACTATTCGAAGCGCGAATCTACAATTTCTCCGGCGTTCAGGTTTCTATAAGGACCGAGCAGCCAACGTAATACTACTTAAAAATCAAATACGATCATGAATCTGGTATGAAACAAGATAAAAAATTACGAAAGTTGCTTGAAATATCCATAATTAAATATTTGACATAAAAGAGACTGTAAGTGCCTGCAGCAAAAGTTGCTTATCTCTAGAAAATGATATTTTCCTTAATAATATTTATCAAGAAACGTATAGAAAAATTCTGTTTATGCCGAGCATCATAAGCTGCTCATAAATAATATTTCACTCGTGATTTTAATAAAATCCTAATTTATTCTCAATGGAAAAATGATTTTTAGAATCTCGGCAGTTGTATTATTTTTTTCTTTTAAATATGTGTTTCTTTTTTCCAAGTTTATTAAAATTTTTTAAGCGGTTAAGATAACATGCTGATTTCAATATTTTGTCAACACTATCTGTAAAAAAGAAAAAAAAACAAGTTTCAACGGTCACGCGATTTTTCATTACGTTTCCTATCTTTCGTTGTTCACGTCTGTTTCATCAGTTTCAACCTCTATTTACGCAAGCGTACACTTCAATTTTGTCGACACCGGCGAACAAATATCATTTTGGCGGAAGTACGCCGAGGGTTGTGACCCGCGGAGAGTACAATTTAATTGGAAAAAAGTTAACTCGCGATGTCAGTATCAAAGAGCAATCAAAAGGACGTATGTTGGCGCGTGCCGAACGGTGTGTCATAAGTCAACGAAGAACAGTATGCAGAGCGCGACTCGTACATGTTGCCGTGCGCTATCGATTTTATAATCAAGGCAGAGGCAGTGAACCGCGTGCTCTCGTTTCACCACCCGCGATGCCGTCCCTGACACCACGCGAACTTATATCCCGGACGTCACGATCCTGAAATACCTTGCGGTGTACACAAAAATTTCTAATAGTTCGGGAAATATTTCACGCAGGCGGGGGAGACTTCGTAATAACGTTTTTCCCCTCGAGTCAATAATAAATAAGAAATATAGCAAATATATATAGGAACGGTCGAGATATTACGCACGTATATGGATCTAACGTGTATCAGAATCAGAAAATTTTCAACATCTATATTGCAATTAATTGTTATATAATTCTTACGTTCGCAGATTGTGTAATTGGAGTGTATGTAAAATCGGCGGGCTATTCCGACCACATAAACCGTAACAATATTTCCATGCGTTTACCCAAACTGCGATCAGAGATGAACCCGCTAGACCGCGTTCACCATTAACGAATAACGTTGCGTGAACGCGCGCAAATAAATTCTAAAATTAATTGTATCATTGTACACACGCGCGACGGCACGATCTGCATAATTGGAGCGGCGACTCGTCGCATTCGCGTGGAATTATGGGAATCCCTACACGCGTAATCCGGCAGTCGTCGTGCATGTGCTCGCACATGCATGCGGCACCTGTTGTGGCGTATCCCGTGTCTAATCGATTGACTATCCGCTGTGACGCGACAAATTGCGTTTGTCCCTCTTGCATTATGGCCGACACAATGGCCATATACCCACGTGCCCCGTACCCCTTTTTGCTTTCATCGCCGTAACCCTTTCGCCGCGGCAATCGAGTGAAGGTTGCCGTGTGACCGGGTCGCCTTTTTTTCTCACGAGCATCGGTGAACGCATCGATGAACGCGAATGAAGTTTTACTCTTTCGCGAAAAACCGGATCGTGCCCTCCCTCGAGCGATATATTTTGCGCGGTCGCCGCATCATTACCAGAATAACAAACTTCGTTGGTAAACACGTCGAATGCAGCGCAAATTTGATTGATTTTGCTAAGTTACTCGAGCGAAAAAAACTTTGATAAGAGTTGCCCTCTAAAGTTACGATATCTTATCGATATCTATAAAAATGAATCTTTATGTATTCCGTTCTCTTTCTTTTTCACCAGATTCTAAATTTTATGACTATTTAACACGTGGTGTTTAATGCTAACGTAAAAAGGAAATCGCTTGTACTTAACACTGAATGCATCATATAAGAATACAAAGAATATATTTTACGAGATAATGGCAGTAAAAGACAATCGATTAACGAAGAAAACGAGTTAAGTTATCCTTTGAGAACACCCCGGTAACGGGCACGTCGAGTTTAACTTACCGTCAAAGCTAAATAATTAAATTTTTTCGGTAACTGTTAAGACATCGTGTGGCTTAATATAAATAAAAAAGACAACTGCCATTTCAAAGAAACCTGTATTAAAATTTATTAAAAATAAAAATCGTATATTTCTTATATATGCATATGTATCTATTATATATATACTTACATTATAGATAGATTAAAGCTTTTACAAAACGCGTTTTTGTGTCCAAAGAAAATATCTTGTTTTATAAATCAAAATGAGTTTTCAAAACGAATAGATGTAACGTTGAAATAATCTTTCGTTACAAGTTTGAATTACGACGTAAACGTTGTCGAAGCAGCTGCCTAAATTTGCCGAGAAAGTTATATTGACGAGCCATGCTTTACGAGAGGAAAGGGGGGAGAGGGGGAGGGAGAGGAGGGATAAAGAGAGAGAAAGAACGCGCTCATGACAAACAATTTCAAATATTCTTTTGTATTTCGTGTACGATCAATCGGATCGGGATTATAACGTAACGGCACAGAGCGACAAAAGTTTGAATTTTTGAAAATTTACCGAAAAGTATTCTTACATAATCTGAAAATGTGCATGACTAGAAAATCACAATAAAATAATTGTAAAATATTGTAGACAGCAATATTTCTAGATCAAAGCAATTACGAAGCGTGGATGAATTAATAACACTTTTGGAAATATTCCACAAACGTATATCGATAATTAGAATTGTTCCGCGTTCTTTCTTGAGAGTTGTGGGTCTCATCTGGGAAAGACGAGCGGGAAAACGCCCGAAATTCTTCGCTCCTGATATGAGTAAGCGAAAACCCCGCGAAATCGCGTGACCAGAATAGTCTTTCGAGTAGTCGGCAGTATCGACAAAACGATTATCGTCGCCCGTGTGTGTTCATGCGTTTCTGTAAATGCATGTGTGTGTTTCTTACGTGAGCTGTTAGACTTTGGGCAGTTGTTGGCAATAATTGCTGGGTGGATCGTCGCGCTTTACCACTCCCTGTAGGAAGACACTCTCGCGAAGCCGGTAAACACAGCGATGTATCGGGTCTCTAAGCAAAATTGGTCCGCTTTCGCGCGCCGGCTACGGTCATCTCCCGCCCCGTTTTCATACTCGTTACATTTCGTCGTCCTTATCCCGGACCGTCCTTACCGTCCGTACACTCACGCTGTTACTGCATACCGCGTACCTCACGTGTTACACGCACCGCTGAGTCACCACATTTCAAATGGCTTGCATTTCGTTACGATTTAAGTTGTGTTAAATTAATCCAAGGCGATTGTCGTATATATCGAGAACAAAGTTACACCGCCTTTCAGAATTTATAATTTATTGATTAACTGATTATTGGTCTCTTAATGTATTTCTTTCATCTAGAAAGAAATTTTTTAATCCTTTTTTTTTTAAACTCTAAGCTCTTTTAGAACAGAATATAATTTAAAAGACAGTAAGTTTTTTGCAGCAATCTACTAGTTTTCAATTTAACCTATTTTTTTTATCGTGCAATGTTTCAATCTTTTCGATCAACATCGATAGTTACGTTTGATTAATTGAATATAATTTTTTTTGAAGTTAATGTTTTTTAAATTTTCTCCGATTAACTTATTGTTAGAATATATATAAATTTCCCCAAAAAAGCGAATTTAATATTGATAAAATTCTCAAAAATATAGGCGTTTTGCATAATATCCTATAATATTGTGAGTATTACCAATGTAACGAAAGCAAAGTATGCCATGAGCAGCGAGGATCGATAGCTCGAACTTTGGTAAGTGCAGCGAGCTGCAGCTTTTGTCCTTTCGTAAATATTGGCCGAACGTAGCTCGTTGCGCAGTATCGTAAGCGTGGTATTAAAAACAAAGAAGTGATCGATCGTTCCGCATATAAATTTCAATTTTTTTAAATTATATTTATGAACGAATAAATCATCGTACCGTGATACATTCTTGAATCTAGAATCTAGATCAACGTATTTTAAGATAACTGGAAAGATCATAACCCTTTGGAGAAAGATAGTACTTTACGTATATAATTACGAAAATCGGCTTAATATGTTCGCCGTTAAACACATACTTTCGCACACACTTTTTTAAAAAATTGTTTAATTATTTTTTTAGGAAAAGAAACTTGATATAACATTTGAATTTTATTCTCTTTATATACCGTGTGCTAACCACATAAAATAATCCATTAAAATAATTCGAGTTATGTATCGCGTATGAGATAATTCGTAGTCGAGCATCGTATTACATTTCGAGATAACACATAACGAACGTGTTATAAATATGAACTAGCATCGACTGCTTTAAGGGGAGCAGGACGTAATTGATCTTGTCGTAAAATAGACTGTTTTTTAACAACAATAAGTCATTGTAATTTTGGAAAGTGCTATTTTCTTCGAGTGACATATCGCTTACGGTCCCTAAAATGTGCTTCACAAAGTTCCGACGCTCGCCGATGTAATAACAGACGTAGATATTACTTATCAGCAAAGTTTTAAGATATATTTATTGCCGGAAGAATCAAATTAAAAAACTAATCTTAATTGCACTTTACACAGCATATTTTATCTGACACTTGCAAGTATTGTTTATGCTACTTTTCATTCTCGAATTATATTTGCAATAAAATAGGTAATAATGTACAAAAAGAAATGGATGTATTTTTTTATATTTTCAAACTTTCGCGAGTTAATTTTCGTTTTAACAATATGCAGTGTAGGCTTTTTATATACTTGAATACAAAATAACTTAATAAAAATTACATTTTTTGTAGAGTTTTTAATATTTATTACACTAAACTATTGGGGAACAGAATATTTTTGAAACTAATAATATATGTATATTATATGTTTATTACATAAGATTTATAAAATTATGAATATAAATTAGCGTTCCATTGTAGCAACTTAAATGTTTACTTTATATATTTTTTCTTTCGTTAAAGTTGCTATAATGAAACGCTTCACAACGTTTTCGACGTGACGTGACGTGACAGTGTGAACTTTTTGACATTATTATAATAAGATTATATTTTACATTGGACATTTAAAATTTTAAATAGAAAATTGTTGCTGGCGCATCAATTTAACAATAAATGTGGAACGAATCTTAGGAAAATTTTGAACGCATTCAAGTTCAAGAAAAATCTAAATGTAACTTATATTTTGGTTGTTAGAAGAATTATTATAATTTTGCTGTTTAAAAAATCACTCTGCAATCTAGAAGTTTGAGAATATAGTTATCTAAGATTATTCTGTTTGCGCAAGTTAGCGGTCATACGTTTCTATTATACTAAAATCTATAGAACAAATATTTTAATAACAACGTATAACTAGTGTTATTTTGTAAAGTCCCTTTTTCTAATGTGTCGCATAAAAATCACTTAACAGCTTAATCCAAAGTTTTATAATGGTATTAGATAGTAAGAGGAATTATTACATTCCGGAAAAGTTGAAGAAGACAACTTTATAATAGCTTTAATGCGACATGATATTTTTCGCTGATAGCTTCGTGCAAAGTAATTTTGACAATCTTTTTTCCTGAAAATACTCACCGCTTGTATCTAAGTATCGTGAAATGTGACATATTGGATATTCATAAAAATTTCACGATTTTATTGATAACAGAAACGTTGTCGCGCAGCGGTTTAAACAGATTTTTCCTTATTTTTTTCATTTATCGCGCGCGTAAGAGCGAAGAATATTTGCAAGTTGTCGGCAGTTCATTATTTCCCTCGAGAAGGATAGCCAGACATAGAATGAGCTCGCTATTCTTATTGAATGAGCTTAACGAAGTACACAGGGTGTATAGCTTCGAGTCGCGGAAGGAACGGGAGTAACTTTTAACGAAGCACGCACTCCATTACGCGCGGGTTGTAATGCAGCTCGTTCGTCTAAATGCGCGTTCGCTTTCTTTCCAAACAATATTTGTCTCGTTCTGGAACTACTGAGCTATTCATTCGCGTCCGATACGCTTTACGGCTATACGTCAGGAAGACTGAGCAGCACGGCTGCACAGCTCGTTGTAGAATACGAAAAGATACTCTTTTATTCCTGAACAATGTTCGAGTTGTACTACTCGAAAGTGTATGTCTGAGAAAGTATATAGGCCGATTTTAAAGTGGGTTAACTCCGCAGATATATTTCGTGAGTAATTCGGAGTTGACATTTTTTTAAGCAAAAATTTGCTTGCATTTTTTCACAATTTCTTATTTGTCGATTAAATGTGTTGAAAGTTTGATTAACACACGCGCACTAATTGTAAGTTTTAAATTTTATTAAATGCAAATCACATTTGACAAGAAGTGAAAAATAAAATTTTACCATTTGCTTCCTGTCTCTGAGAATTAAAATAGTCATTTATAAATAAATAATTGATATTATAAATAATTTGTAAATTAAAATTAATTTATGTCGAAAGGCATAATAATTAATTTTTTGTGATATTGATATTATTAATATTTTATTAATATAAATTATTTATAAATAAATTAAGTGTTTAAATTTTAATTTATATAGTATAATTCCAATAATTTTTTATAATTCCAAGATAACAATCTAGGCCACAATATTGTATTATATTATTATCAAAATGAGAGAGAGCTAGCCATTGACAACACACACAACACACATACATACATACATTCGCAAGTGATTATTTATTTGCCGTTATTTAATCTAGGAGAAAATTCATGAAGTAAGTAATCGTCGAACGGAAATAATTCGTTTAATCGGTCGTTGTTTTAACAATATATCCGTCGCGAAGCGACGGCCGTTGGGACGAGAAAAAATACGGCGAAAAAACGTTACAGTGCAATTATACGTCGTCGGGCTATGCACGCTCACCAAGTTATCCGCTAAATTATCCCTGCAGTAACATCCGAAACGAGCGGCACGAAAGTTCAACGCTCGTTAAGCACGTGCGCGGGGCCTTGCCGCGAAGTTACGTCGTTACACGGGGACGGTGGGGAGGAGGGAAAACGTCTCCGGGAAGCTGGGAACACCGGCTGGCTGGTTGGCTGGGTACACGCGAACGGATGTTACCCCCAAATAACTTTAATAGGGCGCAACACACGTGTTTTAACGTTCCAAGATTACGCCATGCTTACCGAGCTCACTAACATGACAAGCGGATTTAAACGTGTTAACGAGAATGTCATTTTACGCTGTTTCGCGTATCAATTTTTCAGACCTTTACGATTCTTGGCACTCATATGCGATATACGTGAAAGTTATTAGAGATATTATTTTGAAGTTTCTGTGGGAATCGAGTGTTGAAGAATAAGCGAATTATAAGGAGAAGAAATCATGGTACGACCATTGGCATTTTATATAAGTACTTTTCCTTTGAGTTTTAAACTGTTGACACAGTTTCTAGGTGGGTTTCAGACGCATTGGCCCAAGTAAAAGAACTTCGATTAAAACATTTTTAACGTAGTATCCAGACTAAATCGATACTATTTTCAGGATTTCGAGTAATATAACGCGAAATATATTATAGTATTATAATATTAATAGCAAATAGTTCAATAATTCAGAGATAATGATAATGTATCTAAATTACGTTTATTTATTACTGTAAGGGAGAATGTAGGCGTAAGTTTTTTTTTTGCGATTGTCTGCAGAAAAAGTTCGAAGGGCTGATAAGACTTCAGCGAACGGGTTGCGTGCTCTATCGCGAAGTTTGATATAAATGATAATAAGCTAGCGAGTCAGACATTCTTGGCGAACACGCGAGCTAGTGGAGGATTCCCTTCAGTCACGGCATCCCTGGCCCTTCGATCGAAACGCCACGACGCGCCGCGTCGCTACGCGCCGGTCCCCTTTTCCGCCTTCGTAATTCTATGCACGTAATTCCATCCAGCTTTGGAATGGCGCTTTTGTACGAGCGACGCACGGAGTTACCGAGCCCGTATACACACGCCGAAAATTTACGGAGTCGTTAAGATCGAGAGCTTTCCCGTGAGCGAGAAACGAAAAAGATCGGGACCGAGAGGCGAAAACTAAGAATCGCGCTGTTATATATACGACCAACAGAAATGCACGATTCTTCCGCTTCGGGTTTCCTCCCCGTGTTTCGCATGCCAAATTCGACATTTTGTGATTGATAAATTCAGGATTCGTGATATTTGAATTGGGTTATCGCGGAAATGCCGTTGCGTCACTAAAGGGGGAATTTTGCAAAGACTAAAAAAGATAAGACAAATTCTCGTTGCGATAGAAATTTATATAAATATAGCTCATGAAATTTTCAGATCTTTTCTTTTTCTTAACAAATAGATATACAGGTCGTGACGTGACATGCGCGATAAATAAGGCTGAAATAAC